>NC_134041.1:13729816-14039153 GCF_965140245.1 Athene noctua | reverse complement strand
CAAATTATTCCCTATTTTCAATAGGAAAAGACTACATTAGCCAATAAAAACGGGGTTACACTCTGTGTTATATAAATGAACTGTATTAGCTAAGAAAAAGAGGGTTACATTATGTGTTATATAAAGTATATATGCAGTACCATATTGTATGTGCTATATATTACATTTTCACCTTCCATATTAAGCCTACACCTTGAGAAGAACTCAAAAGTAAGTTGACTGATAGATGGCATCCTCTGAAGCTATTAAAAGTGCTTTTAAAATCAATATATCTCAGATAACTTTACAGAGGAGATCATAATCACTTTCTGTATTTAAGAGATGGGGAAATGGTAATGCTACTTCTGAGCAAGATGTAACACCCACTGATATCCCTATATACATAGGCATCATTGTACTAAGGAATCACCAACGCATTTTCTAGGTACCTTACTCACTTTATCCTCCCTGAGGAAAATGCGGGAACCTTGACTAGCTGCAGCAACAGGGAGAGTAACCAAGTCCTCCAAGTTTTAGTGTGCTTTTGGTACTCTATCAGGTATGCAACTTTGCCTACCCAATACATTCAAAGCACTATAAAATAAGCATTCAATGTTTTATTGTTCTTTTTTTAAACTCAGAACACAGAAGAATTACAGTGTAAATTCTTCCACACAGCTTAGAAGTATTTCAAAAACAGATCATTATCAAAGCAAGCATCACATGTAATACGGTTGTGAAATTTAAACACTGCTTAGGGGAACAGCAAGCAAACAATTGTTGCCATAGGGTTGGAAGGAGGTGGTCTGTAGGGAGTGTTAAGTTGTTCATTTAAAGGCTTCAATCTGTAGGCAAAATTGTGAACAATTTGTTTTGACAGATAAGCATATACCTTAAAAATTGGAACATTTTGGCGATGAGGATTTCACAAGCTGACCCTTTTCTCTAACCTCCTAAAATACACTTCGGATTTTTTCTTGTTACAAAGTCACTTTTATTCAGAAACCCAAGTTTCAGCAGTGGCTTATTTTTCAGTACTCTTTCATAAAAGTTTAAATTGAACAGGTTTCAATCAAATACTTCTATGAAAGTTTAATGTGGCACAGCCTCACATTATACTTAACTCTTTAGCATGAGACAAGACCCATGGTGCAATAGCCCAGACACAAGCTCAGCAGCTGAACTCTTGTTACTGGAAGACAGAGAGGGAGCAGCATTTCTGCTATCAATGCTACTGGGAAGTCTCCCTTTTCCTGTATTCCCCTTATGAAACAAAATTCCTTCCACCGTGAAATTAAACCCCAACCTCCATGGGCTCTTGACAGACACACCCACTGAGCATTCAACCTACCTCACCAGCCCCACCATACCTCACCTTCCAAAGCAAACAAAATAATCAAAAAGTGCAAATTATGAGTAAACAAACCAAAAGTCCATATAGCTTCCATGGTTTACCATTTCCTTCTCATCTGAACAAGAAATATAGTTGGACTTTCAATATTCACGTTCCTAGTGCCCGATTAGCTACTTCAAACTCTTTAAAGCCCTACCATGTGCTCCCACAGGACCACACCACCACCACCACACACTTTAACAGACCCACACTGTCCTTTGGTTGGTGCTCATTCATTTATCATACAGGCTCCACTTAGCATTTTCACTCTTACAGGGAACATAACAGTCCAAGCTACATTTCCCAATAGTCACTGTGGAGTAATCCTAAATGGCCAAGACCATATATTAATACTTTTTCCAACTACTTTTCCTACTTCATCCTCTATAGAAAAAATCAGGGAGATATTTGTATATTTATGCAAGTAGAAACATACACATAACTGTGGATGGGTTGTGGTTTTAGTTAAGAATTGCATCTTATTTTTTTAGCTCTGTGCTTCCCTCTTGAAAACCTGTTGAAGAAATAAAGTTAAATGTCAAGACCAATAGGATCTACCTCAAACAGCACTCAATAATACAGGCATCCATTGCTAGAAACTATCTTCACTCCTTCTCCCTGTGGAAAGAACATTCACGTTGAACCAGGAAAAGAAAAAATGCTGGTCATGGTAGAAGTCAGAGAGGTAGGCAGAGATGCAGGCTGAGTGTCAGGTTCAAAAGGTATAACTGATATATATTTTCACCTAGGAAGATGGATGAAGAATGAAGTACCTAGACAAGAAAAGGCAAGTACAGGAAAAGCCTCAGAAAGCTGCTGTTATGGCTCACTCCTTCACCGACGCCTAGCAAACATCATAGGAGTGGAGGAGTGTCACCTCTGAAGCTATACCTGTATTGTTCTGTCCCCTTCCTACCCTACTTATGATCCAGCTCTGCACAGAAGGTTTTGTCAGTGTCTGTTCAATAAATCCTGTGTTTTATACAAGCTTCTCTCTGTCACTGTTGGCAGTCAATCACAAATCCTGGAAAGGATTCTCCAGCAGAAGCTAAACTCATCTGGTCCTGTGAGATGTGATACAAAGAGGAAATGAGGTGCTGTAACCATGCAGAGTCGAAAGAAGTGACAGATGACAAGCATAGCTCATCCTGAACCATACTAAAACACTTAAGTACAAGAATCCATACCGTTGCCTACACTGCAGTAAACTCACATATCCTATGGAATATATGTATTTCTGCAACAGTTATCCAAATGCTCTCTATGCTGAGCTCTTCCCCTCACCCCGCGCCCCCCCCCCCCCCCCCTATTTTCCGTCACTACAGAACAGAGATCTCTCTGATAATACTTGTTTCCAAAGGCATTCAGGTATCACACTGCCCATAAGCTTCAGCATAGCTAGGTCACAGAAACTTTCCTAGACAGGTAACACCTACAAACAGCATTTGAGTACCTCAGCGTCTTTCAGTTTGATGAGGTGTAGCTTCTGACGTTATTCTTTACACCAAAAGCAGCTTTGATACATAGATAATACCATTTAAAATATCCAGTTTTTCTTTACTTTCAGCAAGTTCAACAGATGCTAATAAATTCACATTTCATGGTACCCCTTGCTATTCACTGATCTATCCTATATTATCTTATCAATCGAAAATTTTCTGGCAAGACTCTCTGGTCCAGGTTCTTCACCCTGCTGTGACACCTTTACACCAGGAAGTATTTTTGATCCCTATTTTCACTTCATACAACTTAGATTCCTAAAGTCAACTGAATTTCTTCAGTAAAAGATTTTAAGTTCAGTGCCTTCAGTTCTCCATCTATTTTTACCAATAAACTACGTTTAGAAAAAAATAAAACCAAACAAGCAAACAAACAAAAAACAATTAAGAATGTGACAATAGAGAAAAAAAGAAGATACTTGTCTGGTTTAGGACAAGGCTGGTGACTGCCCATGAAACACGTGGTGCTTCCTCTAAAACCTTTGGGGGTGTCAGATTATACATCTAGCAGGAGAAGTGGGAGCACACCATTCATACAAAATTGAATTTCCTGGTGAACACTGTTCTTTCTCAAGTTGGTGAAGCCAAAGATCAGTAACAAAAGTTCAACAGTGGAAAAAAGAAAACTAAAATAGAAGATATTCTGACAATTATGAGAACTTGAGAGTAAAAGGTATAACTAGAGATGGAACAGAACAAAAGGGGAACAGCAGCTCAGTACGGAAAGAAAACAGAGAAGCAGAAGGTCAGAAGGCAGCTGGGAAGTTCTGGAACTAGGTGCACTGGCTGGCAATGGTACTGGTACTTAATTACTTTATGCACCAGTGACTGGTTAAACTGTATTCACTGCTACTGCCACTTTTCTTTTACAATTTACTGATTGAAATGCTGCTAGGTCAAGCCGCAGCAAACTCCCTGAACAAAGTCTGTAGTAGTAGTCTTTACTACTTTAAAAGAGCCAGCTACAAATAAGAAAACAAGCTGTATAGCCCCATGCAGCCACAATGAAAGGCTAGCACCTAGTTTCAATTTGCCACTCAGAGGTTAAGGTTCATAGAACCACCTAGGAAGAACTTGATATGGCCACTATCTTTTAACTAAGAGAAAACAACACATTTACAAACACAAATGAATCATTATCCAAACAAATGTTTAAAACTTGGCTCAGAAGAAAAGATCAAAAAGTCAGCAAGGTTAAAAAATATCCTGTTACTGATTTAAATAACCTCACTTAAAGAGTGGGCTTTTAAAAGTAATTACCTGGCAAACCAGAAAACTTTTCAAACATCACATTCAGTTGGAATTTTAACGTGTAGACAGATTTAAAACATTTATATCCCCCTCTCCCCCACTGCCTTCATTCTGGGCATCGACCCTTATGGATCTAGTGTTGTGGTTGGGGTTTTTTTGAACTGGAATGAATCGCTACAGTCAGTAATTCCTGCGCTGGAAATAACTAATCCGCCCAGCTGCGATAAGAGATGGTTTGACCCAGTGCGGGAAAGCTGTGTTAAAGAGCAGGCTGGCAGCAGGTTAACCAAGACACTAGAGATAGACTGGTTAAAACGGCCACTGTGTTTCCGTTAAATAGAGTTGTGCCTATATTCTTTCCCGTATGGTTAACGCTCCCTTGTAAATAGAAAAAGGGATTCCACACACCCCCCCGCTCCCAAAACGGAAAATACCCACGTCCGCGAAAAATTTGCAAAGGCAACTCCCACCGGCAGGCGCAGCGCAGAACCGCCCCCGAGTCCCTCGGTGGGCGCCGCGGCCCCCCGGCCCTACCTCGGCGGGGTGGATGTGGAAGGCCTCGGCGATCCTGGCGTAGAGCTGGCCGGCGCTGCCGAAGCCCTCCACGCGGCCCGTGGGGCTGCCGTGCGCCAGCTGCGTGTGGAACTGCAGCCGCGACGCGGCCGGGGCCGGGGCCGCCGCGGGGGCCGCCGCGGGGGCCGCCGCGGGGGCCTCGCTCTCCACCAGCTTGAGGGTCTCCTTGGACTTGTCCTTCTTCTTGCCCCGCAGCCCCAGCGGCATCTTCCGCGCCTGTAACGGGCTCCTGCCGCCGCCGGCCCCCCGCGCTGGACTCTGCCCCCGGCGCCGCCCCGGCCATGCCGCCGGCAGGTGAGGCCCGGGCCCGGCGGCCGCCCCGCCCCGCCCCGCCCCGGGCCCGGCGGGAGGCGCTCGGCGCGGCAGCTGCCCGGCAGGTCGGGGGCACCGGCGCTCTGCCCTCCCCGCGCCCCCACCGCGCCAGCCTCGGCCCGAGCGGCACCCCCACCGCCTCCCCCCTCTGCCCACCGTGGAAGCCACAGTTATAAGCCAGAACTAGAGCGGAGGCGGCACACGGGCGTGGGACAGGAGCTACTGCTACAAATAACCCTTCCTGCCCGCGACAGCCAACGGGGCTGCGCCAAGAACGACGAGTCGGCCAAAGACAGCTCCTGCGCTTTTTTCTGGTTGTTCATTGTGTAAAGTGTGTACTGTAAAGTGTACTTACGTAAGTTCAATGTCCTTCCCTAAATTGTACACAAATCCAGACCATTAAAAGTTTACCATCTTTCCACTCACTAGTTCCGAAATTTCTACTAATAAGCAAGTACTAAATATTGCTCAGAATAGGTTTATATCCTCTAAGGATGAATAAAACAACAACCACATAAGCAAAGTTTAAGAGGCTTCCTACTGAACTGGACAAAAGCTTTGTAATACTGAGATTTAACATATATGTATTTGAAGCGGGTATTTTCTAACACTTTGTAGAATTAAAATGTTTCCTTCTCCACCATGGAATAGAGATATGTATTTTATAGACTGAGATATTCATGTTACAGAAGACATCTGTGCTCCAATGTAACTACACTCACCTCAGTGGAATTACTCCATTTTCACTGGTGTACGGAACCTACTCAAGACATGCAGAGTGTAAATTTCATGAGGCAACATCCAGCACTTCCAAAGCAATCTGCTATAAAGCTGTAGAGAGAAGCAGCATTGCCTTACCACATCTTCTGACTCGCAGAATAAGAGACAAACCATTTTTGAAAGTAAAAAAAAAAAAAAATAAATATTCTGGCACATTGAGTCCAGACCAGGTAGGCACAGAGAAGTGAATTATTAGGAGGCAGCCCAGAGTCAAAAGTTCTTAGCACAGCCAGAGGCCAGAGTACCTAGAGCATTTGAGAAAATACAACTTTTAAACTGTTCGTATTGTGGGGAAAAGTAGGTTTGAAGACAGCTGGATTTCAGTCTTTGCAGCTAGCACATGGTAAGATTTAACTGAATACTCAAAAATGCCTTTATCCAAGTCTAATCAAAGATGATTTGATTAAAGATTGTTATTCATTTTCTAGTCATTTCCACTAATAAAAAACACATTACAGAATAAACTTACCATCACACTTCAATAGCTAACTTGACAGTCCAGTTTGAAACCGGAAAACTTGAACTGAAGATTTATCTGAACTTTGAGAACTGCGTGTACTTTTTCCCATTACTGGAACGCAATTCAGACAGCATGTTGGCATAGAATGGATGAGATTGCAGTGAGGTGAAATGGGATAAATAACAGTAACAAACTGCTCATGTTCATTCACATATTTAGGGTTTTCTGCTGTTCTGCAATTTTAAATGGGGAATTTCTTTTAAAACATGCCTTTTTCCATTTACTGAAATGTATTACAAAGGAATTGGCGACATCAACAAGTATTTAGGTCTTGGTAGAGAGCAATGTTGGCAGAAACAACTCAATCCTTATCTTCCAAAAAGATAATTTTATGAGTCTCAGAAAACAGTAAATACTGTTTATGGTCATTACTGATGTTAACAATTTAGTTAATGTAAATTAAAACAGTCATGTTTCCATATAGCAACATACATTGGTTGTGCAGATTTGATTTATTTTAAAAACTCATGGACATTGACATAGCCCTACATTTAGATATCTGTTGCAAAACTTTCTTCAGTGTGGTGTTATTTCCATGTCTCATATGGAGATGGATGAAGAAAGACAGCTGAAGTTGTATAAGAACTATGCTGATCCTACTTAGAGCTTGAAACAACAGCATCGGTTTTTAACGGCAAAAGAAAAAATGATGAGACCAACAGAGCTGACTGAATAAACTGAAGATCACATCGTACTGTTTAATACAAACAGTATGGAGCATGTATATGCCATCATTACTTACATGGTGTAACAGGTGATATTAAACTTTTTTGTTGTTTAAGTCAGAGGAAGATTGCAAATATGCTAAATTATTCTTGAAAGCCAAACCTAGAGCAGCATCTACATGAAACTGTGATAGCAGCCCCCAGCTTTGGCAAGAAACTGTAAAGAAGTGTTCAACACTCAGTTTTATCTGTCCACTACTGCTACATGTACTTAAATTTTATTAAGATGCAAATGATATTTATTAATATTGCTCTGATCATGGATTAGCAGCTTCAACCATTTAGATTTAGTAAGCATAACGCAGTTGTGTTGACTGAGTGATCTGCAGAGCTAGAAATGAGTCACGCAGCTGAGAACCTTAAAAAACAGAAACCTATAATGGACAGAGACATCTTCTCCAACTACAACCAGTCCTGCTCTCAGGCTTCCTTGAATGTGCACCCACTGGGGAAACATCTGCCAACATTAACACAAATTAAAACTAGGTCATGAATCCAAAGAAGCCTCCAGCAATTCAGGATATCTAGGATCCAAAAATTACTTAAATTTCACTTTTTGTAAGTAACATTGTCAGAGAATTAAACATTTAAATAGAAGTGTTAATAATCCATTACTAGCCTTGGTTTTAGAAGGAAAAATAAACCATGTACTAAGAAAAAGAATGGAAAAATGCGTTTCAGTCCTTTTATCCTATTATATTGCTCACTGCAGCTTATCATTCTTCACTTTCTCAGCCATATTATTTAGGATGTGAGAAACATGGCATGCAACATCCATAAAGTTTGTAGAGAAAGTATGTGAAATAGAACACAGCCGTATTTACTGGATATGAAATGCCACAGTGCTATACTGAAAACTATCAGTATATAAAACTGTTTAACTACACACACACACACACATATATATATATATATATATATATATATGTATCTGTGAAGATCTTACCTGCAGCATATTATATCTTTCTGGTCATTCATGTTCCAAATGAAGCAACTGTTTAAAAGAATTAGAGGTGTGACCACAAAATGAAGAGCTTTTGTAAGATATTTCAGGACCGTGTCTTGTTTAATCTAGCGAGAATAAGACTGAGAAAAAATATAGCTGGTGTTTATAAATATCTATGGTAGCATTACACTGATAGAAATTATCTAAACATGAGAATGTTGATAAAACTAAAGTTGATGTTTCCTACTCATTATTAATGTTAAAAAATATTTTTAAAACCATCAGAGGATACCGCAAAACAAGGCCTTTCAATGAGATTGCATTTCTTCAGGGCTGCCTGTGATGTGACAGGAGGGGCCCAAACTCCATTACCAAAACTTACTGATCTTCTGAGAGTTTGTTACTACAGTAAGTATGCATATTTTGGCTTTGACACATAAAAACCATCAACTAGTAAAACCATCTTCTGAAAGTCCATACAGCCGCAATAAACTCACTTTGCATGCTGACTTCAATGTCGCAGTTGTGACTCGATAGGGAGCAGAAGGGGATCCCAGAGATTTTTATCCTACTTCCCATTACTTTTAAAATCAGTTTGTTGGTATATGAGGAAAATAAAAATACATGGTGTTCCTGGATTGCTCTAAGAAGTGGTTGCAGGTCCTTATTACACTTGGCCACAGCTTTTCTGGCAAGGGCTGCTTCTCACTGAACCTGGTTTATCAACCTTTCTTTGGATACAAATACAAGCAGTTGAGACACTTTTTTTGAACATGCCATAAAGTACTTATGCAGGGAAATGCTATACAGTATTTCAGGAGCTGGCTGGGTACGGATTGTTGTATTTTTAATTACATAGGGTAGCACAAGTGTGAAGATGGTAATTTGTCCTTGATGAAGCAATCAAGAATGACTAACAAGATAGTTACTGTATAGCTCCTCCCCTGGGTAGCCAGTAATTCCAGGGGAACAAAAGAAGCACAGGACAGTTACACCTTCTAGACCCAAGGGGAGCAACAGCAGACCTCTCCTTTCACTCTTTAAATAATAAAACAATTGGAGGAGCCTGAAGGAAACAAATCATGCCAATAGTTCATTGCTGAGCAATTTGACAAATGAAAAGCTGAGATTCTGTATTTTGTGAGGAGATTAGTAGTGCCATTTGCCCCATCTGCATGCCAAACTAAGTGAATATACAAATATCCTGGTTCTATAGGATTTGTTCAGTAAGCACTATATTAAGAACTATTAAATGTCAGCTGCAAAGGAGGACTAGCATTTACTGACTGGAAAAATTGTTTCTTAATGTTATTTACAGTAGCATGTCCATGTCTTATATTTTTTAGTTCTAGCATATGAATTCAAGTGCACAGTTTTACCCTGAATCATAGGGGTAAAAGCTATTCTACCCCCCAAAGTATGTCATCAGCGAGTCAGACTAGCACATAAGATGCACATACTAGAAAGGAATAGATTGCATTTAAGTTTGTCAAGTTGTCTAGTGACCTCCAGAACTTCTTAGAAGCTTCATCAACTATATAAATTAATAAAGGGGGCCAGGTGTCAGCACAAGAGCTGCCATAACCACTGTGACTTGGAGCTCTGTAAGTGGATCCCTACGGGACTGATACTGTTGTAGTCAGGGAAGGTGACTAGATCTGACAAGGGAGTGCTTCTCCAGCAGAGCGTGCTTTTCAAATGCAAGACTGACCATACTTCTGTTCTTCTCCACAATCATCTGAGCATAGTGTCTTTCCCTTCCACAGTGCCCTCCATTCCTTCTGCCATCTGATACTACAGATACCATTCAGTCACGAACATCATTCTCTCAAACCCCTGTCTAAGAAGTACTTCCTACTGGATAATCCTGTCAGCCAGACACACACGTTATCACCAAGTATGCAAGTACCTAAAGCAGCATAGTAACAGTCTGTCACAACAGGATGAGACAGATTATTAACCAGTCTAGCACTTTTTAGAATCAGTCAGTTGTCCATGAACAGAGCAAAGCCCTTAGAAAGGCTACAAACTTTACTCCTTTAGCTCAGTAGCACCCGATATACAGTTCCTAGAGCCACATTTTAGGCCTGCATCATCACATTAGTGAGACCAAGTCATTGAGGAGTGGCAAAAGCATCATAAGGGCTTAGAGATCTGAGGTTTTCCAAGACTAAAATACTTTGAAAGACTCAAGGGTTATAGTGTAAAAATAATAAAAAAAAAAAGCTGTAAATATGTCTAGGATCATACAGCCTTAACTAAAAGCCAAGAAAAATAAGGTTTGGAAACCATTATTGTCTTCCTCTCTCAGCAAAAACTAAATGCCAGCCAGTTGCACCAAGTACATCTCAAAAAAAAAAAAAATTATTAACACAAAGCATGACTTATTAACAGGGGAAGTTTAGTTTATGCAAGCACACAGCTAGCGGCACCTACCAGAAAGTAGAACTGATTCTTAGCCAAATACAACTCCCTTTCTAGGCTGCTGATTTATTCTGGAACAGGCCCTCAAAAAAAAAAAATAAATCCACAACTAATAGCAAATTATCCAGTCAAGACAATGGTCTCCTCCAGTCTCCAAGCAAATCTATGCAAGGTCAAGAATTTCATGGCACACTGATACCCGTACACAGCTTACTCAGGGTCTTAAACAAGCCAGCTATAGACTTTCTTCACCCATGCTTTGGCTCTTAGCATTGAAGGTACAACTGGTCCAAGAGCTTGATTCATTTACAGCACCATGCATCAGCCTGATGGATGCCTCCTCCCTATGCTTGGACTGTTGAGAGTCAGACATGGATACTGTTTTGAGCATTTACTAAAACTATCACATCTGAGAATTAGAACACTGATAATCTTATCTGACTCATCATCGTGATACATACTGCTCATCTTCAGCACTGTTTGTGAGGTTGGGACTGAAGGTCACAGTGAAAATAATAGGGGTGAATACTAGAAGAGGTCATACAAATGAAGAGAAAGCTTCCACCCTATGAAAAGGCAAATGGAAGTGAGTACATATAAAGTTACAAGAAGATGGTGGTAAGAACAACAGTGGAGACTCAACCCCAGTTCAACAGTCTGATACTTCCATAACAAAGTAAACAGGTCAGAACTCAAAACCAACCCAAAACCGCATTTGTTCAACACACCACAAACAGGCTTCAACAAGTTTCCAGCATAGATAATAAAAGAAAGGTGCAGTGGCAGAGTGGAATACTAATATCCTCATGACATCAGAAAGCCTGCTCTGGAGCAGAGTACCACTGCATGGCATAAAGGAGAAATGGTTGTAATGTAGCTTGCCCTTCTCTTCCAACAGCTTGAGGTTATTCTAAAGCATGATGTTGGGGAGATTAAAAAAAAGTGTTCTTTAGAAGTAGAGGTTAACATAGACTTATTGAATGAACTCCAAAGTAGTCAGATGACTTTTACTTTCTATGGCATTTAAACAACCTTCAGAAGATCAAAACATCCTTCTCATCCCAACTTCATGAATGTCCATTTTATTTCCATGTATTTCAGTAGTTATATAGTAGGTGACTTGAGTATTTGCTTCCTTCTCCCAAGCAGTCTTTATTAAATAAAGTGTTTTTTAAAACATAGCTTTTTAAGCACATTTTTGATTAGAAAAATATTAATTTTTTGTGAATCCTAGGTAGATATTAATGCTCCTTCTCATATTTTGAAGTAATTCCACATGCTATTTTCAGAAACATATAGTTTGTTACCTTTCCATAAGAAAAGAAATACAAGCATTTCATACCAGTCCTAAAGTTCTGTATTTTGAGCATGAAAACAGTTGGAAAAGTTTAGTTTGCTATACATATATATATACACCTCTAAATACACAATATACTGCAATTCCTCAATTTAACACTACTCCTCTTACCTGAATATGGTTACAAAAAAATAGTTCTAGTTGCTGGGTTTTTTTGGTTGTTTTTTTTTTTTTTTTTACAAGTTGGACTATGGTTACAAGATCCTGGATTACAAAATGCTAAATCCATTAACTTTTAAACTGACAAACAGGTATTTTAGGATGATATGCTTTTGAAGTTATGTAGCTTATAGCATCTGCCATCATAACAAAAGATAAGCGAAAGTTAAAAACCAACTTTACACTTTTTACTTAAAAACCACATAAGAAATGCAACGCGGAACATATTGAAATGGGAATTCTTTGAACAAACAGTAATATATAGTGTTAACAATATGCATAAGCACTAAGCAGCAAATTTTATCCCTTTGTGATACTGCTCTAGCAATTGTTAAGCTCCTTGTAGATTTAGGACTACAACTGACACTGTATGAAGAGATGTGCAGTTGAAAAATTGACTCGAACAGTATCTCCTAAAGTTCTATTCCTTTGAGTAACAGAAAATGGGATTCTTGTGCTCATTACAAAGTTATTGTAAATTAAATCCCAACTTCTATATGATTTACTTTCCTGCAGAAAATCACATATATGAAGATAACACTGCTATTTAAGTTACCTAACAGGGCAGGTAACTACTAAATTTCCACAGGCAAAAAGCTGGCAGCAAATCTTATGTATTTTCTTATGAAGAAAAAAAAAAAAACCCAAATCAAAAAACCCCTTTGAAAGTGTTGTTAAAGCACTGTAATATGGTTTTAAACTCAAGTAATAAAGCACACCCACAAGGCATTTCTTTCACCAAAATCATGCCACAATCAAGGGAACCAGCCCTATTACTGTATTATAAAACTAGACTATTACAGAGGGCTCTCCATTTTGCTATGCACCTTGTGACTCCAAAGACAAGTCAGTCATATTTGTATTTAAAAAAGACTCAACTCAAGCATACGAAAGTTCATGGGCAACCCCCATCCCACTTTGTGTCTTAAGCAAACTTTCCTTTAGCTAGGACCTGGGCTTTTCCTTCTTCTTCATGGGAGTATGGTTCAGCCTTTGAAAATGAATACTTGAGATCAGCATGATCTATAAATACTTGTACTAGCCAAATGCTTTCAGTGTGCATCTTTCCACTCAAGCATAGACCTACTCCCCAGGGATTCAAACTGTCACATCAGTACCACCCATCTTTGGGTTAAGCCACATTTGCAGAACATGGCCCATACCAGCATCTAGTGAAAAGTACTAAGTCCAAGTTCACAGAATCATTTAGGTTGGAAGGAATGTCTTGGGATCATGTAGTCCAAGACCCCTGCTCAAGCACAGTCAGCTAGAGCAGGTTGTCCGAGGCCACGCCCAGGTTTTGAGTATCTCCAGGAATAGTGACTCCTCAACCTCTCTGAGCAACCAGTTCCAGAGCCTGACCACCCTCACAATAAAAAGGTGTTTCCTTGTGTTCAAATGGAATCCCTTGTCTTTTAACTTGTGTCCACTGCCTTTTAGTCCTGCCACTGAGAGCCACTGGGAATAGGCTGGCTCTCCCATCTTCACTCATTCCCATCAGGTGATAATGCAGTGGTAAGATCCCACCTTAAGCCTTTTCTTCCCCAGACCCAAGAGCTCCAACTCTCTCAGACCCTCATACATTGCCCTGTGCTAGACCCACTCCAGCAAATTTGTATCTTTCCTGCACTGGGGAGCCTAGAACTGGACACAGTACTCCAGATGCATCCTCATCAGTGCTGAGGGTAGAGAAGAAGGATCATCCCTCCCAGCCTGCTAGCAAAGCTTTGGCCTTTGTTGCCACAAGGGTGCATTGCTGGCTCACCGTCAGTTTGTCCATAAGGACCCCAAGGTGTTGGGGGTGCAAAGCTGCTTTCCAGCCAGTCAGCTCCCAGGGTGTACTAGTGCCTTGAGTTATTCCTCAGGGAGCAAGACTTTGCATTCCCCTTTGTTGGAACTTTGTGAGAATCCTCTGTCCAGTTCTCCAACCTGCTGAGGTCCCTTTGAAAGGCAGTACATCATCTGGTGTTACCAGCTACTCCTCCCAGTTTTATATGATTTGTAAACCTGCTGAGGATGCACTCCATCCCATAACCCAGGTCAAGATGTTGAATAATTTTGGCCCCAGTATTGAGCCATAGGGTATACCACTGACTTGCCTCCAGTTGGACTTTGTGCCACTGATCATACCTTCCTATGCCCACTCATTCGGCAAGTTTTTTAATCCACCTCACTTTCCACTTATTTAACCTGTACTTTATCAGTCTGTCTACTAAAGTCAAGGTAAACAACATGGACTGTTCTGTCATCCACAAAGCTAGTTATCTCACTGTAGAAGGCAATGAGGTTGGTCAAGCACAATTTCCCCTTTGTAAATGTATGCCAACTACTCCTGATCACCTTCTCTTTCATGTGTTTGGCAATGCTTTC
This sequence comes from Athene noctua, assembly GCF_965140245.1. Lineage (NCBI taxonomy): Eukaryota > Metazoa > Chordata > Aves > Strigiformes > Strigidae > Athene > Athene noctua. The sequence continues at coordinate 14,024,865 of NC_134041.1, read as the reverse complement.
TAGGAGGATTTTCTCCATCACCTTCCCAAGGACTGAGGTGAAGCTGTAGCTCCCCAAATCCTCCTTCTTGGTTTTCTTGAAGGTACAAGGGATATTTGCTCTTTTACAGTCTACCAGAATATCTCCCAATCTCCAGGACCATTCAAGATAATTAAGAGTAGTCTTGCAATGGCATCAGCTAGCTCCCTCAACACTTTGGGGTGCAATCTGTCAGGCTCACAGACTTCAAGTTTAAGTGCACCCTAATCTGGTCCTCCACCACAGAGGTTCTAGACCTTCCCTCTGATTTCAGGGGCCTTGAATTCCTCAAGGCTTGTTTTACTGGTAGAGACTGATGTAAAGAAGGCACTAAGTACCTCAGCCCTTCTCCAGGACATTTGCCACCAGCTTCCCCGCCCCATTTGACAGCAGGCCCACCATTTGCTGTTTATGTACTTATAGAATCACTTCTTGCTGTTCTGCCTGAAGGCTGTCCTACAGCAAACAGCTACTCTTGCTCCTCAAACCACATGCCCTTTGCTAGACTCACAGTGCAGTCCTCACACATTCTGGGGCAATAAAGAAAATGCTTTCATTTCACTGGGGGTGGTTCAAGAGTCCAAGCTGATTTTCCCAATCTATGCTTTGAGCAGTGGAAGGCAACATACCAAAATGATAACTTTAATGTTTTGCTCTTCAAAATATTTATATATTTGTATATTTCTACTACTATTTCCAATTTCTGTATAAATGGGTAACATTATAGATAGGGTAGGGATATAAGAAATAAAGTACTTGAAGGCTCAAGTACTGTACCAGAAATATGTGCTAACTTGTAAAAACTGACTACATTTTACATTAGGCAAAATAATGAATAAACTTTTCTGATTAGGAAGATGTAAAATAAAATGAGTGGTTTGCTCTGTAAATTTTACTGCAGAAGTCACTTGTATGACTTGTACTTAACCCTTTTCTTCTCATGCAGCATTATTTCCCCCCCACCCATCCCACAAAACAAAAAAAAAAAACCAACAAATATTCCACTAGTTGTTACAGATTGCACTTTTAAAGCACAGACTTGCCAGTCTTCTGCATTTCCAGTGTCCTATTTAAACAGTTGACATAGACAGTCTTCATTTTATGAAACTGGAAGATTTCGCCTAAGTACTTCTTTTGATGCTGGAGAAATGTTATCTGGGAAAATTACTTCAAACTCTATAATTAAGTCTCCACGTTGGTCAGGATTTTTGGGAAATGGCAAACCATATCCTATAATTCTTCTTCTCATCCCAGGCTTTACAACTTCGTTTACGGTCATGGGTATGGTTCTTCCTTCTATCGTTGGCACATTGATCGAGCTGCCACACAAAGCCTAAAGAAAGATCATATCATGAGAAAAAGAAATTGGTCAGAACTTTATTTATACCTACAAATGAAATTGGATTATTTAGAAAAGACTAGCATTCTAAACAGTATTTTCACTGTGCACTAAGATGTCAAAAATTCAAATACAGTGTTCCTCTCTTAAAAAATGAAGGCTCCAATTTGTCATTAAATATCACAGAATTTACCAATCTTACACAATGGCCACTGCAGGGTAACTGTACTTATATAGCCTGCAAATACTTTACCAAATAATAGGGTAGTTGAGCACAGAGAGAACTCTTCACTCATACTTCTCTAGAGATGTCCAGCTTCTCAGTTTGCGTTGGAAATTGAGTCCTGTTCCATTTTTTGTTTGTGTACATTGCACAGGAGTTTACTATAATACACTATCAACCTATATTACATCAAATTGCCAAACAACATATAAGTGTCTATAAACAGAGTTGTACCAAATTACGCACCCATCTTAGGTGAGCACTGTGATGCTCAAAGAAGAGCAAACAACTATTTTGGTGCACCAAAATTAAAACATCACAGACTTTTTCCTGCTTTATCCAATAGTTTGCTTTCATTACTAGGATCTCTGACAATAACATTTTGATTCCTCCAGCTTCACCTCATCCAGCACACTTACTCTACACTGATAATGCCCAATTTACATAACAATGCAATGAGTCTAAATTGGCTTTTATCTATGAAGGAACTATATTACTCACATCAACATTAAATACTGTCTTTTCTCCCTCCCTCATCCTATTTTATGCACTTCAGCTCACTTCAGATGCATTTTTAGTTTTTCAGTTAAGAATCCTTGAAGGAGTGAGCTCATGATGTACACAAAGAACTTATAATGCAAGCAAGAGTTTATTTCTCCACCTTATGCTAATTAAGAAAAAAAAAAAAATCACATGACACTCAGATACATTATCTTTTAAATTATGACCACGTCATGGCTTCAGACCCTTAAGAACTCTACTCAGTTGTTCTGATTTTTCATTTTGAAAGCCAGTGTGTTTTGACTTGGAATGGAATTTTTAAAAGCTGTACCATTTTTGTTGTTATATATAGCTCCTATAACACCTGTTCACTATAACTTATCCTCATGAAATCAATCTCTATGTACTTTGAAATCATACTGAAATAACTTATGACATAAAAAGGCAGACTTAGAATTTGTTGGCAGTCAAAATATTTAAGACATTTCTACTCTGTCCTACAGAAGTAAGTAATTATATCCCAGCAGTAAGGAGCATACTATATTAGATGTATTTGTTAACTGTATTTTGTTTCTTAGTTCAGACTAATATATATTTAGCTAGAAAGACAGAGTATGAAGATTTAAAGACATATCAACATTTATTCTTACCCTTCCATCCTCATTCTCTCCCACCTCTATACTAAACAGATTGAAATAATATTCAATTTTTATCAAAACAGCTATTGTTCTGTAAATAACTGTGTTCTGCAGCCAACTTTACAAGTGAAACTTTTCTAAAAAAAACCCAAAAAACCAACACCAAAACTTGACTGCTGCCATACAGTTCATGCAGCATAGTCATTGCATTATATTGTAACAGGTTTAAACATTTAGAGTTCTACCAAAAGAGAAACTTACCTCCCTTAAACTGATCTTAACAGGATAGATAATATTTGATCCATCTCTCTTGAAGTGAGAGTGAGGTTTATCTTTAATGATAAAAACAATATCAGCTGGAATGGTGTTGGGTGTTTCATCACCTTCTTTTGGAAAAGTGATTTTGGTGCCTTCTTTCCATCCTCTTTTTATCTCAATCGTAAGAATTTTGTCCTCTGTTCGGACACTTCTACCATCTGGGTTAAGCCTTTTACGTGAAATCCTCATCCTTTTTGTGCAGCCATGATAGATCTCTTCCAAAGACACTTTAAGTTCATGGATTACAGGGGGATCTTGTTTACGACGTAATTGGCTACCAACTGTATTCCTTTCCCTTGGAAAACCATTCATACTAAAACTAGTGAAGGATCCAAATGGATCACCATCCACCTCCATGTCTTCAGTGTCTCTGCCACCAGGCATCCTCCTTCCAAAGAAGATCTCAAAAGGATTTGTGCCACCAAAAAAAGCTGCAAATGTAGCATGTGGGTCGCCATGGAAAGAGTACCGGAAGGTACCACCCTGTCCATCAGGTCCTCCAGCTCCTCCTTTCAGACCTAAATAAGACAAATAAGCAAAATTAAAAATAAATCAAACATTAATATAAGCTTTCCTATTGCAGAGTGCAATGATATGAGTTGAAAAGGTCTTTGCAGTAGTGAAAGGTTGCCTTTTCTATGAGAACTCACCATCAGACTCTGTAGTACCAACTAGTAATTCAATAGCTTGAACAGCAACAAAGTTTAAGTTCTAGAATGACTTTGGCTTCAGAAGAACAAGTATTCTGACAGTGCCAATTTTATTTCATACGACTGAAGCCAGTGATTCAAAGAACTAGCATCTTAAAACAGAAGACAGGCCTGCCTGACTTAGTTTTCCTCTTGTTCTCCAAACTCTGTTGGGAGCTGCATCCCTCTCTTCAAGATCACTTCTAGGGAAAATTATGCAGTATCACATGCAACATTTTCTATAGTCTCCATAGCTCAGCTTTAATGCAGTGTTAATTAGCCTGACCTCTGTTTTCCTGCAATTCAGTTTGAGTAAAATGTAACATGCCAGTAGTCAAGCAGCCATATGCTTCCTTAATGTTTATTTTAGAATCCCAAACTTATCACAGCTGGTGTTCCTATGATATAAAATAGGTAAGAAATCTGGGAACTCTTTTCAATGCAGCCACAAAAAATAGCTCGGAAGTTCCTGAGATCCATTTGGGTAAAAAGAGATACCAGTACAGCTGCTATCCTACCTCCATAGCCATAAAAATGTGAAGGCTTACATTAATGAAGCATACACTCCCTAAATTTGAAAGAGGGGTTTTACTGTGTTTTGTTTTTGCAGGTTTTTAGGCTCAGAGTTTTAGACCTCCTATGCATAAGCTTAATACATACAGTAACCAAGTAAAACATTAGAATGAAACTGCGTTCCCCATCTCAATACCAGATCATATTAAAAGTTCTTAGCAACATGTAGTTCATCTTTCTGTCACAGAACTGTTAATGTCAAACAAGCAGATCAGTGGATTCAATCTGTGATAGTAGAAAGACACCTCCACGAAGAACTAGCCAAAAGTTATTGAAGGTACATCAAGTTCCTGGCTGTAGATACACTGAGGTTTCCTCCCCCACCGCCCAAGCCTTCCCCCTACGACTACTAGCTCAGATAGCAATTGAGGAATCAGGAGGTATTTCCAGATTCACCATTCAAAAAGTTCATACTTTGGTTTCATGTTATGCCCAAATAAACAGAAATCTACATTTTGAACCCCTGTCCAAGTATGCAGTACTAGGATGCCAAAGGCTGCACTGCTTTAACATGCTTTACTTCAAGCTCTTCGGTAGAAGTGACTAAAATGGTATTTTGGGAAAGTAGTTAGGATGAGCTGCCACACAGGAATCTAAAATGCAAATGAACCCACAGAGTAAATAGGTTTATAATGATATACAGAAAGGAGGCAGGGGGTGAGAAGGAAGAAGTGCAAGAAGGCAAAAGACCCAAGAGGCAACAAAGGCCTGTGGTATCTACATAAACACTTTTTTCCTAGAATGTTTCAGTAACACCACTAAAGCTTTGAACACTTTGAAACAAAAGACCAAAAAACCTGCATCCTTTGTAGAAGCTGAAGGTCTTTTACATGAATTTATGGACGTTAGCAATTGTACTAAGTCCTATGGATGACAAAGGACCAAATTTTATTATGCATAGCAACACAATTTCCTCTAAAGTACTGCTATTTAAGTATCCTCCTTTATATTAGTAAAAAACATGGCCCTGAGTGAATGACAATGAATAAGTGGACCTACTTATCACAACAGAAGTAATTATTTCTTCTGGAATTTCTGATACCATACATTTAAGGGGAGGGATGTTAATGACTTCCTCTGTTGCTCAATCATAAGACTGAAAGTCATATTGGTCAAAAATAAAAAGTCATCCTCTCCAGATAACCATTTTAGGATAAATATGACATTTCTGAGGTCTCATTCTCTTGGCATGTTATCACTGTTTACAATTAAAGCTAAAAAATTGTTCTGGTATTTCATGACATCAGCCAAATTCTTTCCTCTCCAGGCAAGAAGCCAAGGACAACTATGGACTGGACACCTGGGCTTCTGCTCAGAAGGACTGCCCTGCCTAGATCAAGCAGACTGCCCTTCAGCAAAAATTTACGAAAGAATACATCTCTTTTCAACTGGCCCTCAGAAAAGTGCTATGGCAAGGGAAGACATCAGTAAGAGATTCCAGAAAGTTATTTATGGGTCATACATACTTTTTCAATTCAGTAACTTTTTGCCTGTCAAGTATTTGGGATTTTTAAAAAACATGAAAACACATTAAAATAAGAAATTAAAACTAGATCAACATTAAAACTCTGCAATACAGTTTACATTAAAAAAGCCATTGAGTCAAATTTCCAAGCAGTACAAATACATTGCCTAAAAATCAACACATATCATGTTGTTTTCATGAATCATCTAGGTTTATTCTGCTTCATTAAACATAGTGAAAGTGACCGATCACAGTATAATAGAGACATACATACCTTCCTCCCCAAACTGATCATAAATGTCTCTCTTTTTGGGATCACTCAGCACTTCATAAGCTTCTGCAATCTCTTTGAATTTTTCCTCTGCGTGGGGAGATTTGTTCTTATCTGGATGCCATTTAAGTGCTTGTTTTCTGTAAGCCTTTTTGATATCCTCTTCAGAAGCCCCTTTTTCAATTCCCAGGATAGAATAATAATCTTTCCCCATCCTGAGTGCTGGAGGAATTCAGATCTCCCTTGCTCTAAAGAAAGCAGTGTCCAGTGCCTCAGCAATGTAGAGATGCTAGAGAAGGAAAAATAAAAATCAAATTTGGATTTGAAACAAACAACTGTTACAAATCAACAAAGTCTCCAATACACTAAAGAAACACCAGACAGCTTCTCCGTACTTCATTCCTTCCTCTGTTGCTCATTTATAAATAATTATAAACACTGGACGAGACACAGCCCTCTTTAAAGTCCTCCCATCTACAGTACGTGTCTCCGCTCTTTCTAGAACGACAAATAATACAGGACGTCACTTCCCCGACTGCCCCAGCTGAACAGCCTGCACAGCTTTCACTCTCTCTCACACACACGCATGCGCGCACGCACATATACACACACACACAAAATGCTGAATTTCTATTTCCTCCCTTCTCAAGCAACCAGAAAGTTTAAAGGTTTAATAGCATGATATAGTGCCTTTCACCACCAGGGCTAAATCCAGTCAGCTCTAAAGACATAAGTGCCCCAACAGAAATGCAGTCGCCCATATAAAATAATTACAGCATTTTACTTCACAGTTTCTATAGAGACAGCTGTACATGTAACTGTTTTCTAAATATATCAACATGGATTTGTACCCTTTCCAGCAGAGACTACAAAGTATTTTAGACCCAAGTTAACTACAAAGCTTAAAAAAAAAAAAAAAATAAAATCACACATTCATTGCTTTGAAAATTAAATTAACCCACCATCAACCACAGTTGACTGCAGCCATGTACTACTAAGCTATTAAGAAATCAAATCTGAGCAAAAAGTACCACTCACTTTACCACATCTCAAGCCACTCAAAGCAGACCAAAAGTGTTACCCCCTGCCCCGGTCTTCTTCTACACAAGAGGCAATATCAAGACTATTATACAAGTAGAGAATATATCAAACAAATACCTTTCATATGATGAGATGTTAGTAACAAAAATACCTGGTTCCTACACATCTGTTTTACAAAGTGCAAATTTTACTAAAGTATTTCTCATGCACTGCAGAGGGAATAGTATGAAGTTTCAGCCTGCAAGATTTCTTTTGGATCTTGGTTAAGAGCTATAGATCAAGAAATTACCTCTACTTGTCAGTACGGCAAAAAGCTTCAAGACTGCATAGCTTGAAAAATAACTCCTCCCTGGAACAAAGTATTAAATAACACCAGTTTTGGTCATATCTAGAAGCTACCTGTATGAATACATTTCTAGGCTCAATTATGAAGTTACTTGTATGAAGACAATTAGGCTCAACTGCCTTCCTTCTAATGGTAAAGAGTTTAAGAAAGGCAGCATACAGTAGCCAAGGGACCATTAAACTCAAGTGAAGAACACTAACCTTCTGATTCAGGGAGCATTATATTTGAAGCTGCTTTCCAGACCCTGCTCTAACTTAAAAGGGGGCTAATCAGAAGAGACAGAAAATTTCTCCTTAACCAGAGAATACTGGAAAAAGATTTGGGGCCTTTTTTTTTTTTTAAAAATGTGTCACCCCCCTATTCTTCACATCATATCTATTCTTTTCCAATTTCTGCAATAGAATTGACTAGATTTTGTCAATGTATCCAGGATTTTTTTTTTTTTTTTTTTTTTTTTAACACATTCCCCTTGGAATAGGGGTAGGAAAGCAAGAACTTTTGCAGGCCTGTAGTTACTATTTAAAATGTAACAGAGATCAAAGAGTACTGAAAGGAGGAATCAGCCCCCCTTGACACCAAATTTTTCAGGACTTACTTGCATTTTGGGAACACTTTGATTCTTTAACCTTGTAGATCCATTACCTTTACAGCTGAAGCAGGAAGCAGTTGCTGAGCTCCACATGGAGTAAAACTAGTCTTTTACTAACCACACACTTCTTTTTCTCTTTCTTTAAAACGTTCTACTTTTGTTAATTTACGATTAGTATTTCAGAGAAATTCTTGTAGACCTGTATCCTAAATTCAGCACTTTTTCCACTAGGGAGTTCTGAAAGCAGTAGGTACAATAGTTTGAATTAAAACAAGATTTCAATTGATTTCATGTAAAATATAATACCACTCCCTAAGAACCTGCTTTACTTATATATGTTTTAGTGGGCAGTTTTAACCTTACTACGCTCAAGAAATGGTTGCAAATAGGACAAATCACCATTCAAACCCAGCAGTGATGATACTCTGAACTATAACAGCAGACAAACTTCATCACTATTGACAGAATAAGACTCAGAGCAGCCTTAAATTCTCTTGCAAAACTAGCCGTACAAGGAGTAACACTCAGCTGTGCTCCTATGGTATGTTTTGAGCAACCTCTGGTGGGGTCATAACTTAAGTCACTGGAAGTATTCCCACCCATGAGTGTCTGAGAAGGACCCTATGATATTTGTGTCACTGTGTTGTAATATAATAGAACAGCAATAGCTCAGACTAGTTTCTGAACTGTATTTTTCATTACATTTTCCAAAACCTCTGGTCAATCGAAGTGGCAGAGGGTGAGTATGCTAGTTTAAAAAACAAGGTATAAGATATCATTCTCTATGAGAATATTATATTAAACACTTATCCGTCCCTCTGAATACCAAAAGAATACTCAAGGAGCTGCAATTAGCAAGGCTTCGCACTCCCCCCCCCCGTCTCCATTTTGTAAAACATACTAATTTCCCAGGTTTCAATAAAACACCCAATAGTCAGGGTTTCTTCCTAAATCAAAAGTTTTTTACCTCCAAATATCAAAGCTTACAGAACAAATTCTGGTAACAACAAAAGTTACCCTGGGACATTTTGCTGACAATCACAGTGAGTAAGTGTTCAGGCATCCGTTCTCTCCCTACAGAGGGGAACAGGCTATTCTGGCGTAAGTGCCAAGTTATACCCTAATTAGGTAAGTTATTCCCTAAAAATTAAATTACTTAAGATTCTGAGCAAGATGTACAGCAACGACTACATTACTTCTACTTCCTGCCCTGCACAAAATCTTCATGTCAGAATGAATTTCCAGTCTGGCATTCCATATCTTCAGAGAGTTGATAACTGGAGCTTCTCCTTCCAGAAAGCATGTTCCTTCTATTTCTCCATGCTTAGACCTTCCTTTTACCATATAATCAGAAATCTTTTGGAAATACTGCAGTTCCTCACATGCTTATTGAGTTCTTTAAACAGTCTAATAGATTGAGAGACATGACTCTCAGATTTAGAGAAAAAGTTTTTAATAATAGTAATAAAAGACTAGTGTGTGCAAGATTAATATCTAGTGATCATGCTAATGATCATTTGGGTACATCCGATCATGCCAGCACTTCTTCAGACAGTAAAACCCATCTGGTAACCATGGTAAGTTTTAACAACTTCTGATCGAGTATCAGAGCAGTTTCAAGGACAGATAATAAATAATGGCTGATAGATTTTTAGAACTCTGAAATATGATCTTTGCGATTCTTGTTAATTTTGTTATTTTATCCCACATTCCTCTTCAGAACATTAACAAAAGAAAGGAAAATCCATGCACTCTCTGCAACAAGGACTTGTGGCACTGCAGTCCCTTCAAATAAGCACAGTTAAACAGAAAACAAAGTATTTAGTGTTACTGCTATAGTCCTATCTTCCCTGTTGCCATATACACCTAAAAGTGGAAGTATTTTTAAAAACTCTTCTAGACTATGAAAAGATTCCACTTTTAATATGTTTAAGTAAGATTATTATTTTTTGTTCAAATGCCTGAGTAAGTGTCCCCTAGAAAAACAAGATAGGGTCATCACCTGGTGTGCGACAGATGAACTAGTCTATGGTATTATTTTCTTCTTTACCAGTTTCTGCATTTCTACCTCAAGGTTGTCTTCTTTTGTAGTAGGACTTAGAAACACCACAGAGCATTTCACCTGTAAGCCCACTTCCAGGAGTCCTTGCATTTCAGTCACCTCTTACTTCAGAGATTAATACCTTCTGTCCAAGTACCACGAGGCATCTGCACTGTATACATACCTGCTCACACACTGCACTAACTGCAGCATACTGGGATGCATGCTCACCCTCTATTTTGACTTTTACCTTTTTACTTAAAGGAAGAGCTGTTGGTGTGATTTGATTTGCTTCAGGAGCATTAACAGCACATAACCCAACAGATTCTATGTAGCCAAGGCTGGCCTCAGCTGGGACAAGGCTGCAGTAGTGCATCCTGCAACTTCACTCAAACCTCTCAAGAGCAAGCCACTAAATTACGTATCTGTAAAATTAGTAAGGTCATAAACTAAGACTTTGATTAAGAATGTTCCTGAATGAGTGCTAAGCAACTTCTCATACAGACAAAGCCAGTAATGCACTTGGTTGTGATGCCACATAAAAACCAATAGATGGATAGAAAAAACCCACCATCAATTAGATACCTTTCTTCTTCATTCTACCACATCAACATTTCTGACTGATATTTCACATTATGAATAAATTAACCATCTATATCATCAGTTCTACACAGTCTTCAAATACAACAGCTGCATTCCATTTCAGGCATACAGAGAAAAAAGTTTTTATTATCACTGTAGCATCAATATGGTGTCTATGAAGCTTTTGGTTATAGTTGACCCTGTAAACCAATTTTCTGTCCAATTAGGCAGTCTCAGACGTGTTCTCCTGTTCTTATAAGCTACTATCTGGTATTCTTATTATGCACTGAGAAAGTTAGCAGCCTGTATTTGTTCAGCACTTCTTTACATCAGTGTTACTTGTTATAGTCTGAATTAAAAAACAAATACAGAAATGGGAATTTCAGTTCAAGCTTTTTGAAGTTGAATGGGGAAAGAAATTGGTACATCTTTAACTGTAACAAATTACTAAAAAGCTGAATAGACAATTTATTAAAAAATCTTATTAATTCTCAAGAAGACTGAATAAAATTTTGAAGCCATACTGAACTTGTCTAATATAAGCACACTCTTATCACCAGAGGATTTTCCATGATCTTTGATCAAAAACAAGTGACATTCACTTTTTTAATACAAGATTTCCTTTTTTAATATAAAAACATTTATAAAATACACACTAGAAAGCTGCAAGTTGTTCCTTCAACAGTTCACCTTCACTTTGGAGACCGAGTTTGACTACTCATATGCAGCATTCCACTTAAGTTAGTATTCCAGATAAATAATTGTTGCTTTAAAATATCCTTCCCATTATTGTCCCTGAACAACCATAGCTTAACTCACATACATATGAATAAGTGCTACACATCAGAAGTTTGGCAGAACAGTGGGAGCAAGGTCATACCACTTCCAGATAACAGATGCACTGATAATACTAACTTTGAATTATTTGCTTTCTTTAAAGAAGCCTTCGTAAGAACAACTAAAATAAATTAAGGAAGCATTCACAATAATAGGTACACTGAACTCAAATTCTAGTTTAATCATAAATTAGCACCAGTATAAGTTTCTTTTAAGGAAAGAAACAGATACTTCAGGGAATGACAGAACAGTGTCATTCCCTGAAGTATCTGAAGTTGAATAAAAAAGCTCATTAAATGGCCTTTAAATTAAACTGTTTCTTCTGCATTCCTCACCTATTAAACCTCAGAAACAAAACTGAAAGACAGGACTAGATCACCGAACAAGTTAAAGAGCAAACAAAACCACAAAGGCAAATTCCAGACAGATCACAACTATAAATACACATGTGCGTGTAAATGTCAAGGCAGAGGAGCCAAATCCCTCTCCAGAAAAAGCTCTTTCACAATTAACTATCATAGTATTTGGAAACCCACATTAATGAATAAATTGACATTCGTTGACAATGGTTTGAAGAAAGCACATCCATATGCAACAAAATTTCCTGTAAGATCATCCATTACTTTCCCAGAGAAAAAAATTTTGATGATGACTTTTCACCTCACATCTTTAACTGTATGTAGTTGTTAACTGAGCTAAGTTTATACTTTTGGACTGTGAATAAGAACTTGTACATGCAAACACCATTCATTAATTCATTAGTTTCACTACAGAACTACTCAATAGCTGGTCTCATATACAGAAATAAATTTTAGAGTTTACAATACAAACAACAAATATAGTTGAAATTTTTTAATATATCTAACAGAAAATTCAAAGTGAAATCTGCAGAGCATAACAGTTCTTTCTAATCAGCCAATGGCCCTAAAAAAAAAAAAAAAAGCTTCATTTAGTCATGCACTTCATATCTAAGTAACCACCCAAATTTATCAAAGGTTTACTTCAGCTCTCTGCAGAAACATGCAGTCCACTGCAAGTAAGGGTTCTGGGGCTGATTTTACATCTAAGTAAATAATCATGAAGTGAAATACCACAGACAAACTGAAAAAAAAAGTTACAATAGACAGTGATGCTAACGCTGTTAAACAGCATACCTGAGCGACTATGCACACTTATTTTGTATTTTTATATTGCATACATTGTCTCTTTGAGACACTCATAAAAGATTCAAATTGAAATGCACCCCAAAGTATTTACCAGGTTACAAACATCATAATTTCTTTCCTGAGGCACATGCAACTGCGCAATTTAATGCAACTCACTGACAATTGAAGCTTACATTAAAAAGACTTGTTGACTTTTGATTTCTTCACAGATTAAAAAGGAAGAAATGTAATGGAATAGGTACAGTCATTCTTTACAAAAATAGATATATGTCTAATGGAAGACAGATAAGTCACTGTGAAACTGTACTTCATAGGACACATACCTACTCTACTTTCTATATTTAAAAGTCGATAGTATTAACCAGAAAGATCTGGTCTGATTATTTTTGGTTCAAGAAGAGATATTAAACAGAACTGCAAAATACGAAGTTATCCAAGACAATTAAATTCTTTATATTTAAGTTACACCAGCCCTAGTATCAACAAAAATATTATCTATTTTATATTGGCAGTATCTGTTTCAGAACAGTGTTTATAATATTACTGGAATATATACTCCTGCCAATAGGCCAAAGGACATATTTTTAAGGTCTTCTGTGGGAAAGCTTACTTTAACTAATACATTCCAGAGTCAACATGAATTTACAGTTCAAGTTCAAATGTTAAATCTCAAAATGCATACAGTTATAACTCAGAGATATACTGTTACCACTTCTGCACTTTCAAAATTAATTTTTAAGCCTGTGATTCATGCAGCCTTCAATTTTATTAGGAAAGTCTACATGAGAAGACAGCAGCAATTTTTTTAAAAAATTCCTTTTATTTTTGTTACTTTTGTAACAAAAGACCAAAAGCTAGAAGTGCTATGGACAACTGAAAATGTCCATCATATTTTCACGTTAAAACTTACTATTGTTTATTATATATTAAGTTAGAGGGTTGGGTTCTTCAGAAAATTATTATTCCCACTATATATATATTATGGCCTATGGAGATGTACATACAATACTAGAAAAAAAGAAAATAAACTGATCTAAATCTCAAGTAGATTTTATATTAAACGTGGTTACACTTATCTTCAAAAACACGACTAGGACACTAGTAACACACGCATACTGATCCTTCACCACAACATAGCAAACATATCAACATAAAGAACTGTTTTCTCATACCTGATTTCTGTCTACTAAGTCACAATCTCTACTACAGATGAAGAACAAAAAAACACTTGGAAGAATTTTCCAAATATAACTTTCCACAGCTGAGAGGAAATGAACATCTTATTGAAGTAGGCAAAGTTCTCAGGACTCAGCTTTGACGTACTGCAATTGATGAAAACGCAGCTAACTCCCCCTTATTTCACAATGGTGCAAACAACCACTTTAGTCAAGTATCAGATTGCATTTAGAAAAACAAAAGAAAACATCCAAGGTATGGTCACACAGTAACACATACACGAAGTATTTTCATCCGCAGATTAAGGCTTCTCTCTTCTGAAAGAATAGATTCCACAAGTGCTTTTTAATTCCTTACTTAGACTTAGTGTCCATTTCAACTCCCACCCACATAAATTTCTGTAAAAGGATTCTTCAAAACAAGTTTCCTGGTCAACCAGGAAAAACGCCAATCATGCAAAACATTTAACAGGTTCCTCACAATACTGACTCACACTCACTATTTCAAACCTCAAGTAAGTTAACGACATTGTTGCCACACATACTTTTGTAAACATCTATATGAAGAAGTGTACTGTGTTGTAAGGAGAAATATCTTCTCACTGTTGTTAGCAAAAAAAAAAAAAAAAAAAAAAAATCATAAGGAAGCTGAAGTTCTGTTTCCTCCAAGAAATTTTTCTATTTTGACAAGTTCTACACAATTTACTATTAAGTTACCAGTCTGGGGCAAAGAAAGCAGAAAAATACAGTAGTGAAAATTCCCCCTTTCAATTTTACATATAGTAAGCCTGGATTTTTGTCTTTACTTCTGGCTCTGATTGCCATCACGCAGAAACTTATCCATGGCTCAAGAAATTCTGTCCTGAAACAGCCCATATGCAAATTAAGAATTAGACTTAATCACAATTTTTCACACTGTACCAGTCAGGTTTCTGACTCTCATGCCACCAACCTTCCCACAGTGATTATATAACAAGTAAAGATATTCAATATGATGAACAGTTTAGGGCTTCATAATTGCTCAGCATTTCCTTTTAATACTAGCTGCTTATTATTTGATTGTATTACGTTTTATACCCTTTATGGCAATTGTTTTGAGAAACAACATACTACTGCAATACAAGGCTCAGATTCTCAAGTGCTAACATACTCAACCCTAAGTATGTTTTCAGTATTGTCACACAGGAGTATTTTATTGGTTGTATCTACACTTCACACATGCCACATGCTTTCATGTTACAGTTTTCTCAGCATGAATAGTAGATACTGTTTATAAAGGGTAAAAAAAGTAATAATTAGTTCTGATCAGTGTCGAAAAGAACACAAGATTGCTTCGCAGTGTTGCGGATGAAAGTATTGACACGGTAGTGAGTCAGTAAAAATAATCTAGATTTATTAATAACTAGCAACAATTTATCATTACAAAATAATTCAGAAAAAGAAGCGACTTATTCACAGATTCTAAAAATGACAGGATTCACTCTAACTTACTTAACGGTACCTTAATTTATACATATATACATGTGCATACACAAAACGGACGTATACATAGAGAAACAAAGGTGTTTAGATTCAGTAAAATGAACATAAAAGGGACAAACACACAGAGGAATAAGGGCAAGGGTACGTACCCACACACACTCCAATAAACAGGGGAAGAACGGGTGAAATAGAAGCTAGCTCAAAGACAATTTCCCTCTCGAGTTTAGAGCAAATACTCCCAATGCCTTGGCATTCCTCAACGGGCGATAACTGAGACTCGAGCGGGGGGACTTGGCCCCGGCCTTCCGGCTGGAGCAGACGACACCTTAAGGGTTTTGGTACCTCAGAGGCTCCCAGCTCAGGGGAGATGCTGGTCACAGGCCCGCTGCGATCCAGAGGAGCTCAAAGGGTCTCTCTGGTGGTCGCAGTTTATAGGGTCCAAGATAACTGACTTTTGTCAAATGCTATCTGGTGCCTTCCGGCAGTTGCACGAGAATCTGATGAACGTGCAACCCTGTTACTGTTCCGTCTGACCACATCCCAGGCACAGGTGTGCCAGGCCATGAGGAGATGATGGGCCATTACAACCGTTTCGGAGCAATCAGAGGGGGGCAGGAGCCAGGCTCCTCAACGTTATCAAGTCCTTATCTCCACAGATTGGTGTATGCATAGCTCGGGGGGATGTGGATGGAATCACACCTAGCACCAAGCAGCCCAACAAGGAGGGGCAGGGAGGGATAAGAATTGCACCGCCACACGCAGCCAGGAGAGAAAGCAAATGAAGTGTTAGGAGGTAAATAGCAAAGGAATAGAGAACAGACCAGAAAGCATTATTATATCTATATAATATATATAAGAGAATATAGATAACAGAAAGCAAGTATCTGTTATATATATGTTATATATATAAACAGAATATTATACATAAACAAAGCATTAGTATATCTATACATAGATATATAAAGCAAGTATCTGTTATGTTATACATATATAAACAGAAAACATTCTATAATATAAATAACAGAAAGCCAATATCATATGTACAGTACCAACTACACCATAACACTGTGCAGTTCTGATCCCCTCAACTCCCCAAAGCCAAGTATATATAATTTAAATGTTCAGAGAAGGACCATAGAAGATGATCAAAGACACGCAAATGCTTCCACGTGAGAAACAACTGAGGCTTAGAGTTCTTCAATCTGTAAAAAAGACAGAAGTCACAGAGGTCTACAAGGTCTACAAATGATGGAGAAAGGAGAAGGTGGCATGAACTGTTCTACTCACCTCTAGCCAAAACCATTACATCAAACAAGCAGAAGCCAGTTTCAACAATAAAATTAATGTTCTACAAGTGATAGAATTCCCTGCCAAAGGACACTGGAAACTCCAAGATGATTTTAGTGGGACACTGAAAAAATCCTATAGAAGAGATTCACTGCAACTTTCTCGACAGAGAAGCCAGAGCAAGAATTCCGTGAGTTGCAGTTATCTGGAAATTAGGAAGGTGGAAAAGATGACCAGGTGTTTGCTTTATTCTAACATTCCCTGAAGCATCTACTTCTGGCCACTTTCGAATGCAAATTACTAGGTTAAATAGACCACTTAATGGAGAAACCAGTTCAACATTCTCTAGATGAGCACCCTCAGATTCATCAAAATATCAATATATGTCCATGTCCATGCAGAATGAACACTTTCTAACACAGAAGTTTAAAATGTCAGCACTGGCACTATGTAATCAACCTCAGTGACACAATGCTGTCCAAATGATGGGTTGAGCCAAGTGCTCCAACTAACATACAAGAAGAAAAGTGTCTGAGTACTCTTTATTCCTTGTCATGTAACTGGAGTACTGTTTTGAGTGTTTTTTTGAAACCATATACAACTCATTTATTAGTACTGCCAAGGAGAGTTGATGGGAGTTTTTTTCAGTTTGGGTTTTTCAGAGGTTGGTGTTTTGTTGGTTGTTGGGTTTGGGAATTTTTAAAATGTACATACATTAGAGGCATGTTCACTTAAAACTAACTTGAAATTACAGTCCAGGGTACCACTTGCAACCATGCTGCCTCCTCTTTTCTCTCTGCCACCTCTCCATCTGTTCCTATGAACGAAAGTATCAGTTCCCTATAAACTCTCATACAATTCACCAACACACCTCCCCCTCAAAAAAATTAACTGAAGAGATGTGTAGACCTCTCATTTTTCTACCTGCCAATCTGTTTATTATAGAAACCTTGGAAAAACAAGCAATGAATATTAAGTATATCGGTATTGTTTTCCAACTAAGTGAAATGAAGAGGGGTGTTGTTTACAATAAACAGACTTTTTAAAAAACAGGTATTTGGAAAAAATTGTAAAGATGTTTCTATTATTCCTGTTTTCGGTAAGAGCACAGGTTAACTCAACATGAACATTCTATGGATTCAGCCTCATTCTTGCAGCACAGAAGGAGCAGAGATCTCCCTACAAGTATAGAGACAGAATAGCCAGTTCATATGCTACTCCTGCAGTTCACCATTCTCCGCCCCACAGAACAGGGCCAGCTGGCACAAACCAAAGTAACATTTGCTCTGGGCTAGCTGAGACTGGACACAAGGCCAGCCAACTCAGACCCTGGGAACCGTAACTGGCTCGCTACCAGTTCTTCCACCAAATGAATCCTGGTGTAGGAGAACTTCTGTGACCTAATAGTAGTGCTATGTACTGATTAACAGGAAAAGGACAATGGAAAAACAGTGCTAGTTTCCACAATAACCCTTGCTGACTTTCCTTCAAGAAACCGAAAAAGATTTTTTTAAAAAGCATTTATTTCAATATCCTACATAGTTATCACAAGTACCTTATCACCCAGGAAACATTAGGATGGGCAAACTGTTTCATTTAATACCTATTTCAATGGAAGCAGTGTACAACAGCTCCCTTTTTAGCCTTTCTCCTGTAGAAAAGGGAGGGTATCTGCCATCTATAACGATTTATTGGTGTTTACCTTAACTATGGTAGCAATTCCTTCATTCACAGCAAAGGAATCCTAAGGGGTTTCTTCCACCAAACAATATACTTAACCTGTTGCCTCAGCAAAGAGGCAGCAGAAAATAATTCAGGGCACCTGTAGAATAAAGAATTCTTACAAGTTAGCTCTTACTAAAAATCTCTGGGAAGCTGGCACTGGCATGACTCAGATCTGACCCAATCTGAACCTGAAATCTTTCTTTTCGATGGTGCTTAGCCCATCTCCACCACTAAGTATTATGGATTCATTCTATTTAAAAACGAACAAGCAAACAAACAAAACCAACCCCAACACACTGTCAGTTTGGAATCTTCATTAGTGAAAAATAACACATTATAGAATTATTTTTCTAACAGTGAAGATACTCTACAAGTTTATAGTGAAGACTGATAGGCTCATCTAGAGTTTTATCACTACTTCAGTCATGTTCCATCACTAAGGAACAGAAAGAAGTCATATCTGCAAGTTATTTTTTCTTCTTGCAAAAGTATTATATTTTTTCTGACATAATTAAAAACCTATCTATAAACAGAACAGCTGAGAGAAAAACCCATAGTTATGGGTCACATGTAAGAGGGGGGTGAAAGGTAGGTGGAAGATGCTTGCACAACCCCTCTCCACTCTCTACTTGATTGTTTTTTTTTTTTCCTTGGTTATTTTTTTTCCTGTAATAATGACAGAAATTAATAGTTTCCAACAGAAAATAAACTATTTTCTCAGTCTTGATGCAGAGAGGCACTGCAAAACAAAGAAATCCGCTTGGAAAAGCAACTCAGCTACATGTATTGTTTTTAATTGCCATTATACTCCAACAAGATGAAGGTTATTAATGTATTACCAAATAAGGAACTGCACACATTTTTGCTGTGGACATGTGATCACACTGTTCTTACATAAGCAAACAGAGATGGTCACACTAGATGTTTTTTCCAGAGTGCACTCGTCAAAATCCCACCCAGCTGCTCTGATTCACACAGCTAGCTTTACATGTAACGCTGAAAACACACACACTGAACTGTTGTATAAAGACAGGAATTTGAAAAGGAGGTGTCAGAACAAATGTTTAGCCTGAGAGCACAGGTCAATAAGAATGTAGTTCTGTTCACCTACAGAAGACATAAATACAAGCAGCCCTAGCTGTATTTATCAGCATCTGCTATAACAGAAGACAAAATAGTTGCTCATTAGTCTTTCAAATGTTTCAACCACATCCCATAGCCCAAATCAGGTTTCTTAGTTGTTTTTTTCCCCCGTAGTCAACCTAGAAGAGTTTCAGGAAAAGATGGAAGGGGGGAGTTTAATAGACCTACTCTAAAGTTAGTATCTTAAATTACTTTATTCCTTTAGAGTAAATAGTGCATGCCTAGCTAAGAGGTAAAGAATGTACAACATGGAAAGATGAACAATTAAGCAGAAAAATGTCTAGGTGTTCTAAAGCAATAATGCTTTAGAGCAATAGCAAATTTTAGCATCTCTTCTACTAACAGACTAAAGAAATTCTATAGTTCTATTATGAGTTTGGGGGAAAATTTTCACAGAAGTTCAAACTTCGTATGGCAGCAAGTCCTAGGAAGACACTTGACTGTAGAAGTTAACATATTTTCTTTTTAACCTTTTCTCTGCCCCTTCTGAAAAAATGCAATACAAATAACAGTGATGAATTAGAGGACACCTGCAAATAAATGTTATCATTTACATGATATTTAATGAAAACATTACACAGAATCAGTTCACTCATAGGACATAATCCTAACAGACAACAACCTGTACAAAGGAAGTAAATCCTCTCCTCTTCACATTCTCTGCAGAAGATACCAATCCATAGTCAAAAGGTTCACAGCTGTATGGTTTTATGTTTAAGCTAAACTTAGGGAATCTCCTGTTTTCTCGCTCTTCACATCAAGTCATATCATGACACCCACATCACTGATTTTTTTTGTGTGATATCTGAGATTAATCCAGCAATATTCATACCTTTTCAAGTCTATGCAGCTCATTTTAAATACAATTGGGATTTTGATGATTACACCAAAACACTTTTAACCACCGATACTAAAGGGGCAGTTAAACTACATCCTTCTCTAAGGTGCCTTTTAATATTGGTTTATTAAAGAAAAAATACCCTTACACATTCACAAACTTCACTGCAAACATTTTTGCCAAAACATGCATGTAACCCTTACAATAAACTTTAAGAGGATTTTCAGTTTAGATAAGCTTGTCATAATCATGGTTTTCTAGACTAAAGGGATTAGTCATTTAGAGCTTCTAAAACACCTCTTC
This sequence comes from Athene noctua, assembly GCF_965140245.1. Classification (NCBI taxonomy): domain Eukaryota; kingdom Metazoa; phylum Chordata; class Aves; order Strigiformes; family Strigidae; genus Athene; species Athene noctua. The sequence continues at coordinate 14,004,275 of NC_134041.1, read as the reverse complement.
AATTGTTCCTTCCTCACCCTCAGAAGAGATTTACCTATGTTAGTTTTTTAGCTGAAACTAGATACATGCACAATTTGGTTAAAAATAAGGTGCTCTGACTCACAGATTAAGAAATATGGTTGTTAACTGTAATTAAACAGTATCAGAAAGAATACTACTAGGGATCAGGCCTATATAATAGAGAAGTATACCAATCTCTTTAAAGTAATCAAGCTTTTTACACTTCGAGATGAGAATTCCAAACATTACTGCCTTAATTCAACAAAATATGCATTTACACACTTATTAACAGGACTTGAATGCACATTCTTCAGTGCTCTGCTGATAGAGTGATACAGTAGGTACTTCTATCCTCTACAGCTACTATTGGATTATTTGTTCTCCCTCCCAAAGTCCCTCAGTCCTAATTTCTGCTCTTCTTAATCCCCATTCATATGCAACTTCCCTGCCGAGCTCCATCCACCAATTTATTTTAAGCAAGATCTTTCACACATTTTCTTCTCCATCTGGGAGTTTTGCAGATGTTAACAGCAAACAAATTCTCTGGGCTCTCAAAGCTTTCCTTCCCATGACATCCACTCAAAAACATCTAATCCCCTTGAACAAGTCCGACGCTGAAAACTGATGACCACATTATCACGCTGACTAATATTATCCAGCTGCCTTTTTGAACTACATTCTTCCTATATGGTGATCCGCACTGTCTCACTGCATACTTCAGATGTATTTAAGGAAGAAGCGCATGTTCTCTGAATTATCCTTCTGTATTTGTGACACATCTAACACAACAGTGATCTAATGCAATTTCATAGCTTTCTGTACACTAGTCAAAATTTTAGAGGTTAGGTCATATTTTACTAAACTGTTCTGAAGCCCAGAATCAAATTTGCTGGTAGACCTCAACAGAAAACTTGGGGCAAAGACCCTTTCTTCCTTTTTAAGTTTTACTATTAAATTTCCTTTCAGCAGCTTCAACCCACTTCTAGATTTGAATCAAATACATACCAAATAAGATTCATAAAACATGCAAGACAAGTAGTCTAAAGAACCTACAGTATCTACACATCTTTTCTTCCAATACTTAATATAGTAAAACTTTTTTTTTTTTTTTCCCTAAGAAAAGCAGTGGCTAAATGCAAGCCAAACACCCCAAAGGTTTGGGGTTTTGGGAGCATAAAAGTTGATACACAGGGGACCAGACAGGGGCTTAGGGAGCAAATTCAGTCTTGCCCTTCCCCAGATGCCAAGAGGAAAGCTGTGTTATCATTACTGAGTGAAGGCAGATATGACAGCAGCTGCAGCAGAGCAGGCTGCCCTTCCTCTTCAACATTCCCATTCTCTCCCACAAATACTTTTTCCTACACCCTCCCAATTCCTCAGTAGCAACCCATGAGTCTGCATTTGTCTGGAATGAAGCATAACAGGAATAATTGCTGACCAGGAAGACACAGCTGGCCATCCATCACTTGGATCATCCTGGGTAGATTAATTCTGCACAGTAATCTGTGCTAATAACTGTTTATCTTGACCCTCATCTCTCTCAAACAAGAATTTATGTAGACAGTCATATTAAATTTTTTTTCTACCAATGCATTTTCTTTCAGATCCAAATTGTGGATCTGAAACTTGTAATTATACTTCAGTGCACAGGTAGTAAATCTGAAAGCTCATGACAGATCAACAGTTGTTTGGATATAGAGCACATGCTGAATCTTCTCTCATTAACTACTTAAGGGAGTTTTCTACTGATAATGTGGCAGATCCTGGACACCCTTTGTCAGCACCAGCTGACAGTTAGGATCTGAATCAGTTGATTTAAATCTCCCAAAGTGATGAAATCATCAGAAACCAACTGCAAATTTCCCCACACCAGCACTGACTTGCAGAAAGCAAAGCAGGCAGATGTAAAGCTAGCACAATGGTTATCCTCCTCTGATAGAAACCGTAATCGCTTTTCCTATATACATTTTTAATGGACTGAAGCAAAACTAAATAAAATACACTATGCAGAGAGTTGCAGAGACATTTTTGTAAGGAATGTAATCCTCTGATTTATGGCCTTGGCAGAGGTTTCCTTACCTGTACTAGCAAACCACTTCTTTCAGGACTGCCTTACCCTTTTGTCTAGTCACCACAGATCAAAGTAGAAGTCAACTGCTAAAGGGGAAAAAACCCAAACCACTCAACAACAGAACAGAACTCAACGCAAGCATGCACTGAAGTGTCATAGCTTATGCAGAGGATGTGGGCCAGTTCCACACTTCTACATCTATGCTTTTACAATACCTGAACTAGATAATTTATAAATACGTCAAGTGGCTTTTGGCAAAAGTAGATTCCTTCATATGCTTAATATTTGATTTTTTTTAAAAAAAGTGTGGGTTTTTTCCCCATTACTTAAATGTGTTACAATCCATACTACACAAAGTTTTCTGGCTTGTCAGATTTTTCATTTAAACTAGCAATTTCTCTGTAATTACATCCACCAGAATGTTCTAGTCTGATGATTATTGAAAAAAACAACTATGGCCTGAAAACCATGAGATATGTCATTATCTAACGAGCTTAGTTAAGGGATACACCTTCCTCCAATCTCCAAAAGAAATACTGAAAGACATTTTAAAACTTCATATTCTCTTTTGCCCCTTATGCTATCTACTATAGAATTATTAAAATTCTGAAAGATAAGTGGTAAATTTCTCTACTATGCATCCTTTAGTATTACTATAGATGTAAGGTTTATTTTACACAGCAAAAAAAGTTCTCATGCTCTAGCAGTATAGTACTAATATTTGCTTACTAATCAACTACATTTAGTTTCTTAGAAGGCAGATTTAAGGAAACAGGCAATGAGTAAGTTTTGCAAGTGAGAAAGCAGAACAACCTGGTGTATGCTGTTGTAACAAGTCAGCAGAGCACCTGAAAGAATATTGCAGTTACTGCTGTTAAGGGGTTATATCCTCACCCCACTCCATTAAGAGATTAAAGAGAAGGAATTAATCTCATAGGATGATTTTCCTAACAGAAGTATCATTTAATAAAGGGAAATGGAGATAAAGTGCTTAAGAGACATGGGTTTCTATGAGATAGGTTCTGAGTGCCATCATGGGAAATACAGATGGAAGCAACTCAACTATTGATAAAGGTCATTAGATCAGCTTAAGAACAGTGAAAATAAGGCCATAATATTTATAAAGTATACAATATTTAAGATCTTACTCCTCTGTACATTTGCTAAATTTCATGTTCTAGCTATCTGAAAGGCCTAAGAAATACAGTGACTTCAAGAATTGCAAGACTGAGAAATCATACATATACTAAGTATCTCTCAGCTTTCAAATGAAGTGCCACATCAAACAGCAGTAAAAAGCTGATAAAAATACCAGAATTAACATTCACTTATCATCAGTTGTTTATGAATGTAACTAGAACACTTAGAATACCTAACAGGAGTGTTTTCGTTAGCCCAAGGCATTGTAACTGCTTAAAAATATCACCAGCATTATACAGCTACTGCCTTGTGTCTCACAGAGCTGAGCAAAGAATCATTAGCCCATCTCGTTAACAATGAAAAGCAAAGTACATGCTCCACATCTTCTAGTAAGTGAAGAGTCATAAAAGACATAGCCAGTAGCCAGTAATAACTTCCATGCATTAGTCTACTACTATTGCTCAATTTACCTATTTGCATAGCCTGGCTAGTATACATAGGCCAATTCTCAGTAACAAAGGAAATGAAAAAATAGTTCAAGGTCAAATTATTGTTTAGAAATAGCAAGAAGTCAAGCATAAAAACGAAGTTCCCACTTTCCAAACCTATTTTTGGTTTCCCCCCACACCCCATTAATGTAGCCAACACTGCTATATTAATGAAAAGTATATGCTAATTCTTCTGAACAGGCTTTTTCAGCCGAAATACTTTAGCAGCAAGTTTCACCTAGCTCTAATTGTACACTGTAATCTGCCTAGAAGCATGCAGGAGTTGCAGTTTTGCGGAATATATTTATCTTAAACCCTTTTGCATTATGCAACTTCAAAAGTTGTATAAAAGGAAAAAAAAAACTAACACATATTTTTCAGCTTCAGAATATGGAGTTATCTGGACTAGAGATGCAAGATAATTTGACTTCAGCAGCAGTACTGCATCTTAAAAGTCCACTAAAATTATTCCATTTATAAACAGTCAGAACTGAAGAGGCCAATGAGAAACCAGGAACTTCTTAAGGCAGCACAGAACTACAAGGCTAGCCAAAAAAGAAGACAGCAAGATACATTTTGACTTCAATGCAGTTGCTCCCTCTCTGCATTTAGCCCCAAATTAGGCAAAGTCCAAAACAACAGTTTCTTTATTAAAAGTACTGACAAAAGAGCAACAAAGACTCATTTAGGTTGGAAGAGACCTCCCACACTTCAGTTTAAAACCACACGTTTAAACAGCCCCCATGATATTTACATAACCCAGAAGCCCGTGAAGAAGCTACAGTTTGATGCATGTAATTTATTAAAAATTGCAAAGCATCCTCTCAGAACAGTACGGAAAGCAGCTGTACAGCTTAGTTTCCCTTCAGTATTATCTAGTCTCTACTGCTATGACAGCTAAGTAGATATTCTATGACCTTATCTAGATGTGAAGCCTTTGCAGCACTGTCATCCCTATTCAGCGTGACAGTTCATCCCTATCAGGTCACAGAACCTAAACAGGGCCCTGATTAAAGCGTTACCAGCTCCAATTTTTCATTAAAGCTTGTGCTTGCGCAACCAAGAAAAAAAAATCCCAACTGTAAAAACTGCACGGTAACAGTGACCGTTTTCAACTAACAAATAACCGTGGACGCTGCAGCAGGCGGCAAGTGGAGCGGGCTGGCAGGTGACGGCCTGCCCCGTTCCGCGGGGCGGTGGCAAAGCCCAAGAGCCGTTAAAAACCGGCGACGGGCCGCGCCTCAAGGGACCCGGCAGGCAGAGCGCTGCGCGGAGTGCGGCGGGGGGGGAGGGGGACAGGCCGGCGCCCCACCTCGCTGTCCCGGGCGCCGGCCCAGCCCCCTCGGCTCAAAGCTCTGCCTCTCCGCGGGGCTCGGGAACAAGCCCAACGAGGTGCCCCAAGCCTCTCCCGCTACCGTCAAGCCTGCACCACCAAGCGCCAAGGTGCCTCCCCCCCCCCCAAGCGGAGCCTGTGCTACTTTCCCCAGCCGTCCCGCGGCACACGGCGGGCACACCGGCGGCGGCCGCGGCACGGCACTACGAGCAGCCCCTCCGCGGGGCACGGCCGCGCTGAGACGGGGGAAAGTCCCGGCTCCCCCCTCCGCTCAGCGGTTCGGACAAGGCCGCTGTTACCCCACCGCGCCTCCGCCAGCCCAGGAACCAGTCGGTTGGGAGCAGAGCCACCGGAGCGCCAAACGCCTCCCCAGGCGCAGTCTGACGCGGGCAGGCGGCCAAGCCGCAGCGCTGCCTCTGCCCTCGGGCCCCCTTCCCCGACCGCACTCACCCGCCCGACGCCGCCTCAGACGCCCCCCGGGCTAACCTCGCTCCCGGCAGCCCCCGCGCCCCAGGAGCGGCTCCCACTCGCGCACCCACGGTCCGACCCCAGATCACGCGAGATCCACCGGCAGCGCCTCGGGCGCGGCGCCCCCGCTCCCCGCCCTGCCCCGGGCCACGTGACGCCCCCCGCCCTATCGGCGGCTGCCTCCGAGCCCTCGTGCCGCGGCGGAAACATCGCGAGCTGCCTGTGCCCCGCCCGCCCCCCGCTGAGGGGCGCCCCCGGAGACCCCGTTGCTCAGGAAGAGGCGGCGGGGGGGGGGGTAGCGGGCCCGGGCGAAACGCCGCGAGGTTTCTTGGTCGTTCTCCGTCTCCCCTATCAAATCTCGCGCGAGGTCTCGCGAGGTTACGCCGCGCTCCCTCCCCCCTCCCGAGCACGATGCCGCGCAGGAATGTGAAAGGCTCCCGCCCGCCGCCATTTTCTTTCTTTCTTGGCAGGCAGCGAGTGGGGCAGGAAGCGGTGGCTGAGCGAGCATGGCGGACTATTCCACGGTGCCCCCTCCTGCTTCGGGCGCGCCCGGGGGAGGCGGCGGCGGAGGTGGAGGAGTGAACGATGCCTTTAAAGACGCGCTGCAGAGAGCTAGGCAGGTGTGTGTGTGTAGCGTGGCTCTGCCGAATCAATGGGCCCTCGGGTCCCGGAGGCAACTGCTGACCAGGCCGCGGTGCCGGAGCCGCGGGAGGAGTGAGCGGGCTGCGCCCTGACGATGCTCGGCTCTGGGGAGACCTGAGGAGGGGGTCCCTCCGCCGGTGCGTGTCGGTGGAGCGGCTGAGGGGAGCTTTGTCCCATCCCCTCAACCCCTCCGCGCGCGCCGTGGCGAGCGCCCGCGCCGCCCGCCCGCCTTCCTTTGGCGGCGAGAGGTTTTCCTGGCCTGGCCCCAGCTCCCTCCGAGCCGCCATTGCGGGTTGGGCTCCTGCAGGGCCTCGGCTCGGCCCGAAGCGGTCCGCGCCATGGCGGCGGGGGGCGAGGGGAGCGGCGCTGTGGGTCCCTGCTGCCGGGTCCCTGCTGCCGGCCTGCGAGGAGGCAGAATCTCGGCCGGCGACTAGCGGCGCGCCGTCTTATCGGGAGCCCGGCGCTTCGGCGGGCCGCTCGGGAGGGAGGGAGGGAGGGCGGCTCCGCCGCGCCGCCCGTATTGTGTTCCCCGAGGCGCCTTCGGTGCCCGCTAACCTGTTCGGACCGGTTGGCGCTGCGGCCTGCGGAGTGAGGGCTGTCTGCTCGGAAGTTCTTTATCCAGAAGTTTTATTTGCAGCTTTTGTACCACGGGCGATGTTTTCATTATTTCTCGGGCAAATTTTTCGGCTTGTCTGGTAATAACCAGTCGCGGGTTCAGCAATATTTGGAGTCGGGACTACTAAGGTTTGAAATAGTTTTAGCGGTCAGTCCCTCTGTGTGATACCGCAGTGTTTCGTGAAGAATCGGTAGAAAAGGAAAAGCCCTTTTTAGAAAAAACTTTCTGGTGTTTGAAGGCCAGGGCGTTTTTTAAACGGATGAAGAAAACATAGTAAGTTTTGCTGTTGCAGGATGAGCACGTCTACTTGAAGACATTAAAAAATAAATTTTTTGCGAGCAGAACTGTTTCTAGCAGCAGTTTTCTCTTTACTTATTTGAGGTCACTTTAATATGTATGATCTAAATGGTTCAAAATCGTTCGGAAGACCTGGAGTAAATGATGGCTGAGTGAATTTTTGTGAATTTCTACATACCTTTACTTGCCTTTTGTTTAGATTGCAGCAAAAATTGGAGGCGATGCTGGCACATCAATGAATTCAAACGACTACGGTTACGGAGGACAAAAAAGACCTCTTGAGGATGGAGGTATGCACTCATTACTGTTGCATTTATTTTTGTTATGTATGGCCACGGTGACAGAAAGATTGCAAGTGTTTTTTTTGTTCGTGGGTTGTTTTTGTTTTCCATAGCACAGCATAAAAACTTTTTGTTCCCTTTTATAGATCATGACATGCGTTTTCATTTTCAGTTTAATGAGGTAATTGTTTTAAACCATTGTCCTCTAACCTGAACTGAATGTAAGTCTGTTTTAAAATATTTTAAATGTGGTTTAAGTGCTGTGAAGAGGAAAATGTATGCCGGGGAGGGGGGCAGATAAATTTCGTGGTTGAGAAACGCTTACACAGGTATGTCATTTAAGCCTCTTGTTGAGTAGGACCGATTACAGTTTGTAAATTACAATTAGGGTGGGAAGTGCTCACTCCTTAAATTCGATTGTTTCATATACTTTATTACTGCACAGTTTCAAATAAAAGTATTAATGCATTTCATTGTAAAAGCATAGGACTTTAAAAAAAGGAAAGTAAATTTTCTACCTTGTAGACACTTTTGCTTAGTGTGTGTGATATTTAAGTCTGTAGCATGTGTGAACCCTGATAAGATCATACTTAAATCTTCTAACTTCTTGCAGCTTTTTGGATTTGCCTTATACTGCAGTAAAGTTTTCTCCTGAAATGTGTGTGTGTCATCTTCTGTCTCTTACTAAGCAGCCAGTTTGAACTTAACAGGGTTTGATATGTTTAATATACACACAAAATCCTGGCTAAATTGTGGAAAGAAGTCTCTGAGCTTGTTGAAATGTTCTCATAGGTCTCACAAAAGAGCAATGCCCTTTTTTTCTTTAAGAGGATTGAAACTCAGTCTACAGAATGTAACTAAGGCTTTATATCAGGAGTTCTTGTGTCCTGTAATAAAGTTTTTTTTTTCCTATTAACGGTGAGGTTTTTAATATACAAAAATGAGCTAATGATGCTTCAGATGATATATGTAATGTATTCTTTTTATTTTATGTGTAGATGGCTCTTGGACAAGTCCGAGCAGTACAACACACTGGGAGGGAATGCCCTCTCCTTTTAAAGGCAGGAATTTTTATTTATTACCTGTGTTTAGTATGTAAACATGACATAAACTAGTGGATCTTTCTGGATTGACACAAATATTTCTTGGAATATGTGTCTTGAGTTTTTGCTGCACATAAATTATGGTGGTTCATATAACCTTTATTTTGGGGTGGGAAGGAAGCATCTGGAGTCTTATCTTCTCAGATAGAGGTGAATTATGCCTTTTATTCTTTTACTGTACAGAGAGGATTTGGATGGTAGTGATGTAGTTGCTTTGACTCTGCTTTTTTTTGAAGTTTTATGCTATGAAATGCTTGATATTTGGATAGGAATTTCATACCAACATTCAGATTGAGATTGCATTGCCATGTGATACTGTTGTATTTTCAGATGTTTGATCTAGATTTGTGGTCATTGTCAGAATTTTTTTTCTTTAAATTATTGTTGATTTTTGTATGGATTTGATTTTTTTTCTTTTTTTTTTACTATAGAAGCATCATTAGCTTGAGCAACCAACAGAGCTAAACTTTGTTCCTTGTCTTAGTTAAGTTTCAGTGACTGGGTATCTATGAGCAATCTACGGTGTGTTCTGAAAACTGCCTTTTGTTAAACTACTGAATAGATATATGGAAAAACCTAACATCTTTTCAGCTATACTAACCAAGTGCTGAGTGTTCGTGAGATTCTTTCTTTTATTCAGATGATCAACTCCCTGAAAATGGAGGAAAAAAAAAAGAAAGAAAAGAAAAAAAAAAAAAGGAAAAGGGGGACTAAAATACACTGGAAAGTTACAGTTCACACTAAAAGGTGTAAACACTTCTTGAATTTCTTGGCAAAAAAATTAAAAAACTCTTAATTTTGCAGATCAACCAGATGCTAAGAAAGTTGCTCCTCAGAATGACTGTAAGTAATTTTTATTTTGTTGCCAAAAAAACCCTAAACAAGTGTAACATTATCAGAACAAGAATTTGAAACAGTGTTCTGGTAGGTGATATTTGAATCAGTAAGATCAAAAGAATGGCTGGAGGGTTATGTTTTACTTCCTTGAAGCACTGTGTGTCTGCTTTTTAAGCAATGTTGTTAGCAACAGTTGAGAGTCTTTTTAGCTGTTCTTAAACCTCTTGATAACACTTTAAACTTCAACTTGGAAAAAATTAAGGATATAATTAAGTTTTATTATCAAAGGAGAAGCTTAGTTGTAAATTATACTACTTGTTTTGAATTTAATTTTAACTATTTGTTTATAGCTTTTGGAAACCAGCTACCACCGATGCATCAACAGCAAAGGTAGGAGTTACATTACATCTTCAGTAGAGTTTTCCTTTTTACTGAAAGAAAGCAGTTTCAATAAATTTTTCTGAAAAAGTGTTATCCTTGCATAAAGCAATTGTTTTGTATTTGTGTGATGTGTTGAAATTTAGCTTCAGCAAGTCCCAAGCCAAACATTTAAAATGCATCTCCATTGCTGTCTCTCTCTTCGTTTTTGCAGCCTAGGCTGTGCATCAGGCTTAGTAAAAGGAAAATGCATTGCTCTTTTTACTACTTGAGTGTAGGTAGCATAACGAGAAGTTAGCAGATCTGAAGGGGGAAAGGTTGACACTATCTTGTAAACAAAAAAGAAAATGAATAATTTAAAAAAAAATTAGATTTAACACAGCGTATTACTCAGCTGTATTTGCCTTAACAGTCGTTTTCTCTGCTCGTTTCCTCCCTAAACAACCACATCCAACTATTATGCTTTGTCTGGTTTTGGTTGATGAGATTCTGGAATTTGTGTATTTTCAGCATACTTTGATCAATATACAGGTGAAACTTAAAATGCTACACTGGCTGTGTCTCTTCATAGTAAAGAGGATGAAGGAAAACTTACATTAAATCATATGATACATGAACCTGTGGTCACTTTTGTATATTGTCAGTTTACTTAGTGCTGAGCTTGCATAATGACTTCAAAAGTTAATGGGAGGCAAGTAAGCCAGCATGGTAGTGGGGGCACTAGCTTTCTTTAGTTTAGTGGAAGGATATGTATATGAATTTAATGCCAATTTGGTCTCTGAATGGTCATTGTCTTTTGTTTGATTTAACATTCTCTGTAGGTCTGTGATGACAGAGGAGTACAAAGTTCCAGATGGGATGGTTGGATTCAGTAAGTAGTATGGATGTGGTGTTGAGAGTGAGGGATGTTAGCAGATGCTGTTCATGCAAATAATCTTTCTGTATTTTCTTTCTTGAAGTAATTGGTAGAGGTGGAGAGCAGATCTCACGCATACAACAAGAGTCTGGCTGTAAAATACAGATTGCACCAGGTAACTCTTTGTGGGATTTTTTAGTTTGTTTAGTTTGATGGGGTTTTTTTGGTAGACAGTTCAGAAGGCTAATTATTGCTTCTAATTGCCCAAGCCTTCATTTAAGGTCTATTTTAATGTTTTGTGCTAATTGCAATTATCGCAGTCTAAAGAAATGGAAAATGTTGTGATACACATTATTCTATTTCAGTGAAATTCCAGTAATTTGCATATTATGTTTAATTTCATAATCTCTCTCTGACTTAACATTACTGCTAAATTGGTTTTGGTTTATGACCGTAGATAGTGGAGGCCTGCCTGAAAGATCATGTATGCTAACTGGAACACCAGAGTCTGTTCAGTAAGTAAAACAAATTCCATGTGTTCATATATAACTGTGCAATACACTTCATTATTTTTTTTTTTAAGATCTAAATATAATATCTAGACAGTATGTTTATAATACTATGGTTTTCCTCTACTGAAGATGTATTCTGGTGACAAATGTATGTAGATCCCTCAGCATACTTGAAATTTTCCAAGACAAAAATATGGAACTTGAACTTTTTCAAGTCCAAACCTTGTTGTAAATAATACTTCTCTAATGATGCACTGATTGCAGCTTGAGAATGAGGTGTGGGAATGTGTACTAAAAAGAAATATATGCTGAGAACAAACTGGTAACCATAAATAGGAAGATCACAGGGAAAATGTGAAAATCAGTACTGTACAAGAGTAGGAGTTATGCTAAGCCCATCTTAAGTGCAGTAGTATGTTCGGTATTCTCTCATTTATGTTAGCTGCTCCCGCTTCATGTTTGCAGGTAAGGCCTGCAGCTACATGTTTTCCTTTGGGAAGGTAGCATGGCATTCTCCTCTTAGGTTGCAGCCAAGCAAGCTGCTGTTCATGAAGTTGTTCCTTTATGGGAATTTTCTTTCTAATTATAGTTTATTCTGCTTACATATTAGAGGGAAGAGTTTTTAACTGTTGTTAGTACTGTAATCATGATTTTACTCTGATTGCAGCTGACTTACATGTGTGGTGAATACATACTTATTTTGTCCGCTATTCTAGTAATGGTTAGAAGTACAGATGTCCTTACTTTGCATGCTGAATCATGCAGCAGATACCATGGTACTTGGTGTTAAGCTAGGTTTATTTTACAGTCTGGGGTTTTTTGCCTTTTCATAAAACAACATAAAATAGATCAACCTTAAGATTGGCTGTTCGTAGATTGAAGAAAAATTACTGTCAAATGAGAGGTTACCTGAATTACTACTGGAATTAAGCAAAGTTAGAAAAGCTTTCTCTGAATTTTTTTTCATAAATGCATTAGAAGAGGTAAATTGTAACAATTTCAAAACTTCTAATGAACACAGTTTGGGGGTTTTTGTGTTTTGATATCTTAAAGGACAAGGTTCCTATCTTTTGTTCTGAATTAAGGTCTGATCAGTGTAACTGTAGTCAGGGGTGATTGTCATGTTTGAGGAGGTAATTTTTGCTTTTGTGTGTTTGGTAAAGAAACACTTCTTGTATTCTGACATTTAGGTCTACCTAAAACCATCTACTTACAATTATTTTCTTAAGTTACTGTTAGAGTTTTACTGAGTTTGCTTCATGTTTCGTAGTGATATTAATTATATTTCCTCTGCAGAAGCTTTTCAAATTAAAAAAAAAAAAATTCCAAGCAGAATAGATATGGGCAAATGATACTTGTAGGAATAAGTGTACTTAGGAATGTATATGTTCCTTCACAGATCAGCAAAAAGATTACTTGATCAGATAGTTGAAAAGGGAAGACCTGCACCTGGCTTTCATCATGGTGATGGACCTGGAAATGCAGTCCAAGAAATTATGATTCCAGCAAGTAAAGCGGGATTAGTTATTGGAAAAGGTGGAGAGACAATTAAACAATTACAGGTATACGTGTATCTTTTAAACGTTGTAATACTGAATCTGGATTTGAGTGGGTATTGACCTCCCTTTCGTCAAATAGGAGCGGGCAGGTGTCAAAATGGTCATGATTCAAGATGGTCCACAGAACACTGGTGCAGACAAGCCCCTTAGGATAACTGGAGATCCTTATAAAGTTCAAGTAAGGAGTCCTTCATAATTGAGAGGAATTTTAGATCCGTTCTGATATTGCAGTATCTAAATGAACTTGTATTCTTCTTTTAGCAAGCCAAGGAAATGGTGCTGGAGTTAATTCGTGATCAAGGTGGCTTTAGAGAGGTGCGCAACGAATATGGGTCAAGAATAGGAGGAAATGAAGGGATAGACGTAAGCATGGTTGAAAAACTTGTTCACTGTATTTTGAGATGTTCACATTAAATTGTTAAACTGGATTATACCACTGAAAGCTCGTAACCAGATTCCAAAAGTGGTTGTGGCTTGTAAGTATTACTTGTTCGTTGCTGAAATTACGACTTCAAATGGTGTGCAGCATTCACTTTACATTACCAGCAGTTCTGAACAGTTTCAGCTAGCTGGAAATTTTTATCAAATAAGCAAGTAAGTTTTATGGCTAAGTATATAATGTCATTATAGAAATTGGAGTTTGGAGAAGGATATTTAAGTCCACCTATTATGCAAGTCATGAGCTTGTAACTGTTTATAGGTGAGGCTGGAAGTTTCATCTGCTACAACCCACATTTTAGGCCTGTTACACTTTTGTTCTTTAATTGAGAGGCATAATATCCACTGAAATTGCTGCCACTATGAGAACTTCTAGTGCATAGGATGTCTTTCTTTTTGATACTTTCATCCAGTACTTGTTAGGCTTGTGACTTGATATTAAAAAATTCACACTTCAGAAAGCCTGTAGTGGCATAGGACTGGCCCTAGTTTACCATTCTAATATGTGACCCTTTAATTGTGCGAATTTGATAGAAATACTTGCATCCTCAACACCTTGAATTTTTTGTTTCTCTTTAAGGTTCCAATACCACGATTTGCTGTAGGTATTGTAATTGGAAGAAATGGAGAGATGATAAAAAAGATACAGAATGACGCAGGTGTTAGGATCCAATTTAAGCCAGGTAGGTGATATGTCCATAAGTTACTGTGAATTGAGTGTAAATTTACTTGATTACATATACTGGAATAGTTCATTTTTATTCCAGATGATGGAACAACTCCAGATAGAATAGCCCAAATCACAGGGCCTCCTGACAGATGTCAGCATGCTGCAGAAATTATTACAGATCTCCTTCGAAGTGTTCAGGTTGGGTACTATGTTGTTTACCATTTAAAATCTCCTGCCTGACTTTTGGAAAGACTTTAAAAAATGAATGTGTAACAAAAGAAAATATTGCTGCCATTTGAATCTACTTCAGAGTTCAGTCTGGAATATGAATGGTTTTGCTTTTACAGTTACAGTTTTGCAAGTTTTAAGGATGATCATGATAATACCGATTCAAAGTCATGGCAGTTCTTGATCTGGCTGGTTTGAGATGCTGCTTCTGTTGCCTTGTATTAATAGCTGATACATTGTCATTTTGTGTTGTAATGGATGTTGAAAAGATGGTTCAAATGCTTCTTGTTAGATGAGCCCCCCCACTGCATTTACAGAAGGCAGACAGAAATTATATCTTTGTGCATGTGAAACTTCCTGCTTTCTTCTGTATACTTTCTTTCTTCATCGTTCATATGCAGAGTTGTACAGAAGATCTTCTAAAATGTAATTTAGGTCTTCTGGAAAAGATACTACTTAAAACTATCAAAACTATTCGAGTAGTAAATCAGTTTTTTTCTTAACAAGTTATGTGATGTAACCAGATGGCATTAGTTGTTTGCAGTTATCTCTGTAGAACATGCTAATTGTTTGCTTTTTCGTTGTAGGCTGGTAACCCTGGTGGACCAGGACCTGGTGGTCGAGGAAGGGGTAGAGGCCAAGGCAACTGGAACATGGGGCCTCCTGGTGGATTACAGGAATTCAATTTTATTGTTCCCACTGGCAAAACTGGATTAATCATTGGCAAAGGCAATATATCTTATATATATGTGTATCTATATGTAGTTAAAAAAACTCTTAGCTTTTCTATTTGTACAAATAGCCATACTAGAGAGATGTTTCAAGGGAAGCCTTTGCAAATGCTTTCATGTATGGTAGAGCACCATAATACTGCTAAATCGTAACACTCCTAATATTCTTTTCAGATTTTCCTTACCAAAACACATACCCCAGTAGTTTGAGTCAAGAACCAATCAGTTTATTGAACCCATTTTTTTTTTAAAAGTAATAAGTACTGAGTTACATTGGTAGTGTTTGGTAAATTCTTAGAGAATGTATCTTATCATTAACTTGCATTTGATACTGCTTGGTTAGCCTAGTGTTACTGCATCTGTAACTCACTCTTAAAACTAATTTTCACATATTCCAGCAAAGATCTTTTACAGTGGAATCCTGTAACATTTTCTTCTGTGTGTGTTTATTAAAATAATTACTTTTCAAAGAATTTTGTTTTACAAATAATTTACTGTATGCCTCTAAATGAAACACCTTAATCTTTTGTTTGTAATGTGTTTTTCAGACACAACAAATAGACTGACATAGTTCAGTTCTTGAACCTGGATTGATATATTTTGTTTGGGTTTTTTAAATGCCAAATGATCCATATTTTGAAAACTTTGTGCCTGCTAACGATATAAGTAACTTCTCAGGATCCTATAAGAAGAGGAAGTAGTTTAGGGGGTTTAACTTTCTGGTTTTAATGTACTGCAAAAAAATGTGGACTTTACCATCTGGTCTGTTTCTGGGTGGTGGTTTTTGTCATCTGTGCTTGCCTGCTGCTTCATAGGGAGGTTATGCTTTAAGGCTGCATTTACTGTTAACTGTGGTTATCTGTTGTTATTCATGTCTAATCTTACATCTTTACATAAATGGAAAAAAACACGACTGTTGTAGAAATTCTTTGCTGTTCTTTCTGAGTGATGACATTGTGGTCTTTAAAAAATATTTTTACTAGTTTATCACAATCAAAGCTCTATACTGTGCCAAAGAGACTTTTTTTTACTTGTTGTTAGAATGTTCTTGTATGGCTCATAAGGATAGGTATTTCTCCACTTCTTTATCTTCAGCTTCCATGCAGTTGACTTTCTCTGATTTGAATCTTAGTATTTTTGCTTTATTGCGTGTCATAAAAGCTGTATGTTGCATTGTAGGTGGTGAAACTATTAAAAGTATAAGCCAGCAGTCTGGTGCTAGGATAGAACTTCAACGGAATCCTCCACCTAACGCAGATCCAAACATGAAGATGTTTACTATCCGTGGAACACCCCAGCAAATAGATTATGCACGACAACTTATAGAAGAGAAGATAGGAGTGAGTGTATAACTGTTACTTGGTTTACTTCTAGAATAGGAAGCGAGTCTCCTTTGTGGCGACTTTTCTTCCATTTCACTTATGAATTACTTCAGTGTATAATAAATTGATAATAGTAAATGGTAATCTGAATTTAAAGTAATACAAATGTGCACAAAAAGAAGCAAAAACTTGAAATGGAAAGAAATGGTTGCTCTCTTCAGTGTAATAAAGTGTATTTTTTAGTGATATGTTCTTGAAGATGCCCACTTTCTCTGTAATGAAAAATTTTATAATTTCAAAGATATCCTTGATATTCTTAAAGCTCCTAAACTGTTTAGTTTTTCAGTCTTAGTATGTTTAAGTAGACTTTTAATCCAAGTTTATACTCTTGTGTTTTGTTTGCATGTTTATGCATGTAATCAAATTCGCTGCCTGTTTTTTGTACCTGATATTGTACAGACAGATTTAGTTAGCTGTATCGGTTTATTTTAAAACACTGATAGTCTTGGTTTAGTTTGTGGGGGTTTTTTTAATGCAACTTGTGGAAAAAATCCATTTTTGCTTGTGTAATTCTTAATTCTTCAAGAAAGAGCTGAAATAAATACAGCTTTATAGTTGCTGTATATACTGCTGTTACTGTGGCTGCTTTTAGCTCTCATCTTTAACTAGCCATAAGCATATGAATCTTTTAAAAAAACGGCCTGTTCTCTCCGGGGAAATGTCTGTCTTTAAAAACAAACCTTTTAGACGATACTCTTAAAATGTTCAGATTTATACTTCTGAACTGCTGGAAAATGGGGAACTTCAAGATTTATTTTTGTCTGTGTGCTACTCTTATTACAGGGTCCAGTAAATCCACTGGGTCCACCTGTTCCCCATGGACCCCATGGTGTTGTTCCTGGCCCACATGGACCTCCTGGGCCACCAGGTCCTGGTGCTCCCATGGGACCATATAACCCAGCTCCTTATAATCCAGGGCCTCCTGGCCCTGCACCTCAGTAAGTACTGCTTCAGCTACCTTCCTTTTTTGTAGGGTGGCCCTGAAACTGGCTTTCACTGTAAATGCATGACTTGATCTTTTGTAGTGGTCCTCCAGCTCCATATGCTCCACAGGGATGGGGAAATGCTTATCCACACTGGCAGCCACCAAATCCACCAGATCCAGGTAAGAAATGTCACAGTTGAGTACATCTATTTTGTCCTTACAAGTACACACTTTGACAGTTCATGTGTGTTGCACTGGTAAATCTAATAGAGCTCCTATTCAGGCTTTTCCTTACTGATTGTTGGCTTACGTATGTTTTGTGCTTCCCACATGTGGCTTGTGAGATATTGAAATTTAGTTGTTACAGTTGGAATATACTCTTTACTAAATGTTATTGATACTGCATCCCAATTTATTATAATTTTTGCAAGACTCTTCGTTAACTGATTGCATGCAAATCAGTTCATTTTTCTTACAACAGATGTTTTTACATAAATTTCTTCAATGAGGATGTGTTTTCGTTCTGTAATAGGCAGTGACTTTGTATTTTATTTTAAGAAGTGCCCCTTACAATCTCACTGATCCTGACTTTGCACAGTTTATGCTGTATATTTCTAGCTAGCTTATGCTATATATTTCTAGCTTTTGTTGACCTACATGAGGATTGGTTCTCAGCATCTTGATACAAATAGATTTTGTTCAGTCCTTTTTGAGGGATAAAATTTCTGTTGAATGCTGTTAATACAGTAAAGCTAATTAGGATTGTGGATTTTGAGCCTTTGCTTGTAATAGTTCTGTATTTTCTTCTGAAACCCATCTTTGTAGAATCTGTTTCTTCTGTTTCTGTTCATCTTTGTCAAGACCGGAAGTTTTTACTTAATTACGACTTCCCAAAGTTGTAGTATCCTGCTTTTCTTTAAATTACATCCTTTGGTTGGACTAGAGCATATGGGGAAACGGAACTGCAGTCAAAGGCGGCATGGTAAGGCTAGATGCTTGAGTCACTTGTACCTCATTTGTTTGAGGTAGAGCTTCTTGAGAACTTCAGCCAAAAGATCTCAATTTCATTGTTGTTTATAAACAGAATAAATATTTTCTGATATCCACTGGTCCTGACGCAAGTTCTGTTGGTGAAATAGGGGAGGGCTTTGGAGGATGTTAGAATCTACAGAGTTCTGTTAATGTTCAAGTCTTTAATATATCCTTTCTTGGCCAAGAGCCATCTCTGGTTTCAGTTCTGAAACTTTTATAGAAGGTAGTTCTGCGTGCATTCAGTTTAATATTTTTAAAATGCCTATTATTTAAAAGTAAAATGTTTCAAAGGGACTTGACTTAAAGTCTCAGCATACTAAAAAGTGTCACTTAATCCAGAACCACTGCTGAAATGTTACAGCTTTTTGCATACCACCTTTTTTTATAAAGTAATTTATCTACATAAAGATCTGTAAGAAAAATGGCAAGTGCCTTGATGTCATCTTGATGATTGGTTTTTAATGGTTTTATAACCATTTTTTGATAAATACTTCTCTTAAAAATCTAAGTTTTCCTACACGCAGTTGGAAATTTGTGTTTCTTCCGATTAGCATTTATTTGGAGGAGTTTTGTACAGTTTTCCACTTAGTTGCTCATTTTAGTGTAACAAATGGGTTATTTTAGTATTTTTTTTCAGGGATGCTTTCTCCAGAACCATGCTTGCCTCTTGTCACGTGAGACTGGAGCTAGTTACTACAGTCAGATATTTTTTGAAACTTAATGAATCCTGCTCTGTGGTGTTCTGTTCTAGAGAAGTAGCTACTTATGGGAATGAGGGGGGAAACCGAGCAGTGGCTTATTTGATATTTGAAGGTAACCTTAGAATATAGTACATGTTAGTTTAAATCCACTGTTGGTGGAAGCAGTGTAATTTTAAAATGAAGCAGCATGTTTACGTTGTTGACTGTATGCTGATACTACTGTGTACATTTCAAGTGGTTCCATCTGACTTTAATGCTAAATGAAATACTGCAAGAAATTTGTTGTGTTGTGGATTTCTTCTCTCTGAATGCGTTTTCCGGTATTCTTTCTCTTCCATTAGTCGCTCACTACCTTCCCTATTTTGTGTTGGGGGGGAAATATACTTCCATTCCCATGTGTAGTTATTCTAAAATATTAGTTGTGTCTATGTCCTTATGTGAAGTTCTCTCCTCAGTTGACTGCATTTATTTGGAGATATTTTTATTTTTTAAGGATGCAGATCATGTCAAAGGACGCTGATTGTGTTACGGAACATTACGTTCCCTAACATTAAATTTGCAGGTTTTGTGGATTGCCAATCTGGTAATGTAATAAATCACTGTGATTGAGGACAAATAAGCCATTCCTAAAGACTATATGTGAAAAACAGAGATAAGGCTCTAGGAAGCAGCATTGTTTGCCTGCCTAGATGTAGTTAAAAATAAGGGAATTATGGAGATAGCTGCTGAAGATGTAAATGTTGCTAGTATTTGCTATTCTAAAAAGCTGTAAGTAGATAGTGAAGCTTTATAGCCATATGCTGGGTTTCATGTTTATAGAGCACTGTGTGTTTCTGTATTTTACCTTAAAGTTTAATTGACAAGCATTGCAAACACCTAGTAAGATTTGTGTTCTTCTGTTTCAGAAATATGTATTTGGCATGCCTCCTCCACCTGTGCCAGTGTCATTGGTGTGAGATTGTACAAAAGTAAAACCACTGATGTTTGGTTCTAGAATCATTCGTTGTTGCTACCATTTAGTTACATGACTGTTAACTTGAAAATCCGCTTCTGTTCATCATATATAAAGCTTAATAAATGACATTGTAGTAGTGAGGTTTCTCTCTGAAAGACTACTTTGTACAATGCACTTGTCTGAAACCTGACCAAAAGTTTGTGCTAGAAAGAAAAGGTACTTACAGGATGTGTACATGGTTATATGTCAGATGGAGGAAAATGTAAGTGCTTAGGACAGGGTTAACTTAGGGAACAGCATTCTGTTCATACTACTTTTATAAGTGCTTGGTTTGTTTTCATAGGTAAGCCAGGAACAGATCCCAACTCTGCAGCATGGGCAGCTTATTATGCTCACTACTATCAGCAGCAAGCACAGCCACCACCTGCAGCCCCTCCTGGTGGACCAGCTACAACCCAAACTAATGGACAAGGTAGCTGTTTAATAAAATGGATTTATTTTTCATTGCTGGTGGTGTAGATGCCTCATTTTTTATTGTTGTCTTCATATATTGGGTAATTTTATTGTAAGGTAGCTGGTTTTCTTGGAAAACGTGCTAATGGCCTTCAACATAGCTTTTTTACATTTCAGCAGTAATGAGGGTAATGTATTTATGTTGTAATATACTCCAAAGAGAATTTTGCTGCAACTGGAGTTGACTCAATTACGCCTGCATAGTGCAGTCAGTCATAAGTAAATCTGGAATGAGCCAAACTGCTGTCATTTGCTTAAACAGTTGCATCACTTCCAGTGGTTTTAGAACAATTATGGTTGTAGCATTTAGTTGTATTTGTGTAATTGTTGTGTCTGGATGAGGCTTACCACTTAAATTTAAGGTAGTGTTTTGTACTGTGAGTGGTGTGTGTTTCCTGAATCTTGAAAACATGCTGAACACTTTAAAGAACTCTGTTTCTTTGGGGGGTCTTTTACTAATTGCTTATATTGGTAGTAGCTTGTACCACGTAGGTTTATAGCGTCAGATTTCAGTGATGTTACTTGGGATTGTTACTGAAAAATTCCAACTGATAATTTGTAAATTGTTCTATGTATGAAACAAAACCCAGCAGTTTTGACTTTTTTTAATGTAATTCAGGAGATCAGCCAAATCCAGCACCAGCAGGGCAGGTTGACTATACGAAGGCCTGGGAGGAGTACTACAAAAAAATGGGTATGTGTGCATGTGTTTTTCTGTTGCATAGTAGAATGTTCTAGGAGACTTGCTATCTCATTTGAGATTGCGTTTTTTACCCCCAAAAAATGAAAATGCACAGTCGTGTTAGGAAACATATCCTGCTAGGAGCCTTGAACCCTGCAGAACAGCAGACTTGAAAATTCATGTTGTATTTTAAGGCATTTACTGGTACTTCTGCTAATAGTTAGCTTTGTAGAAATACTTCATACCTAATGTGATGTCCACAGTTGATCACTGGGAAACAACATCTTTTAAATACTTCATGCTGAGTATTCTTAAGTATATTTTAAAAGTGCATTTCTTAAGTATTGGAGTTCAACTTTGATTTACTTTATGAAGCTGCTGTTTGCATTGTTTGGTATTTGTTTCCTGATGCTCTTAAGATTACAGATTTTTTTTTTTTTTTCTTGTAACTTGTTTTCTCTGTTCCAGGTTATTAAATCATCGTAACTAGCTTTCATTTATACCGTGCCCTTTTTTAAAATAGTACTTGATTTGCAGCGCTTAAGAGCTCTGTTTAAACTGCAGGTTATATGTTGCTTTTTCAAAATACTTTGCTTGATCTGGCTTATAAAACTGAAATGTATTTGTTTAAGTTGATGATTTCATCATTTGCTGAATAAGGAAGGAGTATGTGGTCTTGATGCATTGACAGAAGGTGTTGTTATCTTTTAAATCATGGGAATATCTTGCAGGTCAGTGTTTTGTCCACAGTGTTGTCACATGGATATTGCAGTTGATGTAGGTTTGTGTACTGAGGACTAGTGGGCTTATGAGTGCCAGTGCTTCCCTGATGCCTCTGACCACATGTACAGCAGCATCTAATTTGGATATTTCTGTTTGGGTGGGAGGTTTTGAGATTTTTGCACTCTTTCAACTGCACTGTTTTCTCCTGGAATATTAAAAAGCATTTGGAGTTAAGATTAATATTGTGTTTAATTCCTACTAAACCTTCTATCAGGTTGATCTCACATTATTTGACGAGACATAACTACCTTTATTTTTTATTTTGGCATAGCATAAGTGATTAAATGAAACAGAAAATATATAAGGATTATTTACTTCAAGAGTTGTGTATCAGACTAAGAAAATTGCAACAGAATTCCCAGACACGTGATTTTTAAGATGTGATGGGCCTTTCCATTTTTCCTCTTCATGTTTCATTTAACTACTTTTCAATTTACTGTCTGTTAGTTCAGCTCACATTACTCAGTGCAAAGTTGTGGGTGTTTTCACTGCTTATTTTTTTCACTGCCTTTTTAAGAATAATGTAATTTGTCTGAACTGCCATCTTTTGATTTTTCTGTCTCTAGAAGGCAAAGTCTTCTAGTTACACTAGTCTTGAATTTACTCTAATTAAATAACAGGTAGTTTCAGGTGTTGGGATAGAGTTTGTGGGAGTGACTCCAAAGAGGAGTGTGAACCCAAAAAAGATAAGACACTGGAAGATGGAAAGAATTGCTCTTACAATACAAAATGAAAAAATCCCAAGACAAGAGTCAAATAAGAGGAAAAACAGAAGGGGAGTTCTGATCTCTTATTTCTTTTTCTAGTTCAAGTTGAGTTCTTTGCCTGAAAGAATACTTTGGAATCTGGACCTGTGTAACTTGAATGTGTAAATCATGAGAACTTTTTGTTTCTTCAGCATGTTAAAACTTTTTATATGGAAGATAGCTTTTTATAAGATCCACTTATAAAAGAGAAAGAACTGACCAAGTGAAGGGCAGAGAATTAACATAGAGTTGATTTTAGTACTAAATGGAAGTGTTTTTCCCTGCCTCCTTAACAATGTTAAGACGACAAACAGGAAGACTGTCCATAAGCAAGTTCCTGTGATCTCCAGGCTCTTAGGTACAGCTGCTACTGCTTGTGATTCCTACAGTACTGTAATGCTTTTGTCCCCATCAACCTCTGTGGAAGGGGGAAGGCAGGCATTAGTCACTCTCTCTCTGACTCTTCTTTTAGATTTTATTGCAGTACATTTAATTACACAAACAGCTCTTTTGCAGAAATGAACTGAAACTTGGGACTTGCTGAGCCCGAGCAGTTTTACTTTTGCTGCTGAAGAAAATTACTTTGATAATCCACATGGCAAGAGTGACAGTACTGAGCTGAACAAGTTGGATGTGGTACTGCAATTGGTACTCTGGATTTTCCCATGCTTTAAGTACAAGTGATCTGAGAACTCTAAAGCACTCCTGAATATTCCCATCGAAGCCATAATACTGTTTTCCAGAGTGGCTTCCTACTGGCGCAGTAGGACTTGGCTCATCACAGAGTATACTTCCAATTTTTTTAAGCATATGGAACAGTGACTTGAAAATAACTTCTCCAACTCACAAATGCAGTGGCAAAGTCTCATTTCCTTTTTCAGACTCGTTGTTTTAGTCAGGGACTGTTGCTCTGAGTAGCAAATACAATTACTAATAAGACTGATAAGCTAGCAAAATTACTCATGCACACTGGTAAGCCACTGTACATAAATCTTGCAGGTAAGCCAGACCATCTATTTGGTACCCTACTTCATAAATTCAGAAAACTTGTTTTAAATTTCCCTTGAGTATTACCAGGTAACAAGACAGTAGTTTAGCTTTTGAAAATATGTAGACTCTGTTATCTTGAGACATAGTATTTTTATTTTGCCCTACAAGAGCTGAATTAAATATTTGTGTAATTGGGCCCTAAAAAATCTCCCAAGGATAAGAGTTCCCTCTAAACATGAAGTCATATTTTAGTAATTGATCTATATGTCACCAAAGGAGTCTGTAAATTTATCATTTAAAGTCATTCTAATATATTGTGGGCTTGATCTATAGTAGAGGGATTCCGTAATAAAATAGTGGAACCGGTCTTTAATGATTTCCTCACCACTGCAGCAGGAAAGAGGACAAAGAACAGCTTTCTCTTACTAGAATCACCCATGATGACTTGAATAGTGGAAGAACTGTAGAATCATCGGGCATTTTCTTTCTTAGCCTTGCTTAATGGGGGAGGTATTCTCTGTTTCTTGTATTTCTCTGTATGTAGTTTATCAGTCTCGTTTGTTTGTGTTCCAGTTGAGACTGAGTATTAATGAGTGTGTACTGTTGCAGTGCAGTTCTGTACACTGAAAGGAAATTTTGACTGAACTGCTGGATTCCATGTGTAGGTTCAGAATTACTTGGAGTACTTAGTAGGGGAATGATGCAGCTAAAATACACTTTTAATAAGCCATTTCAAGACAGAAGTCCAGTTTGACATCTTTGAGTTAACCTTCCTATATTTTCATTTTTATTTCAATTTCAATACTGCCTTGGGATAGCTGGGTGAATGTCAGAACATTCTTGGGTCATCATGCACAAAAAAATGCCTTAGCTTTGACATTCAGCTGTGATGACAGCTATGACATAACTAAATAATTTGTAAGTAGAATTATTATGTCATTAATTAATAGTTCTCTTGGTTTTGGCTGAGCTAGAGCTAATTTTTTGTCCTCCCTAGTAGCTAGAGTAGTTCTGTGTTTCAGATTCAGTATGGGATTTGATTTGAGAAAAATGTTGGTAATACACAGATGCTTTTAGTTCTTGCTAAGAAATCAAGGACTCTTCAACTTCCCATGTCCTGCCCACGCACAGAGGCAGCGCAACCAGAGCAACGGACCCAAATTGGCCAATGATTCCATATCATACAACGTCTTGCCTAGTATATAGATAAGTGTTGACCGGGAACCTCACTCAGGCTTCCAGGACTGTGGTTTCAGGGTTCTCTTTTCTGGGATCGCTAGCCGGGAACAGGCTGGACATCAGTCAGCCAGGTGGTGAGCAATCACATCATGCATTACTTGTTTGTATTTTCTATTATTACTATTTTCATTATAATTAATTGCTTTTATCTCAACCTTATGAGTCGTCTTACCCTTACCTCTCCAACGCTCCCCCATTCCCTGGGGTGGGGGAGGGTGAGCAAGCAGCTGCATAGTGTTTGGCTGCTGGCCAGGTTTAAACCATGATAATAAGGAACTTGCAAAAACTATATTCTGGGATAATTTGTAACCACATTAAAGATCACTTCGGTTAAAATAATTGAGCAACAGTGTAAGTTGTGGTAAATTGCAAGTATAAATTGTAAAAATGTGGTTTGAGCTCTTAAGATTTGAGGACATTAAGCTTTTCTAGGAAAACAATTGCTTTACTGTACAACCCAAAAAGTGATGAAGGTGGTTTTTTAACGTATCTACAGTGCAAGTGGAAAAACTATGTAAGTTGTATAGAGGGTTGGAAAGCGGAAGTGTGTATTCTGAAGACATTCAGGATAGTGGTTTGCCAAATGTTCAGATGTACTGTTCACACTTAAAGCTGTTGAGAGGATTGGGGGAATGTGGATAGCTGGTATTCTTCATGTGAATTTTCTGTGTAATGGTATTTTTAAAACAAAACATCTCAACCTTCTATCTGATCCCCTAGAAGACAGTTCGTTAGAATCTTTGATACTTGTCTTCCCCAGAAGGTTGTTCAGTGGTCTTGTAGGATTGACAAACTTTGAGCCCTTGTGGAAACTGCACTTTTTTCTTGAAAGGAGAACACAAGATTAGGTGAACATGGAAATGTACAGGGTGCGGGCTTGCATTTTGTTAGTATTTATTTGGTGTTAGACGGTTGGATGTGATGTTCTGTGTTGATTTTTTTTTTTTTTTTTTTTTTTAATTCCCTAGTATCCTAGAAAAAACTTGGGGAGATGGTAGCTTTTCAGTAGTATCCTAATTCTGATTGTAAAAATAACCCTTTCAGAATATAGATCACAAAAATGTCATGTCACAGTAGTAGTAGTTCTGTTTTGGAAGTTCGAGAAACTTAAAATGAAGCACTCCATATGAAACCCTTCTGTCTGGATACATGCAAGTGTGAGGACAGATGACTCAATAGAGGATAGACTGTGGTGTTCTCCTTATAGTCAGCAACATTTTGCAGTATTAACTGTAAAAGCTCGTTTGAGATAAAAAATTGTAAAGCAGATAGTGGTAATAAGTGGAGTGTGTTTTATCTTCCTGGAATAAGAGAAAAGAAAAAGGAAGTAAACATGTTTATGACAAAACTTCCTTGGAAGGACAGCATAATGGAGGACCTAAATAGTTGGCTGTAACTTTTTTTTTTTTTAATACACTAGAGGCCTTGTGTATTAATCTATTGCCTATATAGAGTTTCCATGCTTCAAGTTGATTTTTTTGGAAGGACGGGTAGTTCTCAGCTGTAAGTTTGGGAGAGCGTGTGTGTGTACATGTATGTGTGTACACACCGTTATTTGTAGAGGATTGAAATTTAAGCAAAGATTGGAACAAGTTTCAGGACTATATTCTGTGGTGGAGTAAATGTTTACAAAAATGAATGCTCTTTTTGAAAAAATGCAATCTGCAGTAATTTAGCAATTGGATTAAGGAGGCCAAATATGGAGGGCTGAGTGAATTGTCATCTGGTGAATTAATTAATGCAGTCTGTACAATCAGATAAAGTCAGTCTAGGTGGATTACAAAAAGGAATCTTTCCTGTTGACCTGTACTTTAATTTAAATGCTACCAGTTGTTCAGATCAGTTTAGGTCAGCAGCCTTTAAATACTCTTGCTCTGGAACATGATTGAAGAGATGGGGAAAAAAACTGTCCTTAGGGTTGCTCAATTTTGCGTTACATGGAAATTATTACATTAAAATAGTAAATAGGATGAGTGATTAAGTAAAAAGAATAGCAGCCACAGAATTATTTAAAAGCCTTGGAGGAATACTGCAAGAAGCTAGGTGACGTTTCTTGGGCAGTGAGATTTTGAAATGTTCTCATTTCTACTGCAGCAACAAAGCTATATAATTTTAATTACTTGCAGGTCAAGCAGTTCCCGCCCCTGCTGGGGCTCCGCCAGGTGGTCAGCCGGATTACAGTGCAGCATGGGCTGAGTACTACAGGCAGCAGGCAGCATACTATGCCCAGACAAGTCCACAGGGAATGCCACAGCATCCTCCAGCACCGCAGGTATAAAGTTTAAGTGTTTTTTGGCTGCCTTCTGTTTCAGTGGTTATAGATATCTTTTTGCATGTCTCCTGCTTTGTTACCTTTGGAGTATGCATCTTTTTTTCTAGCGAAATAACTATCAGAATAATTAATAGATGACTTTGTTTACCTGATAACTTCAGTTCTGTATCTATCCATATGTTTGGTGATTGTTTTTTTTTTTTAAGAAAAAAGAAAAACTTTCTCCTCCCAGGGTTTTGAAAACCATGCAAGAAGCCACCACCATTTACATTAACCAATTTTTCTTTCTTAAAGGCTTCACTCCTGCGTTAGCTCGATTAAAAGGATTTTCTTTAACTTTTTGTGTATCTCTTATGTATCTCTTCTGCACAGGGCCAATAATAAGAAGTGGACAATACAGTATTTGCTTCATTGTGTGGGGGAAAAAACCTTTGTTAAATGTATGGATGCAGACGCCTTGATGAAGATCTTAATTTTGTTTGGTTAAAAAAAATAGTGTTTTTGAAAAATGTAAAAAAATATCTATCACTACTGATAGGAGGTAATATTTCTGTGTAGAAATGAAAAATGGTTTGTTTTTAGTATTAGTGTAGATGTACACATTCCAGCAAATGTATTTGCAATTACGTGGTCAATGCTTTGTGATATAAATGTACTTTTTCAATGTATACTTTATCACTTTTAAAATGCCTGTTTTGTGCTTTACAATAAATAATATGAAACCTCCTGTGTCGGTAAGTTGGATATGTGGGTATATAAAGAACTATAGGATTGATTTGCAACGCTGAATCAAGGTACCTGTACACAAATGAGATTTTTTTTTTTTTTCCCCCATGAAACCTTGTTGAGTTAAAAAACTTGTTGTTAGCATGTTTTTCCCCTCTTGCAGAATAGTTATAGATGGAGGATTTCTTTCATTCATTGTATTTTGCTGCCTAGCACCAGTAATCTTGATACCTTAATTTTCTTTCTATTTGATTAAAACTGCATGTGTTTAAGAAGGTGATCTTTTGGCATACTTCCATTGCATTAACAGTGAAATTTCCTTTTATACATGACCACTGTTTCAGACCTGTGCAGCTGTTGTAACAGATAACTTTTGTTCTTAATTGAATACTTCAAAACTGTTCCTGCATATAACTATTTTATGGATTTTTTCAGACTAGTTATAAAATTTATTTTAAGTGTAATATGCTTAAGCCTTCAGTTTAAAGTAGTCCACTTCAAAATTCAGTGTAGAAAAGTCAATGTGGTGTGCATAGTAGTTACAAAAATTGCATCTGTCCTTAAAACGCTGTTTTGTTTGAGTGATGGGGAGTGGTTGAGAACTTCCTGCAGAGCAGATAACTTCTGGTTTTGTAAATATTCAAGTATTTGAATCAATTGATTATTTTTTTATATATACTTGAAACTTCTTGTTGCTCTAATGCTCATACTAAAAATTTGATTCTCTTGAAATCCTATGTTTGCTCTTTGCATATTTATTGGCTCTTTGCATATATTAGACTACATGCAATACAGTCTGTCTTGCCATTGTCTGTTGAAGTGCAGGTTTGATCCAGCCAGTATAGAACTAGCTCTATAGGGGTGAGGAGGACTGTGCTGTGTATCATCCTTGATTGTTCCTTCAAGGAGCATTGCACTGTAAGTACATCAGAATGACAAATTGATGAACTGCAACAGTATCTTTTTGTCAATGTTCCACATAATGAAAATGCCATACTTGTGTGACTATTATGTTGGAATACAGTGCTGATATCTTAGGAAATCATAATTGCTTCTTAATTCAGAAACATAGGTTTGCATATATATATATACATACACATAATATGAGTTTGGTGGGTAAGTATTCCTGAAACGTTTAGCAATAGCTAAAGAAAATCATGTTTCTGTTTGAGTAATAGTTTTTTTTCATTAGTACTCCTAAGACAGCTGTATCATTCAGTGTTTTAACGTATGCATATCGTAACATTGAAGTCTATGGAACCACTTGTTAGACAGAAGTTCTTTTGTCTTCAGATAGTTAGCAGATATGTAGTGATGTAGGTATGTTTTAAATAATTCTGTAACTGTTACTTGCTTTATCTTTTGGAACACCATGTTGCTTTGAGAATAAATTTTTTTAGGGTGGCTGCACAGAGAAAAAAGTCAAGGCTTGAAAATTGAAGTAGTTTATTATTCACGTAATTAGCAATGTATGTATTGTGCTGTAGCAATAGAAGGAATTATTTTTATCCCTCTTAAAATTAGGAATTATTCTGGTAGCTTAAAGGCTAGGACAGTATTTGCTATCTTTAGTGTAGGGTATAAAGTTTAATAGTTGAGGTATTTTGCATGGTATTTTGTAGATAACCTTATAGAATGGTGCATTTATTATGTACTAAACTGAGCAAAATTAAATTCACTGGATTCTTTATCATTCACAAAATGGAGGCTGTTGATTTTGATTCATTTAAGGTATAAAATCTTTATTAATTGCAAACAGTGCAATTATTTATACTTCACAGTGCCTTCCCAGACCTTCCACCTTAGGTTCTGCTGCAAAAAAGCAACAGGTAAGCACAACCTAAGGAAGTATATAAATTAATATATTTCAGTACATTAATGTTGTCCCTGTGAGATCTTTGTGGTTGTGTATTGAAAAGCAATCTGCTGCTTCCCCAAATGCATTGTTACTCACGGTTCCATTTCAGTGGAAAGTCTTTTTAAGTTTTTAAACAACTGTTTATATTTCTAGGTAAATATGTATATATATATTTTTTTTTTAGGAAAGACAAGTAGATTGCAGTAATTAAACTTGATCAGAATAAGTAATTTCTGTTATTTTTCCTCAAATAGCTAATTGTTGCAATTAAAGAATCAAAACCTTTAAAATATGCAGGAATTACTTTGGTTAGAAACGTCAACAGCCTTCACAAATGTTTTTTATAATAGGGCACTATTCCTACTCAAACACGTAAGACCTTAGTATAAAGAATATGACTTCATGTTGTTATCACTGAATTTGATAACTTGTCTTACAGTTATAGTGTGTTAGTGGAATTTTTGGATAACTTAGTTTGCTTTTCATACTTTGACATGGTAGGAAAACAGATGCTGGAGTTTCAGAGATTAGTATGTTTTAACTGAAAAAGCATGTGCACCAGTTAAATGTTAACAGTACAGCAAATAATTTTATCTATCTAGCAGTCAGTGTATCCTGTTTCTTGATACCTTAACTGAATTGCTCTATCTTTTGATAGTTTAAAATGTTTGTATGTCTTATAGATGGTCTGGTACAGGTTTTTCTTTCTGGTTTTTGTTGGGTTTGTTTTTTTAGCTTAAAGTAAAGCAGCATCTATTTGGTTTTTGTTGATTTATTCTGTTTCTAAAATGTGCTGCTCCTCTTTCAAAAGTCCTGCTTATCTGTACATCAAAGAAAAATATTCAAAAATACTGCCTTCATTTTCACACACAGTGCTGAAGATGCTGCAAGCACCAAATCATAGCTCATAGAATCAGGTCCTGAGATAGTTACTACCAGTAAAGAGGAATCCTTTGAGTGTATGCCATTGGTGAGCCGATGAGCATGGACCATAGAAGGGCTCCATGTAGAAGGTAAAATTGGCAAAAACATAACAGATTTGAAATGTATCCCATACATAATGGTGTAGGGTATATTTTTTGTTTTGATCACTTTTCATTCTTTAAAGTATTATTTGTTTGACCATAAATGTTCCATAATGTTAAGTTTTTTAAACTGTGATTTAATAATATAAACCATCTATTTTAATTTATATTTTTTTAAACAGCCAGGCTTAGATATATTGATTTTTTGAACTAAATAGTTGTGCTTCAGTTTCTCAAGCCACTTAATATGTCATCTGTAGTTTAATATGTAACTTCATTTTTGACCTAAGAAAAGGTTAGGGGTGTACCATTTGGATTTTGATACTGTGAATTTAGTGTTGGGGTGAGTCATTTGTTCACTACCTTTTACATGATGATACTTTTTTCAACTGTTGTTCCTAAAATATCTTGAACAGTCTTTCAACTGTAAATTTAGTCAGTGGGAGGAGATAGCCAATCTATTGGAATGTTGCTAGTGTGTGGAAGATGAGATGTTCTTGTGTGTAGCATTTGAGGTGTGCTGACTTCCAGCTTTCTCATTGCTGGGCTTACAGGCATGCTATTTTGTGTTTATTTTTTCAACTCTGTCTCCAAACTCATAGTTCTTAGGAGAACAGAAAATAGATTATTGGTCTTACCCTGATCCAAAAAGATAACTGGACTTCCTTAGAAAGAAATGTAATGAACTTTCCCCAAAGGTGTTCCCTGCTTTTTTCCCCTCCCCCTTAGAGTGCCACAGATTTAAGTAGAATGTGAAGAGTACAAGAAGTTTAAAAAGAAAGCATAATGTTTGAAATAGGAAAAGCATTTTTGTGTCCCTTTCTGCAGCCTATACTTTAACAGGACATGAAATGAAATGTCAGGTAGATAATCTCCAGTCTGGTGTGATTGAGAGTCATCTATTTCAGTTGTCCAGGTAGACAGGATCATTACTTGCACAGCCTATCTTGAAATATCTCATCTTTTTACTAGTTATATTTTATTGGGTGATAGAAACTGTCTCTCCCCTGTTCTCTTCCAAAGTAATTTTTAAGTTTTCCATTGCATGCTAAAAGCTTTTTAATTTGCTTTCTTCTGGAAGTGGGGGGAGGAAGGGAGGACTGGGCTTTTCAGAAAAGCATACAGTTGACAGGATTCCCTCTTCCCTAGCAATAGCTTATGAAATTCTTATGTATGCACAAATATTTCTCTTGCGTGCATGTGAAATGCCTTTTCGTCCTGAGAAAAGTGTTCTCTGCAGAAACTACCCGTGTGTAAAAAGAAGATTGGCTTTAAAAGGCAACTGTGATGGGAACAGTGTCTTAGGGAGATGCAGCTTGGACTTGAGGTAAATTGAATGCTTTACAAAAATGTGGTTTTTGAGCTTGCATTGACATTGTATGTAATATGGGTACACGTTAACTGTATAATGTTTTTTGTATGGTTTTTTCTCAATAAATGTAAACTGATGGATAATAATAGCAATGTTTTTGTCTTTTTTATGCTCCTATCTCTGCCTTTGTTAGTTTCAGAGGAAAGATATTGCAGCAACTAGTACTTCTGTGAATGAACATCACCCACATGAATGAAGCAAAATGTATTTATATGGTTATTAGGATAAATATTAATTCAAAACATCATGCAGCTTATTACCATTTTTTCCAAGATGCTTCTGAATTAACTATTTTATTGAGGCAAAAGAGTGACTTCCAATAGGTAACTGTACAAAAAGTAGTCATCAGATGCAACCACAGGAAGACTTCTTTTTGAAATCACTGCATCAATCTAATTTGCTGCAGCTTACCTTGTCTTTATGTTAAGGCTTATACATGTTCTTTTTAAATTGTGACTGTTGTTTGTAAAATTACTCCTACAGAAGCTTAAGCCACACAATTCAGATGGTGTTAGCACAATGGCATTAGTGTTGATACCAAGAGGTCTTAGAGAAAAATAGTAAATAGCCTTAAGAAGACAATGTTCAGAGATGCAGCAGTAAATTTATTGCATTAAGAAAGAACAGAGATTGAGAAGTCAGGCACTTTCTGAAAACATTTTTCTTGCTTCCTACCAACTTAGCTGTGATAGGCTCATATTTTGTCACCAACTATTCCCGTATCATTTAAGCAGTGAAAAATTTATAAGTTTTACAAGCAAATGTTTGTACTATAAAAGACTATTACAAGCCTTGCTGAGGTTGTTTTTACTTTTGGATTATCAACTGCATAGATTGATAAAAAGCGTAACAGTTTAAAGGCAAGCCCATTTTAAAACAAAAGAACTAATGCTCTTTGAAACAAAACAACAAAAGTGAGCAGTTACATAATCTTTTATTCTTTAAAAATAGTACACTGGGGTTTTTTAAAATTGTCTATAAGTATTTCCTTTTGCCAGTTCAGTGCCTCTGGGATAAAGTAAAACAGCTTAAATATTCAGTGGTCATGCAAAATATACCAATAGATTTATACTACTACACCAGTTTCCAGATTGTGTATTTAGCTTTATACGGTTACACAACTGTTGGTCTTCAGATGTGGGAACATTATTATAATTCATCTTTTTCCTTTAGTTGATCTTTCATACATTGATTCCTTCTTTTTAGCCTTCAATACCAATCTTTGTATTGAGCAAGAAACCTGTACACCCACAATTTGAAGGTTATTCTTATCTGATGCAGGAATGACAAATCAATGCATATCCTTGCTTTCTTTAGTTGGCCCCATCAGAGAAAGAGATGATGCAGTAAGAAAGTTTTGAGGGGAAGAAAGATTCCAGCTAAAGTAGAGCATTAGTAGTCATCAGCTAGAAAATAAAAGGGTTAAGAGAAACAGATAATTAGATTTTTTGGAATAGGAAAGATGCAAGAAGAATATTTGAGAATTAAGCAAACTAAAACGCTAACTCTTACTTTCAATGGTGAGAATACAGGTGCTAGCAGATGTGCCTCTGTTGTTGACTGCTTTACACATATATTCCCCTTCATCTTCTGGGAAGGTTTCTGGCAAGTAAAGGCAATAGGTTTCTCCTCTTTCAATGTATTGATAGTCCTCAGAGTCCTGCAACATTTCCCCCTCAAACCACCATGTAACTTCAGGTTTTGGTTCTCCAGTAATTTTAACTGTAAATCTCACTGGCTCGCCATCAACAACAGATGTGTTTTTCAGTGACTTCTTAAACCAGGGAGCTCCAGATCGAGCTTGATCCTCCTCATCTTCGCAAGTAGAACCATTAATAATACTTCCCTCTTCTTCTTCTTCCTCTTCCCTTTTCTGTTTTAAAATAAGTTGATTTAGAACATTGAAAGTGGCAATAGCAGTATGACTGCTAGCGATAGGTATTTTCTCAGAAACATGGTTTCTGTAATCAGGGGAAATGCTACACCTGTCCTCACTAGATAACATAATGCACTGAATCTGGATATGAAACGGACAGTAAAATGGATTTTAATGAGGCCAGAACCTCGGGGTAGAATACAGGCATGAATGCAGATTCCATTTTCAGACTATTCAAAAGGACCTTTCTTTGCAGTATTTCTCTCATACTCTTCAAGAATATGTGAAAACACCAAAAGCAATTTTACATTATTGCAGCAATTCACAGCAGCTGTTAAGTATAATGTTCCTTTTATCCCCCTGGCAGTGTTGCCAGCAGTGGTAATCAGATGCTAA
The DNA here is from genome assembly GCF_965140245.1 of Athene noctua. Lineage (NCBI taxonomy): Eukaryota > Metazoa > Chordata > Aves > Strigiformes > Strigidae > Athene > Athene noctua. The sequence continues at coordinate 13,970,154 of NC_134041.1, read as the reverse complement.
GTTAAAGGACACTTAGGACTGAAGAAAAGGTACTTTCTAATTTATACCTTCTGTAACGCAGCATCAATTTCCTTTTGTTCAAACTGCATGCGTAGTAGTTTCTGTTCTTCAATTCTCCTCTGCTCCTCTTCTTCCCTGGCTCTTGCCATTTGCTCAAAACGGGCTTTCATGTTTACTTTATGAGTAAATGGAGCCTCGGATTTCTTGGCTGGTCTCACATCTACCTCCTCATCCTTGGGGAAAAAAAAAATTATAGTACTTACTACCTTTTAAATGTGTATGATAATAAAACTAATATTGCAGAGCAGTAATTCTTAACTGAGCAAAGCCACCCAGTCCTGTTTTTCTCAGAAGTTTGTTTAAGCTAGGGTTTAAGTCTCGTAACAATTTATCACAGGGAGAGGGCAAAATACTTGCAGAAGTAATTTCAAAAAAGTTACGTAGAAAAATACTTCTGAAAATTTATTTTCATACAGAAGTTGAGTACTGTCTTGTGTCAATGGTAAAACCTTAGTGACTTGACTTTCATGCAATGATATTATAGTAGTTTCAACTCAATGCAGGTTGACCTTACGAAAACATAATTGCAGTGTCAGTCATTAAAAGCTCAAAAACAAAGGACAGGCTTTGAGCTGGTACAGAAGTGACTGACTACTGTGGATAACAACCTTAGAATGAGACTCAGATCAGGCTTACTGACTGGCACTACTACATGATTATGTCATGAAAGCTCACATCAGTGTTTTGGGTCATAGAACACAGCGTTGATTTACTGGTTAGACTGATTCAGCTTCATTTCTTGTTTTTCCCCTCTGAAAAAATGTGACATGTTCCAGTCTGAAGCATAGATAAGTAGACATTCTCCTCTGCTCTACCCTGAGAAATTAGTGAAGATAACAAAAAGACTCTATTTTCAAACTGTTTTGTTTGGATTTTTTTTTTCCCTTAATTCATACAGTGGAATGAGTTAGAGTTTGGGAGGAGAAGCAATTCATGTGATGCTTAATTCTCACACGTGAATATTTCAAACCCACAGGCTGGTAGGTTTCAGCTTGTTACCATGCTGAATTGAGAACTTTGAACAGAAAAACAGATTTCTGCTCGACCAGATGACTGATAATAAACTGGTGCTGTTTCCTTTAGGGATGCTGAGGTGGGACCTCCTCATGCATCCAAAAGAGGGAACAGGAAAGAAGGGAAAAAATAATTTTGAAAATACAGCAGCCTTTGGTGAAAGCAGCAGCATTGTCCCCTCCTGGATCATTACTGTGCTAGTTGGGTATATCATTAACACACACAGAATGCAACCTACCTCTTGAAATTTTTCAGCTTCTCTTTCTCTTATTTCTTCATCCATTGCTCTTCTCTTAGCTCGCTCTTCTTCAATCTTCTTCTGTATTTCTTCTTGAGACAGTTGTCCTATTTTTTCAAACTTGCTTTTTAAGTTCTTTGCCTGAATAGAACCACTTCTTTTTAGCTTTATTAATTCTTCATATTCTTTGCTTAGCTCAAAAGTTTCAGACTCTTCTTCCAGCTGTTCAGAAATTACAGAATGTGTAAGATGGAAAATGCCCTAGTTATTTTTATCACCCGTTCTTCCCACAGATAGGTGTAACTTAATACACTTGAAGATCTCTTAGCTATTTGAAATTAGCAGAGACCTTTTTCCTCTAATTTTTTTTTTTTTCCTCATTCTCAGGATTACTGTGTTTGTATTGCATCTTAACTAGGTACTGATTTCAAAATATCTTGCTTGAATGTACCCTTATGTTTAAGTATTGCTGTCAATAAACCACAAACTCAAAAAACCAGGCACCTAGCAAAACAAAATACTTACCCTGGATCTGTAATTTACCTCTCTGCTTTACTTACAATATGATATGAAATAATTTTCTAAAGTAACAGCTACTTTGTTAAACAGAAAATTATTACTTTTTTAAATTCAGTAAAAAGCAAGTGAGATTCCAGGATATCATGGCTGGAAGAGAAATGGCAGTTCTGAATCCTGTAGTCAAACCACATCCGAAGCTGTAACTGTTGATACTTTACTCCCTCTTTTTATGACCTCTGACAGCAAAGATGTATGTGCATTTTAGCTGGACGTCCCCATCTCTCCCTTCTTCCCCAGGATGTGTAATACAAAATTTACTTGTCAGGTTAAAAGCTAGAGCCTTTACTACTCACTCCAGCTTTGCTTAACAAAAATAAATATATATATAAATAATGAAAATAAATTACACATATATAAACCAATTATGAAAGTAAATAAATGTAATCCTCTAACATTCAAAAGGGAATAATAAAGAATTGCCACCCACAGTCAGATCAAATTGAAGTGTGAAGTTCACAAACATGTTTTAGATGTCTGGTATGCAAAGCAAATTTTGTGTGTGATTTTTAAAATCAGCTGTGACAGTCTTCAAACCCTTGATACACTAATTAGAAATAAGTTGAGGCCACTGTAACTCTTTCCTAATTAGTTAACACAGCATTCCCTTGAGGAAAAGCAAGAATTTTGCTCTCTTCTACATTCATTTTTGTATTTTCACTTGGGAACTAGGTGTTTCTGTCGTCCCAGTATTATAAATATTACATAATCATTTTAGTAATACTGTAGAATTTTCAGAAGTGACTAAAATTAAAAATTTGAAATTGTGTTTTTACCTTAAGGGTGGCAATGGATAAAAGCATTTTAGTGGTAGATTAGTGATGAAAATGTATCTTATTAGACACAATCTTATGTTTTTAAAATATTTTTTTCTATTTTTCATTCTTTTCACATAATACTGATTTAAAATTCCTTTTGAAGGATCTTCAGTTACGGTCTTAAACTTTGAGATTTTAGTAATTAACTGAAATGATCTATCTGTTATTTTTTATTCAGAACACGCTTAGCATATCCTTATATATACAGACCTCTCCCATTTCTTGTCTTAACTGTTGAAATTCTTGTTTTTCCATTTCCAACTTTTGCCTACGCTCTTCTTCTGTGCGTCTCTTTTCTTCTTCCATTTTTTGTCTCAGCAACTCCTCAAAATTTATTTCCAGTTTACCAGGTATGAGGGATTCTTGAGAAACTGTTTTAAACATTTCTGGTGATTCATCATCCAGCACCTGCTGGGAATTCAGAGCATTAATGATACATTCTGAAGGTACCTGTGATGAAATCTCAGCATTGCTCAGACAAAGATAACCAAGTATTTTGCCGCATCTGCCACAATATAGTAAGATGCAATATGACGTGTGGGTATTCTTCTGATTTTTGGGAGGGATTGTGTTTGGTGCGTTTGTTTGACTTTTGCTCTTTATTATTGCAATCCTAAACTTTCATAATGAAGATTATGTTAATTAAAATGCAGTCTTTCTTTGCAAGATGATGGAGATGATGTCCTCTAAATGCAGTCTGGGGACCTGAAACAGTTCATTCCTGTTTATTTCACAGAATATCATTAGAAAAAGTACTTGTGTTTTAACTTCCATTGCTCTTAACAATGAAGTACATATATATATCTGTAATCTTTTTTGAAGCAAATTGAATTATATTCCTGTTATTAAGCAATGTTAGTATTCCCAGTAAGGATAACTGAACAGAACTTTCTGCAGGAAACTTTCCTTCTGCACAAATCAGTTATGCTAGGTTATGTTGCCAGTTCATTACTTCGTACAACCCCAAAGCAAGGGCTTCCTCCTCTCCCAGTCCTCAGGCTTCACAGAAGGGTTGGGCTTTGGTCATTCATGAACAGTTTGCTTATTCTGTAGACTAATTCACAGAAGATGGTAGGGCCTAGGAAAGGCAAATTACATCTAAAAGCAGGGAGTGTAAGAACAAACGTTTTTGTCAGACTGAATTTGCTGAAGCAAAGCATGACTAAAATATGAAACCGTATGATACGAGAATGGCCACGTAGCATGACAGTCTGAGTTATGCAGGAAGATTTTAAAATAACTTTTTGATAAAACCTATATAAATGTATGTTTGTGCATGTAACTATGTAAATTTATTAACAGAGGTTGTTTCAGCAGGAATGTTCTGTAGATAAATGTGAGTTGAGCTCAGATACTGATCTAGAACTGTGTGGTGATGTGGCTTTTCGTACTGTTTAAGTGGGGCATGTTTGAAAAGCCTTGTGGCAAACATGGGAGAGCCCAATGTGCCTTAGACTGTGTAGGCATTCGTGAAGTAGTAATTGGTCAAGTGCTAAGAAAGGATTAGAGAAGCAAAACTGAGAAAGTGTTTTGACTAACTATATAAAGAAGCAGAAAATAAACATATTTTTTAAAAGATTTTTTGGCACTCCCTTTTCATTCACTTACTGCTGTTTGTGCTGTCTTAGTTTGTAACACTGTCTTGATTTACTTTGCCTATATCCTTTTTATTTATGACTGCTCTTTCAATAGTTTTTTTTGCCCAATCCCACTCAAATACTGCTATTCACTATAGATGCCCTTCAGGTTTTCCCTCCGAGTAAGCTTACAGTTGGACTTGCCCCACCATTCCTTCCATTCTTCATTCGTTTTACATAATATGAGCATATTTGTTGAAACAAAGCTGTAGACTTATTTCCTGTAATGAAAACAATGCATAGCCACATGGTTTTCAGAGGCTAGCTACAGCTGAATTAGCAAAGAAATGTGAAAGTCTCTTGCTTGTGATGCATTAGTTCATATGCTTATCACTTCAAAAAGATACAGAACCTAAGTGAATAGGAGAAGCATTAATTCAAAATTTACCAATGCATGCATGTACAAACATTAAAAAGCTGTCTATGTGAGCAAACTAGCAGCTGTCTATTCTGTATTTTTGAATCTAAATTATGAAAAGACAGTAAGCCAAGTTATTCCTGGTTAAAAAACACAGGAAAAAATTGAGGTGAAGTGTGGGATGCACAAAACCCTTGTGGTTAGTTCAGTAAATATTTTAGCCTATTTTGTGAAGTGAGACCATACTTTTTTTTTCTGCAGAGTGGGAACAGATGGTAGTGAGAAACAGTCCTGTAAAAACCATAGTTTGCAGCACAGTCAATCAGTTTTCAGTGGGCAATGACTGATACAAAGTAGAAGATTTTTTTTTGCCCATGCTAAGACAGGTTCTTTATGCATTCTCCAATGGAAAGAGACTGTCAGGACTGAAAGATGAATGCTTCAGTCTGAAAGCAATCACACTGATGACGGGAAGCATGGAAGTATAAATGTAGCACAAGTAAATGAAATAGGGAGATCCTTCCAAAAGGAGGTGACATTTGTGTTTTCCAGCAACAATATTACTACTTCCGCGTCTGTATAATTTGAAAACTAAATTAAAATTAGTAAACATGAAAAAGGTTCTAAAATAACTACTTAATGCTTAAATTATAAACTGAATGTGAGGTTTTACTGCTTTTGAAAGATGACTAATGTTCTTAAAATGTTTAAAAGCACATCTACATTGTGTAGCTGCGGAAAGTAGAGGAAGCACAGGCTTATATTTTCTGTTATAATGGAAAATGTGGTGTTCATATTCAGGATGCTAATGAACAGAAAACTTTCAAGTATGTATATGCTGAAAATACATTTTCAGTTAGTTTTTTTTTAATTACTGAGCATCTTCACTGTCTGCAGTTACAGTGCAATCACAGACTCCCTACTGCATCTAATGGATTAAACCCTGTTTAATCTGTGAGATTTTTCTTGCCTGGACACTAGAGTTTAGGTTCTTGCTACGTTAAGGCAGAAGAAAGCAATTCTTAAGAAAGCAGGAAAAAGCAGAAGACAGAACCTACTTTCTTTGCTTTCCCTTATTTGTCTGCTGACTTTTCATAAAAATTGTAATTGCAGAAGTCCAGTAGCACTCATTTATTTTTTCTTCTAGTGGCTTTAGCTTGTTTTTCTCACTTTGGAGGTATGGACAGACATTACTTTCCATAATTGCTTACCAGTTGCAGTATGCATTTACATTGTAGTTTCACTAGGTAGTCTTTCAGTGTAGAGGTCTTTGGCCCAGTTTTCAGGCAGAGGGAGCACTGCTAGCAATATTAGTAGTCATACAAAGTTTTAATTTGTCTCACAAGCAGTGCTTTGAATGGTGAGGAGAATTTTATTAGGCGTATGCCGTGGATCTCCCCAATAAAAGCACAGAGGGGAACAGGAAGACGCTGCTAGTTGAGGGGTTATTCCACAGTTCTGTATAGCATGTCTCGTCCTTCTTTTGAAATGAACAATACTTAGTTTTAGTTGGTATTTGTGTATTTTAATATTGTATTTCCTAACATCCGCCAATAAGTATCTGACATACCCAAAAGCCTGATGAATCTTGAAGCTAATGGAATGAGCATGAAGATTACAGTGAAAAGCTCCATGCTAGTTATTTTCTGCAAACAATGTTGTTGCCACCCTCTGAAATTGGGCATCTTTCTCTGCTTTCAGGTAGTGTCAGTATGTCAATCCTAGGTCCCTGAAAATTTATCTTCAGTATAATCTTCACTCAAATTTTGGAAGTCATTGCATATCACAGAAATCTGTATTTCTCTAAGGAGATTCTGTATTACAAATTTTTCTAATGGTAAATGTCACAAGTTACTTTTCTGTTTTTCTGAACAAGCAATGAAACACAATGAAAACATCAGTTAGCAGAGTTTGGCTTCCTTAATTTTTCCTTCTTAAAGGGCCACAGATGACTAAAATTTGTACTTGCAGTGAGCACTTACTTTTCTGTTATGCCATTAATGCTGTTTTAGCTAGTAAGAGCCGAGTGGTGGACACCCTGTAAAGGTAGGAAGATAAACTTGGAGGAGTAAAAGGAATTAGCGAAATTTTTTTGCTTTCCAGGTTTGTTGTATCTAGCCTATTAATACCCATTGGACACAATATCTGGTTTTTACTAGTCTATTTGAAATCCTTTCTAGGCTTGCTGTGAGGAGGGATTGTTCTGTGATGATTTTTGGTAAATGAACTTGATTACTACCTTCTAGTAAGTAGTGAGGTGAACTAATTAACAAAGGACTTGAAGAATGTATTCCCAGAGCTGCTTTCCTGTTCATTTCAGACTTAGGTAAAAATTCAACTATATACTAAACAAAAATGCCATACCATGTTCTTCCTTGCTTCAGCAAACGCTCTTTTTTCCTCTTCTATGCGTCGTCTTGCATCTTCTTCTGCTTTCTTCTTTTCCTCTTCTCTCCTGTGTCTTTCTATTTCCTCAAAACTGAGTCTGAGTTTACCAGGACGGAATTCTTTAACAGAATTTTCAGATTCTTCGTCGCCACCTTCATTTATCTTCAGAGAATAGGGAGAGGAAAAAATAGAAAGGACTTATCCAAACATAAAAATATTCTCTATAATAAATAAACAAAAACTCCATTAATTTCTTTCTGATCTTTTATTCGTGTTCTTTTCTCCTGTGGGAAAAATAAATCAAGAGTTTTGTTCCCTTAAGAAACATTTTAGTCTTGGCTTTACCCAGGGGAGGGAGAAAAGAAACATATTCAGTATCCTATATATAGCTTCTGTAATTTTAAAAAACCTGTTAAGTGTAATTTAAAGAACAATGTGTTATCAGGGAACAGCTGAACATATTTTATGGTCTCAGGTTGGATCATTTACTGTAAATCGCTCCCTATTCACTTTCTTTACATCACTTTCATAGACCTTTATACCATCAAGTCTTTTTGTTTGCATATAAATTGTTTTCACCAATGCACACACCAGTTAAAAAAATGCTGTAGAGTTTTATAGCAAAACTAAATCAATTATCATTTTGCTATTACTCCAGACTGAGATTCTTGTTTCTTTTCTTTGTAGACATTTAATCATCACTGAAGAATGGGAATTGAGATACTCTGATCTATTCAGTATTGCTTGTCTCTAGTGAACACTTACCTGCTAAGAGAAGCCTGTGGTTTGCAAACTGCAATCAAGAACAAAAGAACGAACCATCCTCAGAAGACATCTCAGAGTGCTTTACTTGTTAATGGAGGAACTGGACTGAGAGCTGTCAGAGTATTGCTAATCCAGATTTCTGTATACTGCAAGCAGCCCTGGGACTGGTATGTGGAGTAGCCAGTTAAGGGAATTACAGAAATCTTTTTTTGGAATTTACAGGGAAAAAAGAATCGAAGGAAAATGACTGCTGAAGTCTTCCTTTAAGAAAACTTTTGACTTTAAATTTTGACAACCACTGATATCAGATAAAACTGCATGTTAGAAAATTTCTTTTGAGGTAGAGAATTTGTAAATTATATTACTTGGTTAATAAATGCATATATGTAAGGGTGGGAGACGTGAACAAAACTTCAGTTAGAATGACTGGTAACTCCATTAAGTTCTCTCTCCTTCATTTTGTTCCCTTTTCTCCTTCACTGGTATTCCCTGCCCAACCCCAAATAAAAAGAAAAAAGTGCATTACTGATATAATGTCAAGGTGATTGGTGTAGAAAGGTTAAGTGATTTGTTGAAGGTGGGGGTGGAGAAGTAAACCACAATTTGGGCGTCTGCCTAAACCTGGAACCTTCTCACTTTGGAGCAGTTGGGAATTTCAGTGTTTCAGCTTTCTGGAGGTTCTGTGGTAGGGTTTTTTTTCCTAGAGAATATAAACTTCTTGCATGTTTTTGAAATATAGGCAATATAGTGATCCTGATCTGTTTGTCCAAGAATGTTCATTCATAATTATACTCTGTTTAAGTTAGTAAATTCCTAGAAATATATTTTTGAAGATTTCATGGAAGATTAAAAACTCATTTCTCATTAATCTTCTTTGTATGTGAATTAACAATCATAATGATCATGATTGTACAGGGGAAAGATACTTAAATACAGAACTTTAAAAATGCTTTTGGAAATGGAGTATGGTAAAGTGAGGAAATATAGAACTAAGCTATCTGGTATATCTATGTTAATACTAAGTGTATGATTCCTTTAGCATGATCAAAGAACAAACTATAGTGAGGTCTGCTTATAGTTGATCTAAAATAAGTCTGGCTTATGATAAAGAACACATGGAGGCAGTTTTGCAAGTAATATAAAAAAGGAACGGTGAGCTACATTTCAAAAAATTTGGGGCTTAATCTAGTAATTTCTAGTATATTGTTGTTTATGTCAATACATACAAGAGAGATGACCTGTCTTTTTTCATAAGACAAAAGTTGTAACTGATGTATTTATCATATTTATAAATAAATATGAGAATAAGAAATAGCATTCTGTAACTACAGAATGTTTTAATCAAAAACTGGTAACTGAAACATCTTGAAGCACTATTTAAGAACAAAACAGACAACTAATTATCTTATTGAGGACTTACGGCTTTAAGGTACTACAGAGTGTAGATCTAAAACCTGTTAAGATTGCTGATGAATTTAAAACACACAAATTTCCTGGTTTTACTAAAAGAATGTCTAAAGCATTATGCCACGGTGTTTACTGAGTTAGACCTAAGGTTAAAAATACATCTTTCAAAAATTAATTTTCAGACACTTAACAGCTTGAAATATAGTGAAAGGAATAAGAGAAAAGAAGGATCAGATACAGGAAAGAATGTAAAATCACATCCTATGTGAAAATTCTGTAACGACATGAACAAAACATGTATCTACCATTTGCTGTCTAGCTTCTTCAAAGGCACGTCTCTCCTCTTCTAAACGCTGTCTTGCTTCCTCCTCCGTTTGCCGCCTTTGATTTTCCTGTCTTTGTCTTTCAAGTTCTTCAAATGTTACTTTCAGCTTACCAGGAGACAGTGGCTCTTGTTCATTGTCTTCATTTTCACCCTGTGTCAGAAAAATGAAATAGTCATATCTTAAATAATAGATATTTATTTCTTAGTTTGGGTTTGTTTTTTTTTTTTAGATGAGTGGTTTACCATGACAAACGAAAGGCACTTGGTTTCCTTAAGGGATTGGTTTTGTTCCTCATATTTTAGCTTCAATTTTTCATCATGTCTCTCTCGTTGTTCTGCTCTCTCTTTTTCTGTGTTCTCAAAGTTTATTTTCATCTTCCCAGTTGTTTTGGTGGGTTTTACGGGCACTACTGTAACTAGCAGTGAATCATCCCCTTCCTGTCCAAAAAGATAATTATATTTTCATAATGCTTGACTTCTAAATAGAGTAATTTCTTAATGAAACTGCTGTTTTCACCTGCGTGCACAAAAGCTTCCAAAAGAATTACTTGCATTGAATATTAACCACAAGAATAAACCCATCTGCCTATGGCAGTCACTAGTTTTCTCATATCTGAAGAGCATCAAGACTGAATTATTATATTTTAAACATAACTACTGATAAACTCCTTAATTTCTTTACATATTTTCATTAACTGTTAGTTGTAAATATTCATGGTTTGGAAAAAAACAGGTGAAATTTTGAATACATAGCAGTTGTAGCCACACTGCTTCCACTCTTGTATTTACTACATAAAGGATATACTGCAGTTGGAATAAGCTAGTAGTTCTAGAGAGCAATATTTCATTTGTCAGGCAGAGTAATTTTTTTGAAGAATGTTGCTGCTTCAAAGCTATTTTCACAACTTACTTGCCAAAATACATTTTACCCGTTTGTTTTTTTTTTTCCCACAAAATACCATGATTAACAGGGATACTGTCAAATAACTTAAAACTAATGGGTTTTGGGTTGAGTGTTTTTTTCTTCTTTCCAAAACTGTAGTAGGAATGTGATTTTCTTGTGTTAGTGAAAGACAATAGGACCTTTGGACCTAGTTCTTTGAAATTAAACATTTATTTGCAATATTTCAAATCCAAACCCATACTGTAAATTAGTCAATTAAAAAAAAAGGGCCAAGTGAGGTGTTTAAACGTCTGTATATTGACAGAATCCCCTTTTAATTTCAAGTTTAAGGCAAAGAGCTTTTAAGATTATACTTTCTAAAGCCAGAGGACTTACAGTATCATTACCACTATTCCTCAAATCATGCTGGTGGCTTTGAGTATATATATTTTAGATGTTTTTAAATAACCACAAAGTATTCACAGTGCAGACTCTTATTTCAAACTTAAATAAACTGACCTAAAGTACAGACATATAGTTCCATATACTTTAAAAATCTGTTAGCTCCTTGGTTGAATTTTAATTAACTATTTGTGTGACATTTTCTAAGTCTTCCCAGCCCAAATTACAATTATAAAACAAAGTGAATAAAAATGTAAGTGAGCATTTCTTTAAAAAAATCTGATTACCTCAGCTGCTGATTCAGTTCCCGTATTGTTAAAGTCATCAATCTATTAAATGAGAATTTCATATGATTACATTACTTCGGCTCTTTGCCTTAGATTTGCAAACACAGAACTGGAAATTCTTTTTGTATCAGTGATACACATGTAGCACTTAAATTCACAGAGGTGGTAATGATTGAACCTTTGTTGGAATACTTCAGATAGGTTAGCTTGTTGAGGAGGAGGGAACATGACATAAAACATCATACAGAAAGTACACTAAAGCATTCTTGACACTTCAGTGATGAACTGAGAAGAGTATTCTTCATTTAAGCATTCCAGAATTGTGTAAAAAAACCCCAAAAAACAAAAGCTAAAGCAAGCTCATTGATTATTACTCGATTCAAGTGACATTGTCTTTCCCTGAACTCCTGAAAAAAGCCTATTGCTGTACTTGCTTCATATGGTGTGTTTACATGTTACTGTCTAACATACTTTCTACAATTCTACATCATATGTACTTCTGCCTTTCAGAGTAGATTAAACATATGCTAGATATATTTCCAGTTAAAACTACAGTTTTAACAGCGTTAAAATTCTTAGTAGAAAATACCATCCAAGTCCTTGTTGAAAACTGACTCCTCCTATAGCACTGTTTTTCCTTTCTTACAACAAAAACAAACCTAAATTAAGGTTATATAAAAATTTCCTGATGGTTCTAGTCCATCATTTAGACATTCACTCTCACTGAAATATTTGCAGCACTGAAGAAAACTTACAAAAGGAATTAAATAAGATATGCCAATGCAAAATCCTGCAGAAGACAGTATTTGCTTTATTGGCATGAACAGAAGCTAGAATCCATTCATATATATATATATATGCAGTAAAAATTCGCAAAGTGGCAAAGGAATAAAACATGACCTCGATCTTCATGATTAATGTTTTTTACTGCATTAGTATCTTCTTAGTTTTGCCTGCCAGTGGCATTTTCTTATTTCTCCTTGCTTGCCTTAGTTCATCTGTCACTGAAATGTATTCACTAACATATAAGTAAAAATTGTCTGAAGGGTTGATAAAATGTAAGAAACATTTTCAAATTAGTAAAGTCTATAAACTCTTGTATGCATATGACACCAAAATTTCTGCCTGACTCACATTCCTACCAGGTTTATGCCTACCTGGTTTCATCTGTAACTCAAAGTTTAGTGCTTAAAAAAACCGGTACTGTAAAGAAATGAGGATTCTCTGAACATTATTCCCCACTTGTAAATCACTACTTTCAGAAATCTTAAGATCAAATCTTTCTGATCAATACAAAACTTTTTTGTGTCGATTATTTACAATTACATCCTGACTACTGTGATCAGATGAACATACCTCCTGTGCTTTTTTTGCTAATTCTCTCTGAATTTTTCTTTTCTCAATCATATCTTGTTCAATTCTGCGCTTTCTTTCTTCTTCCATTCTTTTTCTTTCTTCTTCTTGCCTTTGCTTCTCCATTTCTGCAAACTTGCCTTTCACAGTTCCTGTGAATATAAACACACAGTTCAGTAGTTACATCTAATACTTACCCAGTGAATTATGTGGCCTTTAAAGTCGGGCCTATCTTACCTATTAGTTTTGGAACATAACCTTTTTCTATTTTAGATGATTTTGTGTCATCATCTTCATCAGATCCAAGCAGTTCTTTCATCTAGTTGATGAAACACAAAGTAAACTGTTTTTATACCTTAAATAAAATTCCAATATTATTGTCTTAATGTGAAAAGATTTTCACATATTAAATTGAATATTAAAATAATACAAAATATTTGCAAAGAAAATAACCTCCTGCTTTCTCCTGTTCCATTCTCTCTCTCTAACGTATTGTTCTTTTCTTCTTTGCTTTTCATCTCTAGATCTCCTTTGATTCCTTTCTTCCCTTGCTTTCTGCATAGCTTCAAATTTATCCTTTACATCACCCTTGTGAAGTTTGGGCACATAGGATTTTTGGATGGGTTTAGATGAAGAAAGCAGAATCTTGGTGAAGACAGAGAAGAAATGAAGATAAGAAAAATAAGGTTGAAACAGATGGACAGAAATATTCTGATTGGATTAGAAAGAATGTAAGAACATAAAGCAGAAATGCATTTGGGGTTATGAACTTTGTGCCACTAGCCATCATCGATTAAGCATCATTGTATTTGTTCACAAATACTAATAAATACTAAAATATCAAAAACATTTAGCATTGTATTACACAGACTATAAGTGATTGTAAGGAATAGCTACATACCTAAGTATATGAACGTACATTTTCAGTAACTATGGCTTTAAAAATGAGATCTAGATTTGTATTGTTGCTTTCAATCATAAGCAGTCACCAAAGAGCCTCTCTACCCCTAACATTTAAAATAGATATAAAGACATAGACATATAATACAATATGTATTTCTTTTGGAACACTTCAACAGCCATATATGGTTTTAAAACAAATAGTATTATTTGTTCACTTAAAACTTCCAATTCATTATATACTTATGTTTTAATATTTAGAGAAGCTCGGAAGTCTGGTGATTTCATTATATGAAGTGCCAAGTTCATTGGACTTACAGGACTCTGATACAGCTGACAGACACTTCTTTGCCAATGCTTACTGTGTGAGTGTCCAAACAGTAAGAGAAGTTCCCACTTATCAGAACTACTGTGAAGTTTTCTCTCTTTTTACTGTAAAGACTACAGGAATGCTTTTAATACAGTAATGCTGAAAAAAACTGGCTAAAAACATTCCATGTTTCATATTTTCCACCTAAGCCAATAGTTTTTGTTCCTGTTGCTCACTGAGTCTATGTAGAACTATTTGAAGTAGCCTAATATTTACATTTTAGAATTAGATGTGAATGCTGCCCTGATTTCCCCCCCCATATTTTAAGTTTCTTTGTATCTTATTATCTTTATTCTACCCTCCTCTTTCATATTTTTTTAATAACAGCTATAACATATTTCACAAATTCCATCAAACCAGATAGTTTCCTTAAGCTACTTTCAAGTGCCCTTCCATTGTCTTAAAGTAACAGCAATACCAGCAGACTTTTTTGTTTGTCTTTTACAATGGTTTGTAATTACTCTTTTTGCAAGCAACAGTTGTAAATGACTACATTACTTCGATTACTTTAAAATTGGTACATACCTCGGTTTTCTGTGCAATGTCATTCATGGCTACTGTATTGTGCTCTGCACCTGGTATGTTTAAGATTGCTTTCAGTTTCTACCTGAAAGAAACAGTTGTAGTTATATTCCTTTCTTTTCCTTTTAAATGATGCTTTAACCATCTTCCTGTAAATAAGTTTGCATAGGCTGAAATCGATGTATCACAATTTCATTTGGTCCTTTGAGGCTTTTGAAGACATCAATAGGTTCTAAGTATGCAACACCAATTAAAAGAACAAGCTTATGATTCACTATTCATGCTCGTAACTCCTCTATATAGTCCTTGATACTGGTTTTTAATTTCCATTAAAAAAAAAAAAAACAAAAAACCCACAACAAAAAACCTAAAACACAAAACCTTGGAGCCAAGCTCTGGCTGCCCTGGCTGGTGTGTTGCGAAACTGTTTTTCTCAATACTCATGCTAGCAGAAAGGAACGTGCTCTGCACCTCTGCTGCTCGGCTTCAGCCTTCGGTGTGAGCCAGCGAGCTCAGGCTGAGTGAGGTTTGTGGAGTGCTCAGGCCAAAACCCCACAGGCTCCTGGAGCCGCTGCTGGCGGGGGAAAGGGCCTGGTGGCTGGCGGAACCCACCTGCGCGTCAGGGACGCAGCTGGATCTGCCCAGGTGAAGGCACTTGCCTGAGTCTCAGCCGGGCGGGCACCTCTCTCAGCTCTTCATCCAATACGTGAATACAAAATAATGCTTTCCTTTCTCCTAGGACTATTCTAGGAAAAACCAGTTCTAGAAACTATGAAATGAGTTAGATAAGCCACATACATACCTTAAGAGAAAGTATTTATATCCTTTAATTGTGGGCTGGAAATTGCACTGCATTTTTTAAGAGAAAAGCATTACAAATTTTAAGTTATACTATATTTATTAGGAACCTAACTGAAGGCACTTCAAGTTCAGGGCAAGCCTTTTTCCTTTTTCTTTTTTTTTTTTCCTTTTTTTTTTTTTTAAATCATCGGGTCTATCAGAAGTTGTGGGAGAAAGGAAATCACGACATGACTCCAGCACCACTGCTGTCTGTACTGTACCAATGCCCTGAGTCCCAGGCGAGCCTAAAAGCTCAGTGTGCTAAACGGTGCAAACAAACTGACTTAAAGGCTCAAAGTAAAAAGGCTGGAAAAGTAGCTTACTCCTGGAAGGGACTTGTCATTTGTGGTTTAGAGGAACTGAAGTCAGGGCATTTCATGATTCAGAAAGCTAAGTTTACTGGTCTTAGCCTTTAAGTTCTCTAATTCTTAATTATAAACATAATAAACATGGGAATTTTTATGTGGTGCTAAAAATAAAGAACATTAAGTGTTATTTTCCTATAAGCTTTTCAAAAATACACCAACATCATCAATACTCACTGGTGCTGCTGTAGCTATACAGATGGAGTGCGATTCTTAGATGTCTTGGGATGTTTTTCCCAATGAAAGCAGTCACAACATAAGAAACAAGACCATTTAGCTACCAATCCCTGCCCAGATTTACAAATGCCAAACTCTTCAGCTTTAACAGAGATGTTCTGGAGAACATTTAGATGTTCCTTTTCAACAAGTGAGTATGGAAAGTCATTCCCCTCCGAATCAAAGTTGACAAATACCTCGTTTGCAGACTGACAGAAATCTAAAGCGTTTGTCACTTGCGAACACATGAACATAAAATTACTAAGTGCTAGTTCCTATTTAGACTGTTTCAGATTAGCAGTAGCATGTTAAAATTCTGTTGTGTCTAGAAAGGCAGATAATTTCACCAGCATTCTTGTGGCGTCAAGGTCCCTATATACTTTAATATGCATGTGTATATTCTGCAGCTGGGTTTGCACTTGGTAAGCTTTAGCTTCATGCACTTAAGTGAAATCTACTTTGTGATCAGTATAACCTTAAAACTAGTTAAAATCTTCTGATTTCCTCATTTTTCTAAGGAGCTCTTAGACAA
The DNA here is from genome assembly GCF_965140245.1 of Athene noctua. Classification (NCBI taxonomy): domain Eukaryota; kingdom Metazoa; phylum Chordata; class Aves; order Strigiformes; family Strigidae; genus Athene; species Athene noctua. Next base: position 13,953,898 of record NC_134041.1, on the reverse strand, counting down.
GTTCTTATCTGTTCTCTTCTTTTGCTACTCTGTTTTTTTATTTTCTTCTTCCCTACTTGTGGCTGATAGCCTTTAGCCTTGTACTTCAAATACAGAAGCTGAATAAAGGGTCTACTACGTGAACCCATCAGAAGACAAAGGAGTGTCATACACTGGTACAATTCATGCACTGAAGTAGCCTGGGATGTAGAGACCTTCTAGCCTTCATACAGGGCTAGTATGTAACATGTAAGGCCCAAAAGTTAAGTAAGGAAAGTAAGGCCCACAGATAAACTTTCACAAGGAATTCCACTTCACCTAAACACCTCAAGTGAAGGCTACTACTAACCTTCACTACACCAACATACCCTCATCTAGATGGCTTCATCTCAAAGTCCTTTGAAAACTGACTATTCTAAAGCCTGATTTGCTTATGTGCAATTAATTGTAGGAAGATTATGTTTACAAGTCTGGGAACACACTTCAGCTTTTGAGCTTTCAGATCAACTTTGTCTTGAACCTTTCTGATAGTTCCAATTACCTGAACCCCCTGACAGTGTCACTAAGATTGCTGACAGCAGTGAGACCTACCTTCAAATAACAAGTCTGAAATTTTCTTGAAAAGTGAAAATGTTGGAAGAAATTTCCTTTGCAAATTCCTGCTGTCTGAACTTCTAAAAATGTGCCAGTCCAACAGGTTGTGGGCCTTCAAGATGGGAGATAAGTTTCTGCCATTTGGAATACTGCCATATCTGCTATTACTTTAGGCTACCTTTCAGTTCTTTGGCATCACTAACTCTTAATATGCTTGAAGGTTAGCCAGCTGGCTCTAAGACATTTTGCATCTGCAAGTCATCCTACCTCCACCTTTGATGGTAAAAGATATGGATATAAAGCAGTAGGGCATTACTAAACATGATACCACCCATGTTTGCACTTTCATCCTTCCCCATGGCAGTTAAACCTCGAGCAGGAACAGCAGCAGGACCCTGCCTCAGGCACCCCTCAAGGCAGATGAGTAATTTCCAATAAAGACAATCCAGAATCTTTAAGAAAAAAAACCAAAAAGCACTCCTTGAGTTTTGGCTTCAGTCTATGAGGCGGTGACCACTGCTTCAGAACAACAACAAATTGAAACTCCTTTGTACCTGCCTTATCGTTAGGAGAGGATACACACAATGTATCGTTGCTGAGAAAACAGAAGCAGGTAAGCCAAAGAAGTCCTGACACCTACAAATCACAGAAGAACAGTGCCTTCATCATCTGTCGAGAGCTTCGCGCAAAGTATGCAGTGATAAATTTCCCAACCCAAGAAACTTTGACCTACTAATTGTCTTTTTAGGGAATGAACTAGTTATATTTTTAAGTTGTGTGTATATATATATATATATTCTTGTTTTGTAGTATGAATTTTCCCACAGAGTTCATCCAATACAAGTAATGTTTATTCTTTGAGGCAACAAGAGTCTACCTGGTATATGCACTTACCTCAGAAGAGATTTGTTCTATTATGAAGCTGACCAATCATAATATTCAGTGTCATCTTTTATTTCCTGAGATCAACTTATCTCATGAAAAGCTGTAAGAGCTCCTCATTGAAGCTTCCCACTCAGAAAAATACCAGATTATAATGTCAAACACAGCCATGATCGAAAAATGAATTCATCTTGTTACCAGGCTTTTCTTTGCCTATCCAGTCTCATCACTTTAGCATTCACTTGACACTACTCTATTTTTTTTTCTCTCCACATTTTTACCTTCTTACGATTAAAAAAGTATCTCAGGAAATGTTAGTCTGGTGTTATAATGTTTATACAGAAAGTAATGGACCGCAGTTCCACATTCAAAGGAGGTCTACCTTGAGATTTTTCCTAGAAGTGAAATTTAACCTCCATGCTTTGATTAGTATTACTACCTCTGGAACTGAATGGAAGAGAAAATGCCATTCCTAGAATAAATTGACTGGCTGTAATGCTGAGAGTGATCTCAAAGAAGTTTTGAGTGAAAATGTAATACAAAACCAATAATGTGTAGGCAACTAGGCAATAGATTAGAAACATGCTATAAAAAAAAAATCAACTGTTTTCAAACATCTTGTTTGCTGTAAATGGGTAAGCTATCACCTCTGACATGTTTTGATTTGTTATGATCATAGCACTTTTTCAACTTTTCACACAGATTTCCTAAAACCTTACTTTAGCAAAATAATCAAAGTGAACAAAGAAAACCATTAAGGGGACACAGAAGTTTTGATGGCTCACAAATCCCAAAATCCATCTCCTTAAGTTCAGTTAATTTCAATTTCTGGAAGGAGGTCAGAGTTCTCAATTGATCAAAAAGTGTTGTCCAGCTTTAACCAGATAAAAACCCTCCCATAAATAATATTTCCCTTCATTAGAAAACATAGAAGTTCTTGATTTTCAGTGGCATGATTAACATCCTCACATGAGACACAGGAAAACACCAGCATGTTCCTGAACTAAATACTACTCTTTACAGTAGGAGTACAAAGCCAGGACTTTAAAAAAAGTCTATTTCCTCTGTGATTCCTCCTTTCGGGAGGCCCCCCTGCTGTCCTACGGCTACTGTGAGTTATAAATAAGCCCTTCACGGCACAGTCTAAGTTACGTTTACCATCTGTCTCTTCTTTGTGATCTACTTGCAGGGAAGACTCCATTATATAAGAAAACCATATTGTGAGAGTTGGAAACTCACTACTTGCAGCCAAAGCACTCAGAAGAGGAAAACACAGTCCACAGTGTCAAAATACTTAATGAAATACTAAATAGAACTGGAAAGAGGAGGAGAAAGAGAGCAATGTTCAGCATTTATGTCCTTACTGTAATTCGTCTGGAATGACACTGCCAGTTGTTGTACTAAATTACAGATACTAAAGCAGCTACTAAAATTATCGTGCATAGGGGAAGATTCTGAACTGGCATAAACCATGAGCGTCACTGAAGCCAATGAGCTATGACAATTAACACCAGCAGTCTAAACTCCACATTTTGTAAAATACAAAACTACTCCCACTTGCTTGTATTTCCTTCATTAAGTCTTCATAATGAAAGACTAGAATGCTTACCAACAACTGACCCAGATAATTCAATTTTATACACAATCTTTCCCTCAGTCTTTGAGTTTATTGCACTTCATCATCTATTGAGAGTCTCATATTAGGGTAGAATAGTCCTTGCAGATACGATGTTATTAATAAAAATATTTATTATAAAGGATTTTGTCTATGTCTGTTTATATAACCATAAATGCTCTTAATGTGACAGTGCCATGGAGTCCAACTGCTGTGTTAAAAAAATAAAATCACCCTTCTCTGTAGAAAAGATCTGTCTGTTAATTCCTTGCTCTCTTCAGGTACTATTATGGGGTACATAGGCTTGAGAGCAGACGTAGTGGGGGCTGAGAGGCTGCTCTGCTATGGGGGAAGCCCTGCTGAGATCTTCTGGCCCATGATTTCATGTTCCAAGATATCTGCTGATCCTAATCAGGAGTGGCAGTAAATTGTGAACCGAGGTTCGCAAGGGAATAATCAGCATATTTTGCCCCATGCCACAGGTCTTCCAATTCCCGCTGTGTCACAGCAGAAGAGAAACAGTATGGTTTGAGCTCAACTCCGGTTGACTTCACTGACAAGACTTTAGAGAGCCAGGTACTGAAATGTGCGACAAAATACTGGACATGAAGCACTACTGCAGTTTGCTTCTTCCCTTCTCCGATGACAGGACAGAGCCTATCTGCCTCTCCTCTGAAATCCTCACGGTCAACTCAGGCTGACCACAGTGGTGGTCACTGTGCCCGTGCTATGCCTCTGCCTCAGAGGAGAGGTCTCCTGCCTTCCAGGAGATAAGCTGCTGTTTCCACTTGACCAGAGCTGCTCTGCTGGTAGTACTGGTGCCAGTAAAAAATGGATAGCGTGTAATACCTTCATGTGAGCGGGTGCAGCTGCCTTCAGCACACGGCAAAGGGTCGCTCCTATTGCTGCCCGAACTGCTCTTCCCCGTCGTAAACCTCCGTTTTCCCACAGCGAGCTTCCCCAGGGCTCACATGGCACTGCTCCTTGTTAAAGGAGTTTCAAAGCTGAATGTCCAAGTATGGTAAATGACAGATTGTCTGACTCCTTTCACTGAGGAAACTACTAATTTAAAATATTCTGGAGGCAGTTAGAGAAGGTATTTCTTAGACACGTCTTAAACCATCCACCCGGTTCTTGCATTTCACCAGACTGTGCCTTCTACGTATACTAGACATACCCTCGTACTTCTGTAGGTTCCTTAATGCACTTGGCCCTCTTATAAGGCTAATTATTATTTTACAATTTCATTTCGTTGGAGCTCTTCATTTTTCGAGGAGCTCTTGGGTCTCTTAAGACCTGAGATCTAAGATTGAGTACTATCTTCTAGCATGCAGCTACTTGCTGATTAATTTTCAAAATACTACTAGGTTTCATTAAACATGCTTTTTTTTCGCAGATGCTCATTGCGCGAGCAGAAGCTCTTATTTACCTAAAACAAACTTGATAGCAAATCACTCGTAAGCTGTCACGGAAGCCCAATATTTTCTTCCCAGCCAGGGCCGTCAGAGTCATCGCTTCAGGCTGAAGCAGAACCTACAAACGCACACACACACACAGTACGCCCTCGCTGCTGAAGACCGCACCAGCAAAGCCGAACTCCTCTTTACGTAGAGACATGTGGTTTATGAAGAGGAGCGATTTTCAAACAACTTTCATTAAACGCCCGCCCCTGAGAGGAGGCAGCCTTCCAAGGGAGCCCGCCCGGCACAGGCTGCCCGACGGCGGCCCCGGCTCCCCGGCGGGATTCCCCGGCGGGCACAAGCTCTCCCTCCCTGCCGCGATCGCATTTAAACTCGGCTACGAGCCGCAGCCGCCGTCCCGGGGGCCACCAGCCGCCGAGCCCCGGCCGTGCGGGGACGCCGCGCCCCCGGGGGAGCCCCCGCCAGCCTCGCCCGGCGCATCCCGCCGCCTCTGCCCCGCGCGGCCCCTCGGCCGCCACCCCCCGCCCGGGGGCGCCTCGGCGGCGGCCCGCGCCCCCCCCGGTGCCAGGGGGCCGATTCTCCCGAGGGGCCTCCGGGGGGCAACCGGGCTCCGCGGCGGCGGACGGAGGCGCCGCGGTCGCGGCGGGTCCCGCCGAGCGGCGGGGGGTGCGGGGGGGCCGTGGGGGGTGCAGCCCGGGCCCCGCCGCACGGCGGGGGAGCGGGGCAGCGGAGCGGGGCAGCGGGGCGGGCCGGGCTGTGCGCGGCGGGGGAGCCCGCCCGAGGCTCCGTCCCTCCCGCGGCGGCGGAGCCGCTCTTACCTGCGAGCGCTGCCCCGGCGCTGCGGCTGGGCGCGGTGCCGGCGGGCGGGAGCGGAGCGGCGCGGAGCGGAGCGCCCCTTGGCTGCGCCCGCCGCCCCGCCGCGCCGAGTTTCCATAAAAGTCGCGACGCGCGGCCGGCGCCCGCATTCCAGGCGAGCCCCGCGCCGCGGCAGCTGTCCCGGCCCCGGCCCCGGCCCGCCATGCCCGGCCCCTCGCCGCGGCGGGGGGCGCAAGCCCGGCCGCGCCGACAGGCACCCGCACCCCCCCGCCCCGGACAGCCGCCCGGGCCAAGAGGCTTATTTTGGGCTGGAAGCGCCACGGAGCTATAAATAACCGGGGGAGGGAGGCAGCCCCTCGGCCGCGCCGTCCCGGCCGCAGGGCACCGCGCCAGCGGCGGGCGAGGGCTCCGCGGAGGGGCCGGGGACCCGCCGCCCGCCCTTGAGCTCAGGCGGCGGCGCCGCGGCGGCTCCTCCGCGGCCACATCCCCGGAGCCCAGCGCCTGCCGAAACGGCCGGGAGCCGCCCCCCCGGCGGCCAAGGGCCACCGCGCACCTACCGCAGCCTCCGCGCTCCCGCCCGGCCCGCACCGGCGCCGCCGGCAGCCGCTGGGCCGTGCCCGGCCCCCGGGGAGGCTTTATAGCCGCGGCCGGCGGGTTACGGCCCAGGGAGAGCCACCGGCTAAGAATAGCAGCGTGACAGCCCGCCGGGGCAGCGGGGAGGAATCCCGCTGGTGCCGGACCTGCGAGACGGAGCGTGCGCTGCGCTCACAGCAGCGCCTTTCTCTGGAAACTCTACAAAGCAGAGGCAGAAACATGACTTTATGACATCTGAATACATTCCTTTTCCTGCCTAAAGATGACTGGTTTCCTGCACGTTCCACTGCAAGGTCTCCAGTGCAGGACTCTCTCCTTCCTATCTCACCCCAACTGTGTCCGCCACACTGGAGCCCAACTTCCAGCTGGATTATCAATATTAGGACGATAAGCACATGACCTTAGGCTTTGCAAATCCGAGCAACGGCCAGCAAAGTCAAAACATAAAATCTGTTTGTTGAAGGTCGGCGCAGAGCGTTGCCCTAGTACCCCCCTCAAAAGCACTGCACTCATGTTTCTGAAGCAAAGGCACAAGATTTCAGCTTTCGGCTCTCAGTAAAATAACAGTTTTCAGCAGATGAACGCATACATAACACATACATAACCAAATTCGGGCAGATCAAAGCATATATACACTGCCCTTCTACAGCAGTAAGGATTAGACACTTTACATTCTCTGTTTCATTATTTATATTACCCCACAGAGGAAGTCTTATTCCACAACTGGACCTCACTGGAGCAGTTTGGTTTGGAAATAACCCCGAAAAAACTCATCTCCTAAAAGCGAGAAAAGAGGCCACAGGCACAGAGAGATGAATGCAACTGAACCATTCTGGTGAGAACCATCAGCAGGGATGGGGCCCGCTGCCCCACCACGGCCCGTGTCACACCACCCGCACACTGCCTGCAAGCCACGACAGCCAGCCCCCGGTTGGGGGTTTCTTCATTTGTTAAGGTGTCCAGCCAAATCACTTTGTGACTTCCAAGACTAGAAACAGCAATATCTGGCTTTTTGGTGGATCACTGGCCTATGAGTTGACAATCTATCAATGCTGCGGACCATTTAATAGAAGCAAAATTAAACAGGCTGACAAAATCACTTTAAAGTAGACAGTTCAAAAGATGTTCCCATTTCATTTTTTTCCCCATGTATATAACAAATTTTGTAATAGCTGTCTTCTGTTGGATTTCAGGGAGCAACTTCCAACTTCAAGATGACTAACTGGTCTCAAAACTCCTGCCATATTAAATAATTTTGCATTAGATTTCAAGAGTTGTGCAAATCCAAGATTTCAATACAGTTATATGACCAACAGTTGTTTCACTGAAATATTTTATTTAATATACACAGCTGCAGTTTATTTAGGCAATAAAAAGTTCACAAATACACTTACTCTGACACTTGATTTGACACATTTAGTTTGATATAAACCAAAGACTACAAAAGTGAAGTATAATAATCATTAAGAACACATTAAAAATGAGATTATTATTCCAACTAAATTACAAATGATATAAATATTTGAATCTTGCATAATCCCTACACATTCAACATTTCCAATTTCAGGAGTACAGTTATGGCAGCAGAGGATGGCTTTTAAATTTAGCTTGGTCTTATTAGCATGGAAAGTGGCATTCCAAACTGTTTTAAAATTTGGAGATTATAAACTAAATTCTGATTTTGATTATGAATTCACTGAAGTACAATTGCATCATACTGTCAGTGCTCTGGTGCAGCTCTGGCACTCATGTTTTTAAAGACGGTGGATCTTTGACGTTCTTAAGCCATACGGCTGGTTATCAACAGATACTCCTTATATGACTTCTAACTAAGGTGTATAAACCTTAGGTTATGAAAGAACTGATTGCAGTTCTGTGTTACAGGGAGACAGCTATCTCCCATTTAAATTTATAGTTCTGTCTCTGGAGTTAGGAAGGAAGAACATACGAATGCTTTTTGGGAAGAGGTCCAAAAAGACCCAGAGGTGATCAAAAGCCTACCCACATGAACCTGCACATTTCCCTCTTCCTCTCTCTTTTTCTCCCTTTCTTCCTCCCTCTCTCTCTCTCTTTCTTCCTTTTTTAACTGTTTCTGAATCAAATATTTGTTGGTGGCATCTTACACTACAAGATACTGAAATTCTTATTTTGGATGGGAAATACATCAGTTCAATTGCCAACCCAATTTTATGGACTTTTGAGAGCTCTACAAGTGCATGGAAGTGCTCCTGATTTAAAGGGATACGTTTGTTTAAGCCAGATATTATCAGGTTCTTACCCACCTTCTAAACATACTGATGCTTCATTAGACCTTTTTCATTCTTCTGTTTTAAAAAATCCTTTCTGTTTTGACAGAAGACCAACTTTTAAATTATCTGGAAGTATTTATCATCTCATGTGCAATGCTGTTGCACTTTCTTCAGAAGCTTTTTATAAATAATATGAAAATGGCTCACTTCAATATACACTTCTGTGAAAAAGTACATTTCTGCCTTTCTGTGATGAATGTTAAGGTATGATTTTCTTATGTCATTTTATTAGACCAGACAAACCACAGCAGACGGTTTCCTTTCACACACTGCAATCTCCTCTGCTGTGGATATGCCATTTACTCTGTTACTTCTATTTCCAGCTATTCCTATTGATTCTGAACCCAACAAGACACCTTACTGTTCCACATAATTTCATTCATAGACTTGCAAAAAGCTGCCAAAATACAGATACTTTTGAGCAGATAAGTATGTTTAAGCTAAGCAAGATGGGTGAAAAAAATGTCACATTCCAGCACTGAGGATACACTTTGCGCATGGAGCATGGTGCCAAGTCCAGTGACTTGAATGGTGGAAATAGGCCAACAGAAGCATTTGGAATTTCTCTTCTGTTACACGTAGAAGTATACTTATTTTAATAACCTATAATCAGTTGGCTTTTCACAGAAGTCATATGACACATTTTCATAATTTTTATATTTATCAAATGAGTACAACAAAGGAGAAAAATGTCAGCTTCAGTAAAATCTACGGAATTACACAGGCACTCCTTTTCTAATACCATCATTTTGGGTTGTGTTTGCAACAAAAGTTGAAACGTTTCTAATTGAAGTTTGTTTCAATATGCTAGATTTGAACAGCATGCTTCTCAAGTATACGACTATTTCGAACTACTCCATCCTTACTTACTCTGTATTACTTGACACAGGATAGATTCCCGTGGGCAGGCTTTGGGTGGCAAAGCATATATAAATGTAGTTTAAGAGCCTAAGCTCACTATGAAACATTGCTTCAGTTTACACACATTCAAAGATTATCCATCATCCTCACTGATTACTTCTAGCACAGAAAAAAACATCACTGCAAATTCCCTCATGCCCTCTTACTGTTCTGTGCTCCTGTCTAAAGCTCAGGATTCCATATCCTGAGCCATGGTTTTGCATTGCACACAGATAGCCACAATTGCTTAAATTTCCTCTTAGACACCTGACTTCCTACAAGGAAGGGGGGAAGACAGAAATGCTTTTAAATTGTAAAACACCACCTCATTTCTGTTTCATGATTAACAAATCTCATCATACATCTTTATGTAAAAATATATTTTGAAATGCTACATATGAACTGAGAATGGTATTGGTTTCTTTACCACCACTATATAAAGTAGTAAGAGATTGAGAAAAAGGAAAAGTTTTAAATCAACTGGTGAAGCTAGCATAGCTTTTTGGATATAAGTAAATGCTTTCAACCACCTTGATGATGTTTAGACATTTTAAAACAAAATAAAGTAAAAAATACATACTGGAAGTCATTCCTGCCCAGAAGGTGCCTGCATTTCCCGCATTGCTTTTTTACACTGTAGTACAAAGTGACTGCTTACACCCACACAAATGTAATTTCATGGCAGTGGCAACATGTTCACTTTTGTGAGTGTGGTTACTTTATTGCATGTTCACATGAATATGCATGTTCACTGCATATACCCAGTCAAAACACCTTCTAGATCTAGACACACAATGATTTGGAGACTCTGTAATGAACATTCTGTACTATAAGCCTTTAAAGGAAACAACTCCATCAGCTTCACTTACAAATTATCTGTGCAAAAGTACAGTATTTCATAAATAAACTTTACCCATATATTACGGAAAAAAGCTTTGGGATACATTAAGTATAAATACAGTGACAGCTGAGCTGCAAAATTAATTTAGGTAAATACAGTAATATGCTCACCAGTTCTTCTCACAGATGTACATTTAACCTCCCTGAGTCCTCTTCCATACTTAGCAACATGATATATTTTCAGATGCTTGCTCAGTAACAGCAATGATAGCTTCGGCGTTAGAGAAATAGGTGTGAAGGAGTACGTCAAAGTGCACTCCCATCTCATTTGTCATGGATTTCAAGTTTACTGTACTTTTGCTTCTAAAAGCCCACTGGTCATGACATGCCCATGACCACTTACACAAGCACTGGCATGTCTCAGTGAATCTGCTCCAAGATAGGCCATTAAAAGTTCAGTGTGTCGGATTAATAGTTGCATAAGATCTTCAGCCAAACTCTCCATAGTTGAGTATCTCACCTTTTCAAAATCAAAAATGTCTTTGAGGAAGAAAAGCACTTGATCCTAGCAGGAAAAAAAAAAGAAAAAACCTTTATTCACTTACAAGAAGAAAAAAAGTATGCAATGTTAGCTATCTCTTTTACATGTTTCCTAAAAACATACATTTAGGCATTCTTTAGGTACTAAGGTAAAAGTGCACTAAAATAGACTTTGCAAAACAGTTCTAGGCTTTAAAAAAATTTTTATATGAAAATATTTCTTTTCACGGTTTCTTATTGCTAGTCTTAAACTTAGGAAAATGCAAATATATGCCTATAAATAAGATCCCAATTTCTTTTCATCTGGAAGATTTTTTTTTTAAATGAAGATAAGTGGTAATTAAAAAAAAAAGTTGCAAACCTTGAAGAAGCAGCATAGGTCATAAAGGGAATTTCTAGGCCCCAAGAAGCCCCACGCCAAAACAGGGCTGATATGTTCACATATGGCATAGAAATGTGCAAAAAATCCATCAGGCACCTAGCGATGTAAAAATTGTAGACAAAAGTTACACACTCAATTTAGTATAAATCTCTATTTCATAAAACTGAGTCTTCAGAAAAGCCTAAAACACCTACTATTTCAGGGCTGTAGTAACTTCAACTCCTTTAAGTTATAGGGCAACCAAGTGTCATGATTTTTTTAGAAAAAGTTTTTACTTCAGTGGTACTTCGTATTTCAAATATTTTAAGATTAATAGGCGCAAACCCCAAAAGATCATGAACAATCTACTCTGACTCCCGTACAACAGATGAGATAATTTTATTCAGTTATTCCTGTTTAAGCCCCTATACACTATGTATAGTTGAAACCTTGCAGATAAGCAAACTGCAGTTCTGACTGGAAAAAATTACACCTTACAAGAATCCATGTTTAAGTCTAAAGAAGAACATGAAGTATCTGTGAATGTCCATCCTGTTACTTTTACAACCTAGAGGCACTCATAAAATATAATATAGTATAAATTTATGTCATATATGAATGTACAGTTTATTTTATATACTCATAAACCTACACTTAATCATTTTACATCAGCTAATTTATAAAATAATAAAAATAGAAATTAATCATAAATTAAAACATAAAACACCAGATAAAGAACTGTCTGTAAGTAAATTTAAGTTCTCTCCCTTTCAAAGACTTCCATGGTGCTTAACTTTATCCCCTTCTGAATGACTCCAGCAGCACTGATGAACTAGGCCCAAGGAGTAAAGTTACTCACACATTTACAAACTTAAAATATTGAGACTTTGGTACACAAAGGAAGTACAGAGTAAGGCAGTTAGTCGTGCATTGCAATAGTGATGAAAATAATAGGTTACTATGACATCTATTTTGGAGGTATAATTCCTTTATATAAAACTAGTGTAGAAAAGATCTATTCATATAAAATATAATATAGATATACACACACATAAAGGGATGCAACATCTCATATCTTAAGACATAATGGTAGCTGAGGACCTTTTACAAAATACCAACTGCCACTGGAAGCTACTTTTTTTATGATTAAATATGTCTTTATCAGCTAGGAGTCACGTAAATAGCTTTTCTTAGAATCAGAGAAAGGTGTCAGAGCCAATCACTTGAGCGGAGGTTCCTCACCTGCAGTTTGCAAAACCACTTCTAATGACTAGGGACTTCTAATGACTTCTACTTCGAAATCTGCAGAGTTCCTTCACTGAGAGCTCAGGATGCGGCAGGGGGCTGAGGGAGGCTGCAATAGAGTTCCTGCCACTGGCAAGGAAGATGGTACTTCAGGTAGGTAAAGGAACAGGACTGAATTTTATTTAGCTGTGGAGATGATGCAGGGAGACGTAGCGTAAGCAGGTGAGATACAAGATTAATGACCTTGGTCTGCAAAAATCCAAGGTACATGTGTGGGGCCATAAGTCAGAGAAATTACTGCCACCACTGCTGATGGGACCTAAACTTGGTTGAAAAACCTTTCAGCTAAGACTTTTTGCCCCATGAGCTAAAATTCTACAATTAGCAGCCTCTTGCCTAAACGAACATGATTTATTTTATTTTATTTTATTTTTATTTTATTTTATTTTGCCAAACCTACAAACAGAACTTCAAATTCTTAGGAGCTGATCTGTAATTTTGGTCCACATAATTTGCAAGGAAACTTAGGCAACTTACCTTCATTTGCTGTCTTTTCTGCTTCAGTACTGACCAACAGCTTGACACCACAGCCTAAATGTAAAAAGAAAAAAAAAAAGCCCCAAATCCTCTGTAACTTCACTATAAGAGAAATTAGTTTTCATCTCAAAGGAAGTGATCTGTGGAATACTGTATTTCTGTATTTTGGGGATATATATTTTCTTCAGTCTCAATGTGATAACACAACATTTAAGACTATAAAACATCAGCTGATACAAATAAATAGTTTTATATGTAATTAATATTTGTTATTTTCAGATCTAACTTGGCAACATTTTCTTTAGTTTAATTCAAATGTGATTTGGCATCCTTGACTGATGTTACAGTTGCAACAGTTAGCAACATTCACTGGGTTTAACTGAGGACCACTCTTATATACCAAAGTGTGTGCTCAGACATAAGTAACTATTTTAGATATTAAGTAGTGTGTGAACACATTGAAATGTCCTTTTTCATTTTAGCAAAAACATTCCTGCAATAGCTTCAGATTCAGCTAAGGAGTTTTGTCCAAATATGGACCTGTGAAATACAATATACCAATATCAGTACTAGGCTTTTTCCCCTCATAGCCTGTAACTAACCCCATCTAATTCTCCTTCAGCACTGCAAGATCATTTACAATTCACAAAACAGAATGTTATCACACAACTACAAAAATAAATACGTGCAGGTTACCTTTTTTTTTTTCCCCCCTCTAGAGGGAATATTTCAATTGAAAGACAAAAAAATAAAAGGGAAACTGGCAGTTTATAGATAAAAATGAAAGAAATGACAGTAGTATCTCTACCAGCTGACCAGGGCAGTAGCCTGTATGTCTATAGCAGAGGGATGAGATCTATTTCACAAATAAACAGGCACATCTGAAAAAGCTGAAATATTATCAACATTTGAATCCCTGTATTGTATTTACTTACTTTTGTTTGCTTGCAACTTTGTGCCTTATTGCTAAAACTGTGGTATATGAACCAAAACCTGTATCTAATACCTAAGATGTGCCTAACAGGAACTTCCCTTCTAAAATTCCACTTCCTCGGAGAAAACTCATTTTTGCAGGACAAGTTAAAGTAGTTTCTCCAATACACTCAATCACTCCATATATTTTGGACTCAGGCTTGTAGCTTTTGTAATTGCTATCTTGAAAAACCTGGTAATAAAATCTTGTTTATGTTTTCTGAGGAATATTTCAGGTACATATTCAGTTGTACTGGGAGCTGAGTTAGGTTTTACCATGAAGGACGGTGTAGTTTCTTTGCTTCAAAATTAATGCTGTTATCAAGGAAATACACACTGTCTTTATCCTGCAGTTTGATTTATTCTTGGTTTTATATTGTGTTTTAAAAATATAAAGCACAGATCGCTGGAAGAACAGTTTCAGCATATACAGAAGTTTTATATCAGAATGCTCACAGCAATGTTATATTTACTTACTGTATGTACTACAGAATGATGATTATGAAAATTACACAGAAATACTTACTGTTTCTTTAAAAGAAGAATTTAGCCAGCGGTTATTTACTACATTCTGTATAGATATTGGTGGATTTTCTAAATCTTCAAATGAATCCATTAATATGAAGTCCAGAACAACATCATAAAAATTCAGGTTTTTCACCTATATTAAATCAGAACATGATCTAAGTAACCTAGTTTCTCTTTCAGCAGTGGAATTCAGCATGCACCATATTCTAACTCTGTATTAACATGCAGATGTGTAATTGTTTTTAATGACTATTAAAGACACTTCGTCAGTAAAGCAGAAGTTAAAAAAAATATTATGTGCTTTCTGGTACTAAACTGCAGTGGTGGATGCCATTTCTCTAAATCAGCAGTGTAAACAAAAAAAGAGTTGCCTTTCCCACAGTTCTGAACTGTAAAAATTTATTTTTAGATGCTACAGTTTGCATAATTAAGGGTAAAAGCAGTTTTCAGAAATTCAGACTCACTCCTCTAGCAGCAAGTTCCATTTCAGTATTATCCCAGTGATCGGTTTGTTCCAAAAAATATATCATTTCATCAAAGACATCTTCAAATTTCTTTGGATTCTGTAAAGTAAAAGCAATGAGTATCAAGCAACATAACAAGAGATATTTTTTTTTACAGTGCAAAGTGAATTCTGGCAGAAGTTACATTAACAGTAAAACATTAGTTAAAAAAGGCTTTTACCTTTCGTGCTCTCACAATTAAAGCAGACAAAATTTTTCTTCCACTTTCAGCAAGAAATACTCTGTTTGCTGTTTCTGAAAGAATTACCTAGAAAAGGTTTCAGAAAATATAGACATATTCATTCACAGATTATACTAAGTTACCTTAAACACTTCAATCAAATTTAACATAATTATAACCACTAGTATAGAAGGCAAGTTCCTAATCAGCTTTCAGTGCAGAGGTTCCAAAGCTAATCACAAAATTGGGACTCCTCTGTAAATATGTCCCATTTTCAAATTACAGAAATGTAAAAGCAACAAGAAAATATTTAATTACAGAATATGCTATAAAAAATGCTTGCACAGGTAGTGCATTGATAGTTTCAATGACACATACTTTAGGCTTAATCAGGCAATCACTCTCCTTACTATTTACCTGAAAAGCTTGTCGAATACAATGAAGCTTAGCAAGGAAGTCACTGTCTCCTAGGCATTCAAACATTTCAGTCCTATGTAAAACAGAAAAGTTTTCAAAGACCATTAAAAAAAGCACAAGAAAATTCACCTAAGTCTAATTCCTAGAAAAAACAACTAGTACAAGTAACTTCTAAAAAACAGTTCTATGTAGAATTTTTAACTTCAATTCTTGTTTTACTTGGAAATAATTAAGTAGACATAAACCAGTACCTTAACACTCGTGAATAAATTTTGCCTTCTTCTGCTAGGTGCATAGCTTCTTCATACAATGGGCAATGGCAAAGGGAATCTAGACCATACGTATTACGAACCTCTCTGTGCTCCGTAAGCTGAAAAATAATTTTTCTAAAGTTAATCAAAGAGCTCGCTAACATAATTTTTGTAAAGGTAAAACAAATTAAAGCAGTTTTCCTCATGTTCTACTGAAAGATGCATCCTTTTCTGCATCTCGTTAAAACAAAGGCGCAACACTCAACTCGTAATCAGAAGAGAAACACCACACTATTAACAAGACTTACTTTCTAGCTTTTAAAATCTGAAAGCTACAGTTTCAGGTTTCAAGTTTCAAAAATTTAATTAATGCAATGGAGGCAGCTTAGTTTTGTTTTTAATTTGCCTAGTTAAGTTTTTTAATTTGCCTAGTTAAATCTAAAGGGTCTCAAAGCTGTTAAAAAGAAAAGTCAGGATACAGAGCACAGAATGATTGCATCATGCAAATCTTTAGGAAGCTGGAAATAGTAACATCCTCCCACCCTTGTTTTTGTTTTGCTGGTAAATGTCTGCTCGTTACCAAAGCATATTATATGAAGTATGAGCATCCAGCACTTTACTACCAGCTCCCAAAAAATTTAATTATCTGCAGTTTTAATTTTGTGGTTATTACATAAATTAACGTGAACTTATAGACATTTTTAGAGGAAAAAAAACAACAACAGATTAAGAAATCAAAGCACATGAATAACGCAGAAAACTCTTGTTTACAGGGTATCATATTTTATCCACAAAACAATGGCTAGCTACAATTTCCACTGCAAACATTACATCATATTATTATTAATGATCAAAAAAAAAAAATCAGAGGGTTACCTGTCCTTCGGTTTAGTTAACAACCAGAAAATGTAACTCTTTTTCAATCATTTTTTTCTTTTTTTTTAATATCTTGCATGGGGGAAACAAACATGTGCTTCTAGGCTATAAAAACAGAGCCTAGAAACATCTTCAGAAAAGAATTCTCCCAGTAATTTAACTATATAAAATTAGTTACCCTATATCTTAGACAGATTTAAAAAAATAATATTAAAATATAACTTTATGTTAAACTTCCGTTCAAATTTTTAAATAAATATGTGCTGAAAAGTTTTTCCTGCCACTGAAGGACATACAGGCAAGTGCTGGTATGAGACCTCATAACAACATTAAGAACTATGCTTCCACTGTGTCTTCTCCACAGACTTTAGTTCAGCCAATTACAGCAACCATAGTTTGGCCAAGAAGATTTGTCTGCTAAAGGGAAGAATATTATCATATGCCAATACCTATTTTTGTTCATGTAAACATTTAAGCACATCAATAAGTTGATCAATAAGAGATTTCAGTATGGGGTTGGTGTTCTGACAATACATTCTGATAGTATATATTTGTTGGAACTTACACTGATGATTTGAAGCACTCATACCAGCATCCTTTAACTGTAAGCAAATACGTATAATTAATTTCATGAAATTGTCAGGTTCCATTTTAAATTTATTTGTTTGGGTAAAAAACCAAAAGATCTCTATTCCTATACAGATTTCTATAGAGTTCTCAAACTGAGACTTAAATGACATCACAATAGGGAAAAAGTAAAGGAATAAAAGTTTTATCGTCAACAAAATGTTGTGAGTAAGGTACACTTTCAGAATTCATCTAGCTTGAAAGTATTTCCATTTTAAAAGTATGTATTTGTTTATCAGCTGTTTTGCTTGGAAGAACAGAGTAGAATAATCTGACTTCCTAAAAAAAGATTTACAGCTATTAAGACCAAAATTTAACAGTATTAATCATAGCACCAAACTGTGTTTTGTATCTGACAATTCACCTAAAAATTTGCGTTCTTATTAAACAAAGGAAGCCACAGAGCTTTGAATTGAAAATATATAAGAAGGAATAATACAACCAACTGGAAGAAACAGGAATATATTTATTTCTTACATCTGAAAGAAATCAATACACATACAGACACACACACACACACACATATATATATACATGCACATGTATATACAGTGTAATAGTTAGAACAGGTATGCACAAGAAAAAGTGAAAAATCTTTACTCCAGAATTTGGTTTTCTATGTTTTGATTAAGAAAGTATTAGCTGTAGAACAATATATACATTTTCCAAAATAATGACCAAAACAGAACACAGATAAGTATACCAGTTTATTTCTTACCTGATCCAGCTATTACTGAAGCCATAAAACATTCCATTTACTTTATTTCATTTGCAAAGCATGAGAAGAAATGGGTTGTGAACACATATGCACTTTGTAAACAGCAACCCCTCTCCTGGAGGTTATAATTTCTGTGGTAAAAGGGATTATATTAGTTTTCTCTAGTGAACTTCAGGCAAATCACTTTCTTCAGATACTTAGGCAAACTGGCTGACTCATGTGAATTAGAACTCATGTGATTTCTACAGTTGGATGCAGGTAATCTCCATCTGCTGCCAGCAAGCCCGAGACGGTAATAGCTTTAACACGTGAAGATGCCAGATCACAGCCTTTGTGGTTACAGATTAGCATAGAATCTGATACAGAAAAAATTAGCATCGAATCTGGGAGCTGGGTGAGGCCCTTGATAATATTAAGCCCTTTTTTTTTTAAAAACTTCCTCTCATGCTAGCAGATGAAATGAAATTGCTGTGTTGCTGTTGTAATGCATGTTATTGAACTCAAATGAAGAAAGCAGTTAAATCAACCAGCTACTAAACAGGAGAGAAGGGTATTCTTCTGCTGAGAAGATGGTTTTGATTACAGATTGGAGTCAGTTCCAACCAACAACATCTGGGAAGGGGGTGCAAATTCCTCTATCACTGACTTCTCTTAGCATGCAAAAAGAGGAGAGGAAAAAAAAACCAAAACAAACTGAAAACCAGACACTAAAATGACCTCTAAGTTTAACTAGAAAAGGTGATTTCCAGACAAGCTCTGAAGCTGCATCGTAATGTTCCTGGAGTAATGGATTTTCTTTTGATGCTTTCTAGTATTTAAAAATATATTTATATATAAATAGTTTATATGTAGATGTAGATGTAAATACAAATATGTATATATATATATGTAACATACAGTATTATATTTTAAACGGTCTTGCAAAGATTCAGTAATGGCCATTCTTTTTGAGATTAAATAAGCGCAAGTTTGCCTATATAAACATCCTGGTTCGAAATAAAATTAGGTGAAGATGCTCTGAATACACATCCACATTTCTAACACAGCAGAGTTCAGCTATTAGGAAAATGGACAAATCATATACAATATTTAACATGCAGAGTATAGAACATTTTCTAGATAAGAACTCAGGCTGACATCAAAAGGAAAATTAATTTTTTGTTGTAAAAGTCCAAAGACTTGTTACCTTTGAGGAAAAAAGCAGAGAGAAAGGTTAGTTTGAGATGGTTCACTATAACTACCTTATGTGATTGGCATACATTTATGATATGTATTCAACTACACCTGCTTTTTACCCCACTAAGTACCCCTATGCACCATGTATCTTTCCTCAACGGGGGTTCGGTATTTATCAGAAGTTAGCAGAAGGCCCCAGCACCCCACATCTTGTCATCACAAGTTGAAAGCTCAAGTCCTTTCTTGCCACTCCATATGAACACTTTTTGCATAGCCACTGCCATTTTGGGGAGGAGTGGCTGGAGAGCTGCCAGACAGGAACCTGGGGGTGTTGATTGACAGCCCGATGAACAGGAGCCAGCAGTGTGCCCAGGTGGCCAAGAAGGCCAATGGCATCCTGGCTTGTGTCAGCAATAGCGTGGCCAGCAGGGACAGGGAAGGGATCTGACCCCTGTACTCGGCACTGGTGAGGCCGCACCTCGATTCCTGTGTTCAGTTTTGGGCCCCTCACTACAAAAAGGACATTGAATGACTCGAGCGTGTCCAGAGAAGGGCAACGGAGCTGGTGCAGGGTCTGGAGCACAGGTCTGATGAGGAGCGGCTGAGGGAACTGGGGGGGTTTAGTCTGGAGAAGAGGAGGCTGAGGGGAGACCTCATTGCCCTCCACAGCTCCCTGAAAGGAGGGTGCAGAGAGCTGGGGATGAGTCTCTTTAACCAAGTAGTAAGCGACAGGACAAGAGGTAGTGGTCTCAAGTTGTACCAGGGAAGGTTTAGACTAGATATTAGGAAGCATTTCTTTCCAGAAGGGGTTGTTGGGTGTTGGAACGGGCTGCCCAGGGAGGTGGTGGAGTCCCCATCCCTGGAGGTGTTTAAGAGTCGGGTCAACATAGCGCTCAGGGATATGGTGGACTTGAGAATGGTCAGTATTAGGTTAATGGTTGGACTGGATGATCTTCAAGGTCTTTTCCAACCTAGACAATTCTGTCATTCTGTGATTATGAAACTCTTAACAGACCACTGAGGATGAAAAAGTGCTCCATGCACAGCTACCAAAAGTGCTGCCAGTTGTAATGCAGAGGCTTGTGATGATGGACCTGACATGCCAGCCCTAAATGTCTGCTATTTCCTCAGTGTCATGTGGAGTTACATGAAGAATATGAAAATGCAGATGAAGAAGAGATAAAAAGATGAATCACCCTATAGCAGCAATCTAATCCTGTAATGCTTTACTTCGATCCATCGTTGTTGGTGACCACTGCACTGGACAATTATGATGACCTGCACTGGATACCGAACATCATTATGCTGAAATAACATATATGCCTTCAAAACTCCAAAGCTTGTAGTGATAACTGGTGTTTCTACACACAGTGCTGCAAAGCAGCCTCTGAAGATTACACCATGGATTATTTTTGTTCAGATGCTCATCAGTTTTCTCTACACAGTTCGACTTTAAGGCTGCATCTGCTAGTAAAGAGATGCTGAAACTGTTGTTGTAAAGCATCAAACATCTGGAACTTGCAGTAGTTTTTAAGCCTGGGATTCCCTGACCGCTTCAGTCTAATGAACTGACTCAGTACTCTTATTTGCCACCACCAAGTTGGTTTTTAATAGATAGAAAAAATTCTCAACTGTGCAACAAGACCTTGTTGACTACCAAAATAATCACCTGCATGAATGTAACAAAAATTAAAAATGCTAGAACTCTTAGGAATTCTTGCTTGCTTCCCCTAATAAAAAGGTCAATTTACTGGCGCAGTAAATTCTGATAAACTGTGCTTATCCTATATTAAAAAGGCTGATGATGATCTCTTTCTCTGGATATCTTTATCTTTTAAAATATATTTTTTAAAAAATGTAAGTAGCTGCAGGATGAGCATGAAAGATGTTTTGGGAGTCAGAAGATGTGATGGTGATTACTAACTAAAACATTTGAGATGATACTTTAACAAACTGAAATGATAAAATGGTACGTTCTTCCTAATATCAGGAATAAAACAGGAAAGAAATTAATGTATTTTCAGGATCTCCTTCTATACTTACTCGTATATATTATAAAATGCCTGATACATTTTATTTGAAGAAAACACACAGAATATTATTTTATTGGAATAATTGTTGCAGCTTTATTAATTTTAAGCATAATGACGAATGTGAACGCACTATGTTGTGTGCATGGGTGGTAGTACTACTCCTCGCCAGGCCGAATAATCCCAAGGCTACATGCTGTGTCTGGTATATATGTTTTTGCATATATAATACCTACATGGAGGTATTATGATACAAAAATTAGTTCAGTGCTAATAAGAGATTTGTAACAAATCTTACATATATTTCCTAAGAATTAAAAACTGTATAATATTAGCAGTCAGAATATAGGAACACACTGGCTATTAGATGACTCCTCCTTGTCCTAGAAGTGAAAACATTTAATATTCTATGTAAATATCATACATAGCTAAGGTTTCTGTTAGAGGACAAGGATCAACTCCAGATTTTAAAATTTTATTACTGTTCTTAAAGATTTTAGAGCACCATTTAATGACTTGTTGGCCTAAGTTTTCCTATTCATAGCCACACAGTAACCAACCACAGTTGTCCTTGGAAGGAATCAACGGAATCTGGCTCCCATTGACTACTCTTCATTGCCACATGGAAAACTTTTCCCCACAATACAATTTTTTTAAATGGGGCTACATCTACTAGGATGTGTAAGGCAAATAATGGAAAGAAAACCCACAAAAAACCCAACACAAATGAAGCATGAAGTTTGAGGAATTTATTAGAAAAGACATAGGAACAGGAAGTGTTTCAAAGTGGAACAGAACTTTCCCATTGCCTACAACACCACTGACATTTATTGAGAGGTGGAAAGCTTCTGATGGTGATATGAATAGACAAGTTTTATTACTGGATATTGTGCTTCACTGGACATCATGAAATCTTCTTAGTTTGCCCAAAGTAGTAAGCAGTGGTTAGTGGTACTTCAGACACTATTTCTTTGAAGAACCTGTATTACTGTTAGCTGAATGAAAGACTTCATCCATTAATTCTTTCCTCTCTTTCTCCATGTTTTAAGACTATAAATATGAGGCACACATTAAAGTTGTCAGAATAGGGAGCTCATAATTTGCTACCTAGGGCATGCTAGTCTGCAGGACTGGTGTACTACATTTGTTTTTGAGGTAAGACAATAGTCTACATCAAACTGGACTGATGACATAAACATGAGTGAAGTAACCAGGATGAGTACAATATGGCCCGAGAAGATCAGATTAGTGATTATCGTCACATGTCTGAAGGCAGTTGGAACACAGGAGGGCCCCTCTCTGATTTTTGTGCTGAAACAGCAAAAACCCCAAACCTAACATCCCACTTTTAAATGCTATAGGAATACACCTTACTATTACTTGTCAACATTATTCCCTCTGGTATTCCCTATTTCGGGAAAGGAATAAAATATCTATCCGGAAATCAGGAAAAAGGTAACTCTACCTTTCAGTGACAGGGCTCTTTTTGAGCATTTTCTCAATCTAAAACTCAATTTCGGTCACTTTGAAGGTTTGGGTGCCATGTACAAATAATTACAGGCATACAGAAACTGGTGTTCTTTCCCTGTTGTCAAAGCCTGCTCCTTCCTGCACTGCTTTGTTGTCATAGATTTGAACTGAGAAAAAGACAACCTTAGTACAGAAATTACTTATTTAAAAAGAGCAGCTAAGGCTTTATTCACAAGTGTAAAAACATCTCCTAAGCTTTGGACTGAGTCAACATTTTAATAAAGCAAGCAAAGTGTATTTGATAATAGAACTACGGATTCAGTTCTAGTCAAGATATGAAAATAAAACATGATAAATGCATGTGCACTGACAACAGAGAGGCAGCAATGAATCGTACTGTCAGGGAGAGCAGGAAAGAGCTTCTATTGGAAAGATGGAAAAGAAGCCAGGAAAGAGAGGGTGGAGACCATTATCTGGCACGCTCACTGCTGTGTTCTTGCCAAAAGTGGTAGCTATTTTAATCATTCAGTAGGTGAGATAGCAAGAATATGAAAAGGATACTAAACACTAGTTGATGACAGACAGTCTCAAATGGGGAAGAAAATACCATTATTTATCACAATATACACTATCATTAACTTAAGTCAAATGGTTGTGCTTACCATCCCTTCTGCAATGCTTCTGGAAGCCTATGTGTGTTTAGGAACAGAAGTCTGTCTGGGCTTGGGGATGGCAACTGTCTGTCTAAATCATCTTCATAAGGATCCAAGCACCTGTGTATTGTAGGTGTCCAGACTGGCACAATCCTGTATGAGAAGTTGTCAAATGCATGATCCTCAGCATCCTCTTGATTATTAGCCATAGCCAAGATGAAGTTCTGGCATACCCTACTGCTATCCTGTAGAGCTCATCAAAAAGGCATGTGATTTGAACTCTGCCAACTGTCCCAGTTTTGTACAGTTCTTTTCTTGAAAGCCATCTTCCTATGCTTTGTCCTAATATAATACACAACATCTTTGTTGCCCCTAAGCAGTACCCCTATCAATTTCCATCAAAACATCTATGTCCTATTTCAGAATTCCCTCTATCTTTGCTGTTGTCTCTCCTAAGGGTAGTGAACTAAATTTGACCTGACTGTGTGTCAGCACTAAAACATGAAAATAGCTTCCAGTCTCTGAAACTAGTGTCACACAAAATACTTAGTCCTGCTCCTTGGGACAGGATGCAATGTAGAAGAAAGATGAATAACTGTCAACATACAGTTCGTAGCAAGATATGACCACAAAAAAATATTGCTACTTTGTAAATTCCTGGAAGGTAAAATTACTAATGATTCCAGTGGAGGGGCACAGGGAATAAAAATCACACAGCAGGATACACACATATATGAATTTCAGATTTAAAAACTTTCCTAAACATTTCTATCAGCACACAGAGTTTAGGATAGTTACTGAAATTGTAACTGCAATCGGGTAGCAAAGGATGAAAGAACAACTGCCTGTTTGCCCATTAGCTGAAACAAATCCAAAGCTGGAAAAGCCTCGGACTTCTTGGCCTAAAACATTCCACTTTTTCACAAGTGCAAGAATTAAAAAAAAAATAAATGAAAGAAGTAGGCAAGCAAGAAGCAGCTTCCTGACATCATCATATCTAGAATAAAAAATCTGATATGTCAGTTCTAATCCAGTTACGTTGAAGCGTTACTATTTTATACTAATAGCCGAAATACACTGGAAAATAGTTATTACTCCTCCTCATTACCACCGTTATTTGCAGTACAAATTTAAAGCATTTTTCCCCCAGAGGATGAACAAAACCTTACATCAGGGTAACACTATTCATAAGAGAAGAGTAATTCAGAGTTTTATTTTACTTGCGCCACACAGTGATGCCCCAGTAGCTATTAGAAGAGAGCTAACTGACCCTGTAGTTTAAGCCTAGTGGCACATGTTTAATCCAGAATTTTGATGGTGTTCCAGTTTGAACACCAAACTTCAAGTTATTTATGGCTTTGTTAATCTTCAAGACTCCTATCAACTGAGAATTTTAATAGATTCTTCATTAAATCTGAGAAAGGAGAGAGGAGACCTTGTTCTATTGGCTAGAACAACTGGAAAGAGAAGGTCTTCATAAATTTGTTCTGGAAAGAAGATTTGACAGAAGTGGCTTTGAGGTATCAAAATGTGAATATTTTCAGGATATGTAAAGACAATTCTGTTGCCAATTTTGACTCAAATATTTCTTTCACAAATACTGAGACAACTTGGCTTACGGATAGGTTGGTTATTCCACTGAGGTGATACATTGTGGCTTTTTGGTGTCTTTTTTTTTTTTTTCATTAAGCCAAGCAACACAGATGAGCATAATGGACTATTCCCATCTTCACATATTTTCGAAAACACTAGGAAAGTTCATTGGTGAGAAGAAAAAAAATGAAGCATACATACTATAATGGTTTACAGCTCCTCTTCAGAGCTGGTGAGAGTAGAAGCAAGCCTGAATTTTGGTCTTGTCTCATTTACAGGAAAGTAACAATGCTAGGCATACCATCACAACTTAATGTGAATTACTAAATCAATGCAATTGTGTTATGGAAAAGAAACTGAACAATAGACAGTCAAAATGATCATTGCAAAGAATGTGTAGGCAATTCTCTTTTTACAACTATGAGTTTAGTAGCTCAATTGTAGTACATATGTGATAGCAATATCTAACACAGAATGTATCTATTGAGACCAATTGCCTTTCCTGTAATTTGGAGAAGAGTACTATTCAACATCACTTCAGCTCCTGAGAGACTGTTAAAGGAGATACTCCTCACTCAAATAAGGGTGTTGCTATTTATAAAATTTTTGCAAATACTTCAGGGGAACTGTAGCAGATTTCAGCTAATAGACAATGCCCTGTTGTCAAAAGATTATTTCTTTATGTAATCTTTGTGGTCTTATCCAAGAAGATTAGGGAAAGTTAGATGAAGTGTATTATATTGTGCATGGGATATGCTACAATAGGTCGCTGTCAATTTCTAATAATTTCCTCTCCAAAAAAGTCCAGCTCCAAAAATGACAGTCTTCTTCATACATCTTTATAGTACAGTAAGGGAATAGGAAAAAAAAAAAATAAATATGCAATTCATGGTGAAAGGAACTACTATAGTCTCAACTGATAGTGATTCTTCACTCATGAAAATCTGATATATTTTTCAAAAGCAACTTCTTTTTAGAAGGAGTTGGGGAAACATTCTGCCAATGCACAAAAAAAATATAAAATTACTTGAACTCCTAGGAAGCTGGTTACAACTATGCAAGGAAAGCGCCTTTTTTTCCGCATAAGAGAAATACACTCTGCTTACAATAATTAAACAAAAAATAAGGTTCTTCTGTTCACTGTTCAAATAGATCAATGAATCTTTAAAGAAGCAATCTTTCTTACCTCAGCTGTGGAAACAAAGGAGTCTGTTGATGCAATGCTTAATGTATCTCGAAGGCAGAAATCATCAGTATTATCCTTTACGGTAATGTCTGTATTTTTATCTTTAAAATAAAATTAAAAAACAACAACCAAAAAACTGATTATTAGACTATCAGAAAATTCCATTTAAGTTTTGAAAGTGCATTTCATGTATACTTCAATGTAGTACTTCAGTTGGAAGGTACAACATTGTACTACTATGAGAGTAAATTCTCCTATGACCCACTAACATATATAAATGTTTTTTCTGTCCTTAAAGTGGACTTACAAGCATTATCTGCAATGAATAGAGAGAAGAAAAAAATATTTCCCCAGGGGTTTGGCCTTTTCTTTGATAGACTTCTGAAGATCTATCTAAAGATATTACTTTGCTATATTGATCTAAACTCTCTGTTAAGTTTTTAACTTGGCTATGTTATATAACTAATGCTCAGTGCTTTAGTAACCAAGAAATACTTTTCTAAATAAAAGTCCATTAATAAAAAACAGGTTTCAGCTTCACTTGAATGAATTTCATCTTCTACTTCTCATGCCTTTTTTCATTGGCTGGTTCTTCAGGAGAACAAATGAAGTTTTTAATCTTCACTGTATCCTCTTTCCCCAAAAAGCTCTTCCACTGAAATAACACAACCTGAAGTATTTCCTATAGTACTAGAATTCTTAAAGCATTTAAAGTAGCCGATATTTTTTGCTTAAAATAATCTGCAATACAGTTTTTCTCAGTTTTCCTTTATTTTATTCTGATTTCAACTGTTGCACATATTACTAGCATGCATGGCTTCGTTTTCACCATACAGAAACACTTTCACAGAAGGATTAAATTCACAAGTCAGTAAGTCAGACTTTGGCTTTATGTGCCCCATACTACACTCTCAGTAGAGCACAGGCATTTATTTTGGGTTACTTTACCTTCAGACATTACACATGTGTTTCTAAAAGTCTGTTTTACTTCCAATAGTCACCAGCAACCAGCTACCCAATGTCATCCAGATCTGTTGCTACGGCAATACTTCATAAACACTGTTACATAGCAAAATGGCCAAACGCCAATATACTGGAATGGTTTACTCATCAATTGAAATGCTACAAATCCACATAACTTTACTATTATTGCAGTGGTTGTTATGGTTTTATTAGTTATGGACTTGGAATGATAGTTCAAAAATTGCACATAACAATAAATTTCTGTCTTTGAGACTATCAACTGAGAGGAAAAAATTATTAGTTTGGAAAAAGATTTTACTAGATTGAGTTATGCAGATTCCTACTTGTAATCACAACACCAATACTCGTATTAGCATCTCTGATTTTTTTCAATCATTCTTAATAGTCTGTTCTTTCTTTTGACCTCTTAAAACCAAGAGGAAAAGTACAGCAGCATCCAAGCTGGTTGAGAAACAATCACATACTGGAATCTGAAGAGCTGGAACAGAAAACCAAACTGTGGTTTGTAAAGCATTTGCTTGGTCTGGTAAGAGCAGATGGGTAGCGTGATGTTTCCTTATTTCAAGCTCATAATTTGCATTAATCCCCTTCTAATATTACATGAAACGCTTTTCTAATATAACTTTTTCACAGAAGCAGTTGCTGAATCTGCAATAGTACTGTTAAACATAGGATGTACAAGGATGTATAGCCTGGTTGCAGATTTTTCCACTGAACCTCTCCTTTTGGCTGTTTTCCATAATAAATTTGCAATTAAAACAAAAGTTTCTACATCTCACAGCCAGAAAAGGCCTCCAGCACCTGGTTCAAGTGCCATTTCCTGATCCTCCCAGTCTGTAGGCACGTGCAACACTTACTTCATGAGAAGTAAACAGCTATATTCACAAGTAGCAATGCAAATTACAAACTCCTACAAGAGTAAAGTGTAGGCCATACTTATGAAGATCTTGCTGATGGCTTTAATGAAGATGTTAAGGTAAGGACCCAATGCTTATGTACTCAAAATGCAGCTGTCAAGTAGTCTCATATCTCAAGATAGTCACAATCCAAGAAGGTCTCCACCACCCTCACAGGAAAGTCCCAACTATACCATGGACTGAAGACTCAAAGTCTTTGGATACTATCTGATAATTTCTGTGCTGTTGGTGTTATATATGAGTTTATAGCTCAATGACAATATATCCCCAAATTGACACTGAAGTATTTAACACTGGGCTATGTCACTGATTACATATAAATAGAAATAATGATATTTAACTAAAATTTGTTCTAAATATATGTAAAAAAATAATTGGTGTAAATGAAGGAACCATAGAATTTCCAGCCCAGAATACTACAGAATCAAAGGTTCTTCTGTAAACTTTGCATTCAGCCTGATACAGATTACATGAAGCTCTAAAGATAATAAGATTTTGAATACCTCTATATTTGCTGAAGAAGTCATAATTCCAAGTCTTCTAATATGGGCCTAAAACTGTCACCTAACATGTCAGTTGAATATGGAATATCTCCGCTTTCACTCAAAGAGAATTCTCACTACTACAAAAAAAGGCACAAAATTGGCATGTTATGACAAAGAAAAAAAGATAGAAAAAAGGCTGCTAATGCTGAGTGAAATAATACCTTTGGCAAGTGATATGTGCATACAAAGCACAGCCTCCCCAAAGAAAACAAAACCGCCTTGTCAGCTATTTCCAACTTTCTGGCCACCACCACCCCAAGACCCTAAAATACCCTTAGCCAAGCAGGTGCTTATCAATACCCACACTGTGCAGAGAGCACACGATTCTGAAAACGCTAGAGTGGAAATTAAGTTACAGCTGAAGTACATACCATGCAAGTACCAGGAGAACATTATTAGACACGAGAACATGAAAAAAAGAAGAGACAGCAGCACAAAGAGACTCCTGGAATGAACAGCTGCAGGAGGAACTCACCCACCAGCGGCTGCAACTGCTCATGCAGTCATCCCTGGTTCTTACGCAGTCTAATACCTTCAGGAAAGGAATACTAGCGAGTATGTGAACTTCAAATATATTTTACTTATGTGAGAAGCCAGGGAGTTATTTTGGGTTCATTTATATTTGTAAAGAGGATGAAATAGAGTTTCAGACATGATACTGACAACAGTAACTGCCATAAGACTCTTGGTTGTAGTGCCTTAAAAATGCATACATGGTTCTAAAGTTAGATTAAGGATATTAAAACAAAATCCTAGCTTTCCAAGATTTTGCAAACAAGTATCTATTTGAAACTAAGCAAGCTAAAAAAAAACCCAAACCAGAGCAAAGCTACTTCCACATCTATTCACAGAGTACTAATCTAGAATATTTATTTGTCTTTAGTCTGGTAGGTCCATGTGGTAAGACTGACCACAAAACTAACCCTCTAAACTCTCAGAGAAAAATCTGACCTTTGAGATGGAACTGCACATAAACTAACTTTTTAGCATTCAGTTGGGAAATAGTCACCTTCACATAATGTTTTAAAATTCCGAAAACTGTTTACATGTTATCTTCCCTCCAACCCTGAATGAAACATGGCATGAGTTCTTAAGTGTGTTTGGAACTTACGTGCAGAGGTTAAAAAAGGAAAGCACTTACCCACTGTCAAAGAACCCACTGGGAGTTAAGGAATTTAGTTCCATGGTTTAGCTATGGCTTCCTATTCTCCCCAGCCCTCCCACTTCAGTGAAACATCAGTGCAGTAATATACCACAAGCAGGAAGACAGGTGAGAAAGGAGAGACTTGATAGATTCTGAAGAGGAAAAAACCTTGTAAAGGAATCCACTTATAAAAAGTCAGTGTACCCCAAGAGTAGCAGGGTCCCAGTGTTCTGCCAGGCTACCACACAGTCAGTCACTGTGTTGTGTGCTAGTCAGGGCCCCTAGATGTGTGGCTTCATGCCTAGAGAAAGGAATTACAATAATCAAGTTCAGAGAGGACAGAAACATGAATTACTACATAATTCAGTTTCAAGAGAATGTGTCACAGTCTTCTAGTTAGTCACAAGAGGCACAGTGGTTTGTCACCACTTACTGAAGCATCCAAAAGCAGCTTTATTTACATTTAGAAATAGTCATAACTCAGAGTGTTGACTGAATATTCATTAAAAAAAATCATCAGTCCTACCAAGTAGCTACTAATGTATCACATGAAGTCTTACAGGATGCACCTAGAAAGCAGTGAGTTTTACTTTATGTGGTGTTTTTATAAAAAGAAAACAATCCCAACCTTCAGATAGCACCTTCTGATGACTGGGTCATACAGCTACAGGTTAAAAAAAGGCAAGTTAGTAATGGAGCAGGGTATCCACACAGACCATTCTGAATTTAACAACTGTTGTTAAATTATGTGTTTACATTCCCCAGTAACAAAAATATCTGGGTTCAAGAAAGTGCCTATAGCTGGAGGAATCTCACCTCACTGCATATAAACAAAGCTGTTACTGACTTCAGCATAAAAATATATTTCAGGTCCGGGTTTTTTTAAAATATCCAATCAAATCTTGTACTCTACCAGTATGTTAGCATGTATCATGAGTTAAGCATGTCTCATGATTCTTTGTTGGGACCACTCTGATGCAAACTGAAGCAACAGATTCCTTTAAAAAAAATAAAACAACACTCCTCCCACTCCCACCAAACCCACCAAAAGATACTCCAGTGCTGTATGATCATCCAGCCTGGCTGTCAGTATGTGCTCACACCTCAAGTAGGCCCCCATTGTGAACACACAGCTTTTGCTCACCAGTACTGCACTAGGAAACTCACCAACTGAAGCAGTAGTCTAACGGAAAGGAACAACTGAGGAAAATGGGAGTATAGGACAGCACCAATGACTTAGTATTTGCAATTTCACCCTCCTCCTAGTACTCACAGACCTATTTCAAGGTAAGATTTGGCTGAGCTAACTGTTGAGCCTTCAATTACATCCTTAACAAAAAGCTTAGTAGTTTTCACTCAGAGAATAATCTTCTGGTTTTGTGCAAATAGAAGGCCAAATCATACTTCCTCAGTAAAAGTTGACTCAGCAGAGCTTTCATAATTGTTTCCAAGTGCAGCTATAATCTTCAAGGTCCACATAAAAGTATTCTACTACAATACTCTCACACAGGCATACAAAGACCCATTTTCAAAGATACTGGATGCTCACCTGATCATCATTATGCAAAATACAAGATGGTCTTCATTCACTCTGTGTTCTGTATTTATTACTCTGATGTTATTCTTAAGACAAAAGGAGTCCAGCTAATTAAAAGCTGAATGTGCACAGATGACAATAATAGAGTCTTCATGCTTAAATATAAATGAGTAGAGAATGCATATAAAAATTGAATAGTACAATCCATTAAATTTATATACACAAGCAATAAAATCCACCTGAAAACTGAGATGTACTGATTTGCAATATTTGTCATCTGGAAAAAGGTGAACTTGCCCAAAATAACCTTATCATCCTCAAGAGATTTTCCACATACTTTGGAAAGAAATAATAGCAATTTCTGGAAAGTTTATAATAATTTGGTTATTTTCAGACCTTCAAGATACTGACTTTGTTTATAAAGTTATTTTATCTGCTGAGTACCATAGGTTTAATGATGTATAAACCAAAACAATATGGCTACTGCTCTTATATTATAAAACAGCAAAACCAATCACCTTGAATGCTCTCATCCAGCAAAGACAGCACAAAATGCTTGGGCGTAAGTAATCATTTTAGCTTCTCCAAGTAAAAATCAAATATGCCTAAGAAAGGAATTTAAGTATAATTTATTTCCTGTAATCCATAGACACGGGTACATTAAATAACTCAAGAGTATTAGGAAATATTATATAGCTTTGATATTCTGGAATGGTGATAAATCTTCTTCCAAGATTTAAATCTGCTGAGCAACTTTTCCATAAATTTGATAACTGAACTGGAAAACTTTCTGATGGTTGCAAAAATTTTTTTAAGCAAAGAAATTATCAAAGGGCTAGAAATATCATTGTGTTATAGAGAATGTGACCTATGAAAGCTGTCCCTGAATCATCATGGCATGCTTTATTGTAAAACCAAAATCTCAAAATAGAAAGACCTCACCATGAGGAACTCTGCAATTCAAAACTCAAGGAAGAAGCAGAATAAACACATATGGTGCTAGATTGCCGAAATCTGAATTTTAAGAAAATAAAGCATCATCTAATGTGTATTTTATAACCTGAACTAACACATCATATGTGCTGACAGCTGAGAAATCAGCTTAGTAAACACAAAATAAATGTATGCATATGTTCACTTCTCTGGTCTACTTCTCTGGCTCTCTGCATGACATAGACATATGATCCTGAAACAGATTTGAGATTTATATCCTGTGTAAACTATGTGTCACTGTTAGATCTCTCCCTGTCATACAGCTTTTCGTTTCTTTGAAAATCTAAACTTTGATTATTCGTAACTGCACATTACAAGTTTCTACATTCACACAGGGTTACAGTTTTCTGCAACTTATTTTCTTTACCCTGAAGCTAAAAATCAGTGGATCTTCCCTGATTTTAAGGTTTAAATCTCTCACAGAAGAATTTGATTTCTGATCACCCTCCCATTTTCAAGTCTAATACTTTAGACAACTGTTTCTGTACTTGCACTTGATTTGATAGAGAAGATCTGGTAATCAAGTTTGCTGAGATGTCTAATCTGGACAGAGTCTATATAGATAGATATGCAACACAAAGTTGTCACTGTTTCCTCTTCAGTGGCATACTCATTCTCCTGTAGTTCAAAAAACATCACATCTATTTTGTCCACAGCAAAGTCTAGTTTGAATTCCAGGGCTGCTAATTTTAAGATGTAGGCTGTCCACTGGGGATTTATAGCACAGCACTGTGAAGACTGCCAGATACCTTAGTCATCAGATTTGAGCGTCACTGCCTTTTCTTAGTTCTTCACATTCTAAAAACAAGCACAACGTACCGCTATTTTTGCACAGACACTTTCTAGTGACAATGGAATGGTCTGTTCAACCACATTCAGTGTGATAGTATGTTAACTCATTGTGATGCAGACCAGATTCAAAATGCAATGTTATATTTCCAGAAGGAAGTACAAGGTTAACTTGAAGGCTTACACATCTCCAATTGGCTCCTTTAATACCCTTCCTACACTAGAGGCCCAAGTTAGGTAGAAAAGTCTTCTCACCAGACTTGAGAGAGGAGTCTCACAAGTAAGTGAACTTACTACCCTTTTACCCTCAGTTCTACTACACCTGTGCAAATCTACTAAAATCAGTGGGTACTTAAAGCATAATGTTTACACAAGCATATTACTAGCAGTAACCCTTGCTTCTTTACAAGGTAGTTGTTCACTATTACCTTCCTGGCTTTCCTACCATGGATCTCTTCACAGAAGAGCAGACAGTAGCACACCTGGGGATTAAAAACGACAAGAATAACCAGCAACTGCTGCTCAGCTCCTGAAACCTGTTGCTTTATAAAGTTTCCTAATTTGCTATACATAAAAAAGAGTTAACTAGTTTAGTATGCTAGCATATAGACTATTTTGCTGGACACTGCACAGGGCTATCCAACCAACCACAGGGACCATCTAACATGTTCTCTTAAAAGTCAGATTTTAAACACAAGATTGCTGGAAAGGTTTTTCTTTAGCCAGTATATTAGGCTTCAGGGATGTTGACATTTCAAAGCAAGTGAGCCAGACTGACAAAAGGAACCCACATATTCATTCGTTCTTTTGTTAAAAGAAAAATATATTGTCTAGCAGTTGGCAATTCCACTTACATGTATAAAGACAGTATCAGAAAAGAAAGACGGCTACCTTTCTATCCCCAGAATTAACAGAAAAATAGAAAGACAGAGCCAACTATCTAATTGGGATCCTCAGTGAAATAAGCATCAAAAGATGCAAATATATATATATAGGATTTGGACTAACATTTGGATTCTGGATTCAGAATGAAGACTCTAGCATATCTGACACAGGCAAACTCTGCAGGGAGAGCACTATAACCCTAGTCTTCACTTGAATTTCAGGGCAGAACTGTCTTCCAAAATTCTGCAGTGAAACTGCTCGGGAATGTGACTGGCTTCTGCAAACCCAGCTGCACACACCATACAGTTTAAGAACCTAAATTGGCGAGACACATGCTTAACTTTAAACAACAAAGCTTAAAGAATATTTTAAGTGCCCAACTGATTGGGGCCTGCTTGCATTCCACTTGCTCCAGAGAGTAGGAAAGAATGAGGTAAGAATCCTCAAAAAAATTGTACTGGATGAAGAGTTCTTCCTCTGGACCTTTAGTTTACTAACTACCAGTTACAAAACTCAAATTAAAAAAAAAAAAAAAACACAATACTATAAGGTTGCTAAATGTATTAGTAACAACATATTAATACTTCAATTATAATGTAAATAAAGATTAGCACAACCTGACTCTAGAATATAGCTTGACACTGATTAGCAGCTACTCACACAGATGTAGTTAAAGCTGCTATCTAGTCAATATATTGGTTATCTGTGGTAAACTAAAGTAAAATAAAGAAAAGCTTGAATAATAAAAAATGTGCATAATTTAGGCTATCTGGAAATATGTATTTGTTTACCTTTAAATACTTGCAGCATATCTGCATGTAGAACAAGGGCAGCTTTAAATAGCAGTAGAGAATAAAGCCTGGTGTGACAGACATGTGCTCTTGAATCAGCTACGCTACAGCACTTTGCTACGAACAGGATTATGAGGTACGGTGGGACATACTGCACAGACCAGATACCCCACAAAGAATTAGAGAACTGACAGTACTGTCAAAAGGGAAATAAAACACATCTCAATTTTTCATTTAAAACACATCTTAAGTTTTTGTAAGTTTTAGTAATTAACTGCATACATACATGCATAAGAGAAAAATTACACATAAATAATAAAATTTTACTTCCTTGTTATTGTTCACAGAAACTTTTGCTATAACTTTCCACAAAAATGGATTTACTCCCACATATAGGTTAATCTTGGAAACATTTCAAGCTGAAACAAAAGTTTAAGAAAATTCTAAGATATAAAAAGGCCTTTAGGAATGATACTTACATAAGTTACTTGTGCCTCCCATACATTATAGGGTAAACTTACGTAAATGAATGCATATTGTTTTAGCAATGGGGTATGTCTAGTACTAAATAACAAGCCTAGTAAACAACACTTACTGAAGACTGCTATGTGGATATGCTACAACCATTTATGCCAGGCTGATGGTCAGAGACTTTGACTTAAACAGCAGCAAGATTTAAACATCGTAGACACATCAGTTAAGAAAAGTTGTTAGCTTTTGCATGTGTGCACACAGACACATTTTCATTTTAAGACCTTGAAAATAAATTACAGACAGAGCTGTATCTATTTTAGCCCTAACTGAACTAATTAATTAGTAAAGGAACTACAGTGTAGAGAGCTACACTTGCTGATTTTATACAATTGTCAATATTCTATTTTGATATTGTGCTCAAAAGCAATCAGAAATGCTCAAAATGTTGTTTCTGCACTTTCAAGATTAAGCTACGAAGCTAAGAGAGCTGATTACTTCTGAAGTTTTTTCAAACTCTAAGCTATCACTGTCTATATCTCCCCCACCCCGTCCTGGCTCTCTTTCCTTCATTTTGCCCAAAAAAGTTTCAGACAAGCCTCTCTTAAAAACAGACTTTAATGCAAGAATAAATTGTTTTAGTAGAAGTTCTAAAACAGGAATTAGCCCTATGGGCCAAAACATGTTCTTGATCATCAGTTTATATAACCTCACACTGTGATACTCCAGCCAGAAAAATAAACACTTATCCTGTCCTCACTACTTGCCATCTGTCTGGTATGATTTTTCCTGCCTCTGGAACATTTATATTCACAGTGTATATAAACACATAAAAGTTAAGTGCATATACATCCTTTTTAGTACAAAAAAGAATTTATAAACTATAACTTGTTAAGAACATACCATAAGAACATGTGAGAGGAATTAAAAAAAAAAAAAAAAAAAAGAAGTAACTTTCTGCCTTTGGAAGACTGTTTTCACTTATTCTACACACCACTTTTCAGAAGTGTTCAAACTGAAGACAAGTGGTTATTAAATCAAGCCCTGATGTGTGGGGAAAATGATCAGTTTTCTTTACACAAAAAGAAGGTAAATATGTGTACTTTTTTATAAGATTTGGAAAAAAAAAAAAAACAACAGGAGAAGCTACTGACTGAAACTAAGCACTAGAATGGCCAACAAAAAAGATGCAAAAAGAATGCTCAAAAAAATATGCCTTTAAAGTAGTGTTAGTCATATGTGTGTGCTGTTGTGGGGTAGGTTATAAACACAGAGATAACACAACATGCCTTAAAACTAGTCCTACTTGAGTAACACTGTGGGGTGTTAACTGCATAAACTGCTGTACAAGTGTTCCTTACTCATGTACAGAACTTTAACAGCTTCATTCTATTTCCCCCTTTTTATCAGGGATTTAAAATTGATGGGCAGAGAAGAAAGGCAAAAGAAGAAGGTAGTTACCCAGGCAAACTCTAATTATGTGGAACGAGGAAGCCCATGCTAAAGATCTGGGCAAAGAGATGACTGCAGCTGCTCAAACATTGTAAGGAACAAGCAGAAAGAGTTGAGAAACAGCAGATGGATTTTGTGTTAGGAGGACTGAGCAGGGAAGCACAGGAACAGCTAACAGAACAAAGACTGCGGAACTAAATCAGGTAGTTGGACTGTGGCTCAATCATAAGCAGCCTTTAGAGCTAAAAGGAGGAATAGCTTGTGTTTCATTTGAAGAGAAGCTCCTGAGGGAGACAGCTTAAGCAAAAGAAATAATCTGGTCAGAAAAATGAGTAAAGGTGATTTTTATAAACAACAGTTAAGTCCATGTGAGAGAAGCAAGTTTTAAACGGACAAGGCAAGACATGAGAACGTGTCAGGAGTCAAGAAGTGAGAGAGACAAGGGCTTCAACAGGAGTTTTAGTGTGGAGAGAAAGAAGACAGGTTTCAGGGATGCCATTTAAGGAATGTATATAAGTGTATAAATAGCCTGCATGGTTGGATTTAAGAGCAAAGCTGCTGGGCAAATGGTAACAAGGGCCCTCAAAAATGAGAAATGGACTCTTTCTGATCTTATTGGAAGTGTTTTTGGAAATTTCTGTGTATCACCCCCCAAGCTAACATACAGTAAGTGACCTTGAATTCTCCAATGTTGGTTCAGTGTACAGTAAAACATTATCTTGAGATGCTGCTCAAAAGACTTCAGCTAATCTGTTTCACTATGCAATGAAACCTCAGCCTTTAAGATAAACACAAACATACACTCCAGGTTATCAAATACCAACATAAACATACAGATTATCAAATACTAAGTTTTTTCAGTACCAGTAACTTCACTGCAGGTCTATTCAAAGCTATTTTGAGTTTTTAGTATTGCCAAAACTAAGAGTAACTGAGAAAGCCAAGCATTATAATCTTTTCATAGACACATTTGGAGAAATATTTTTGTTTACAGTTTTAAGTTGAACTTTTAACTACTAATCTTACTCTACTACTCAACATTGTGCTTAGGTGCTTTCTGGTAAAGAATTTTGCTGAAGGCAACTTAGAAAGGAAGCACAATTTATATTGGGCAAATATGCCTTTAAATGAAAGTCCTAAATACTTACTCATAGCAGAAGACATACTATCCAATTCAAACATCTGCCCTTTAAGTATCTATTGTGAGTCAGAAATAAGGAGTTGCAGCAGTAAGTTGCAATACAAGAGACCTCATAGGGAAACGCAGTAAGTTTCAGCAGTTACTGAACTTCCATAAACTCTAATAACAAAATTACATTCCAAATATGATTTTTTTTTTTTTTAACAGTTTTGAATAACTTTTCTGGGCTTTTCCTCAGACCTAATAATAATTTTCTTTCTAAGAGCATTTCTTGGGTTGAATATATTTCCACACTTAAAGAAAAAGCTATTGTTTCCTTTTGTTTTGATTTCAATTCTCTTTCAGCCCCAAGAAAGATGTCTTATCCTTCTCCAAGAAATTAAGATATCATTTAATGTAAAATTATCTTCAAGGAACACAAAGCAAGCAAACATTTTCAAACTATCATAAAAAGTTATGCTGCTTTGAAATTATTTTACAGTATGTACTACTAGACCACACCTATGTGAATTATTACGAATTGCTCAGTCCCTCATTGGAGCCTGAGAATTAGAAACATTTCTTGTGCATATAAAACATAATATTCTCAAACAAATTTTTCCATTAACATTTCAGAGGCAGGAAAGAAAATACAGGCCCTATATATTCATCCATGGACAGTAAAACATTGTAGAAGTCTGTATTAATAAAATATATAAAAATGAGCTTTCAACAGATTCACTGATTATGCAAAGATTGTTTTGTTTTAAGAGCAGCTGGAGAAAAGGTTTCTAATATGCAAATATGTTCTCCAAACAGTTTTGTCACTAGGTTAAAGGCTGTGCTTATTCTCTCCAAAATGCCAAGCATATCTTTGAGTGTGAGAAGAAAATTAAAAAAAGAAACAGACAAACCTTCCAACAAAATCATCCAACAACACAGACCTTTGTGAGATCTTTTACTGCAGTAGCTCAAACAATTAATTTGTTTTAAATTGTATAATTAATACAAAAAGTAAATGTTTTTAAAAATAAAGTAGCCAATGCATAGGTATTAATGTTATTATCAAAAAGTTTAAGGGCCAGAGTACAGAAGTCACCATTAGTTTGAGTGCCAGCATTTCTTTTTACAGTAGAAATCAAATTAGTAGTATGAAGTATTATGAATTCAGTACTGACAAGGAGCCCTACAATTTTCCCCTCTGACCTGCAATTCTGTTAGTAAGTAAAGCTATTGTTTCTCTCCTAACTCTTTGCATTCCTCCCAAGTTAGCTCAACTAACATTTCAGTCTGCTAGAAAAGATCTAAAGGAAAAAAAAGAAAAAAAGAACTTTCTTCAAGGACAGACTGCAGGAAGTATTGTAAGCTTTTAACCCTCTAGCCCCTCACTTTCACCCCTTGGAAATAACAAGACGAATATTTTGTTTCACAGTTTTCTGCCAATTGCCTCATTCTTGATTCAGTGCAGCTTAGAGCCTGCCTCAGGAAAGCCTGTTTCTAGGCTTCCCATGTTGTTTCACAGTCCTAAGAGGATCAGCACAAAACCAGCAGCAGTTCAGCCCTACATATTTGTTGTAATTTCATGTCCAGAAATATTTCTGCTATAGAAATCGTATTTTAGCTTGCTGTTTTATATGATAATGCTGGAAGTCCAGTGGAGAATGCAACAAAAATGAACATAATTGCATTCCATTATTTTGTCTATTTAAAATGCAAGTCTTTTCCAGGGCTATATTTATTGTTTATAACTCAACAATAGCTTACAGAGTTGAAAATTATTACTTGCAATTACTTTTATTATTACTATTAATAGAATTCTACCCTCAAGGAGAAAAGCTATTTATTTATACCCGGATCTTCTGCACTGCTGAAAGTTAAATATGCAGAAATATCTGGAAGAGAAAATATTTAATTTACATATCACTAAGAAACAAAAGAAACACTTGGAGGTGCTCATTTACACAAGAACAGCATGCAGCCACTTCAAGTGATGATTGCTGGCTCTGACAAGCTACCTTTTACCTGTCATAGACAGAAGAGAAGCACTTCCAGCCACAGCATGAAAGACAGTGGTTGCAGTGACAAGCTGTTGTATTCCAGCAGAGCCTCCCATGTAGCATGTTACCATAGTCTCCTCCAGAAGGCTGTTTCTCAAAGCTGGTTGGCAAATTGTTTATCATGTCAACCAACTTCAACCAGTGAGGTCACAAAATGAAAAGCAAGTCTGTGGTATGACTGAACAATGGCAGCACCAAGATCTTAATTTGATTAGGGAGATGGAAATGACGGCCTGGGAAGCAATACATTTAAAAGTTCTGGGAAGGAGCAACATCTGTGACTAGCAGACAAGTAGGGGAGAGTGTGGTTTCAGGAGCCCCAGAAGTTTGACATAAGATTTTAGAGAGAAAGCTGAAAACCAGAAATTGATGGAATTTTTTACCTTTGAAAGTTTCCTTCCTGACCAAATTTGGAGTTCATTATAACCCAGGGTTTCTGAATAAGAAGTGCTAGTCAGATATTTGTGTAGCAAGTCTTTTGATAACACTTGATAGCATTCGTCCAACTGTCAGAGCCCTGTCTCCAGCTGTGGCTAATCACAAATGTTTCAGATGCAGAAAATGGAAGAAAAATCAACAAACTATATCTAGCTTTCACGTGTATCAGAGAAAAAAAAAAAAATAAATTTCTGATTACTGTTGTGAATCAACAGTTGAAACCCTGAAGCTTAAAAGCTGGTTATAAGCATTCTAACAAGCAGCTATAAGTGTTATGACCCTATTAAGGGCAACAAAGGTTTTTTCTTGCTCACTCCAAGGCCCACAAAAGAAGAAAAAATAGCAGTAGTAAGGGGAAATGCTTAAATGACAGAAAGACCACAATGACCATTTACCCCCAAGTCCATCTCTTCGTCTCAAAGAGAAATAAAAACATCCCTCAAAACAGCATCCAAAAAAAAAAAAAAAATCTTTGTCTAAAACACTGAAATACCCTCAATATGCTACAAAGGCAACTTACTTCAGAAGTTAACTTGTTTCTTTTGAACAACCAGAAATTGGATCTGGTTATGACTTTGACAACAAGGTCTACAAAACTCCCTGCACCACATACCTTTTCCATGTGTAAGTAGCTATTCAGAACAAGTAAGTCACCTCTCTATTTTCTTCAATAAGGAGCTGGACATATGCAACTTAAACCACATATTAGCTTGCTTTTCCAAAACATGGATCATTTTTATGGCTTGTTTTGAGCTGTCTAGTATTTCCATATCTTCTGAAATATGAACAACAGAACTGGACACAGTATTCTAAAAACATAGAAAACCAAGATTGTATCTCTGTCTCTATGCTGATGCTGTCCTTTTCAAACAGCCAAAGATTAGCAGTGGTGTTTTTTCTACAGCACTGTGCTAAGAACTTACACTGACTGTGATGCATAATTTTCCTAATGCATTCCAAGAGCGTTTCTCTATTATTTTTCTTTTAAAATCTCTCACATGTATGTACAATCCATACTCGCCTGGATTAAAATTGTTAGATTGTAGCCATTTAAACAAATAATTCAGATCAGTATTATCCTTTTCATTAATTCAATGCTTTCAATGTCTTAAATGATATTTTTAATCAATTTCCAGCCCTACAAATTATTTTATCAACTATGTAGTTGATAAAATTACAATGTTTGACCAAACATCTTCGCTAAAAACCTTTCCCTTAACAGTGGACAGAAGTATAAACAAACGTTCATGTTGGTGAGCTGTTATCATCTAATGTGTGCTGCATCAATCCCCCAAATTGCAGATCTCTTAAAAATCTACAGTCCAAGAAAAACTACCTACCCTGAAACCATACCAGCTGGCACTAATTACACCTTTTATTATGTTGTCTGTGGTAACAGAACTCCAGCTCTATTTCACAGGCATGTTGCTTAACTTGAGTGTTGGAGCTCTAGAGTGGATTGCTTTT
Source organism: Athene noctua (assembly GCF_965140245.1). Taxonomy (NCBI): domain Eukaryota; kingdom Metazoa; phylum Chordata; class Aves; order Strigiformes; family Strigidae; genus Athene; species Athene noctua. The sequence goes on along the minus strand of NC_134041.1, from coordinate 13,912,494 downwards.
TAAGATTTGGAACTAAATTGGCGATGTCCCAATCATTTGGAATATTTTGCACTTTCCAAGATTAGTGAATAGTAAATGATGGATTAGGGTGCTTTCGTTATCTAGCTTCTTTAAGAAATTTTGGAAATAAATTGTCCAGGACTACTGATTCAGATGTTGCCTCTTTTGACATAAATGATACACATTCCTACTACAGAGCAGAAGCACCTTCATTTCTGTTTCTGTTTAGAACTGTCATTTGTATTCTGCAGTAGAATATTATTCTTAGTAGTGTAAAGAATACTGTACTATCTTCACTGGGATCTCATAATTTTCTTGGACTTGCTTTTTCTTGTGGCTCTTGAACCCTTACATCCCTGTTGTTGTTAATACATGCGTACACACATACACACACATAAAAAGGAAGTGATCAATGTTTACACTACACTACTTCCTACAAGAGTAATACAAAGCTTTGAATAGAAGTGAAACAAAATAAGTATTACATGTTAACATGCACATTTTTGTGTAGTAAAGGAAAGTCTATTGACAGCAGCTTTCATTTTCTTTCACTAGATTACCAAATTAAAAAAAAAAAAAAAAGAGGAGGAAATAAACCCATAAGATTGCATCTAGGATTCTCCCAAACATACTTTTCTGTCTCTTCCAGGAAAGTTACCAAAAAACTGTCAATCTCAAAAACATCCTACTTCAAACATTCATACACTACACTCAGTATCATATCCTACAGGAAAGTAAAATATCTAAGAAATTTTGAGTGAACAAATGCTTTTATATCGAGTATTAAACAAAACCATCCTCTGTATTAAATCCTCCAAGCACCACAGTGCTTGGAAGCAGATGATGTTCTTCTGGTTTTGTTCTGAAACATTCTGAAAAGTGGAACATTCTTTAATATATTACTTGCTGTTCAAGCCACAAATCCAAGATAATGGGGAAAAAGCCCCAAATCCTGAACAGTGAAAACACTACTCACTAAACCACTTCCTTATTTGTTTTCCTCACTCATCTGGGCCAGCACAAATAAAATTCATAATAAAGTAACAGACATCTACTCAAGAGATCACAAATGCTTTCTACAAAGAATGCTTGGAAGGAATTCAATTCTCATAACATTCGTGATAAACATGAATCCAGTTATCACATCTTAAAAAATCAAATATCAGTTTTCCAGGGTAACCAAGAAAAACAATAATTAAACACAATGAACATCACATTGAGTCCTTTGAATACCATTTTATTAATTTTGCCTGAAGACAGAAATTATAAATAAACTTGTAATTTAATAATGGATATACAGTGCAACTTTATTTAGGGCTTATGGTTTCAGACACCAAAACAAAACATTCAAACTCTTTTCTGCTTTAAGAATTACATTAACAGGTGCGTGCAGATATGTCAGAAAGCCAACTCTGACCTAAATTTAATTCCCACCTCACTCAAAGCTGTATTTAGTAGCTGCAGGATAACATGAGGGCTAAGAGATGAGAGTACTGCCACCTCGTGTCAGTCAAGCTGAAGCCTAACAAACAAGACTACTGACTAAAACTAATCCCAAAACATGTTCCGCCTTTAAAGTCTAACAGCTGAGATCAGATGCTTGATCTTGAATTGGGAAAGAGCATAGTAGTATCAGCCTTTAAGAACATCTTAAACCAATTCATTAAATAGTCAAGCTATCTGTACTTAATCAACACGTCTGGCAGCAGCTACTCATTGTATTTGCCATTTTAACATCCTGGTTTTAGTCACTCATAACTGTGGAAAAATTTCAGTCACCAGGGAGAAGAGCTTTGGTAACACATATCTATTTCAAACTCAGTCATTCTGGTTTAGTTTTGTTTTTTTATAAAAAATTATGACAAACCAAAAAAAGAAAAAGTACACGCATACAGTTTGACAGTTCAAAAAAGACATATGTCTTGTGAAACGTTTAATATACCCATGCTATAAAAAGGGTCATATATTCTTACTGCATAAATATTTAAATACCCAAGTAAATATAAACTTTAGGATGCTGAGAAGTATTATGAAAATTCTCAAGTATACTGACAAGACACAAAGAAAAAATTTCTTCTCAGTCCATTCTTATCTAAAATACAAGCATTACATCAAACATTAAATAATGTAAAGAACCTGGTTTGGGGTTTTTTGTTTATTCACTGATAAATGTATTTTGGCTCAGTGGATATTTCAGTGACTTCCACGGCCCAGGAGTCATTATTACAAGCAATAAAAATGTAAAATAGGAGTACTCACCAATATCATTAGCTAGAGAAGCAGCATCAGAGGCCCCAAGGGTGGCTTCAAACTCCTCTTGAAGACGATAAGCTCTTTGAAGAAGGGATTCGAGCTTATGAATGAATTCAGCACTAATGATATCCTGCAAGAAGATAGACGTTAGAAGATTTTCTATTTGTTTACAGTCTGTAAGGTTCCTTTGTAAAATCTAAGAATATTAAGCCTTCAAAGAGCAAACCATGCCACATTAATTTCCTACAAACCGCATGACACTGTCAGATTAATACTTCAACATCCAACGTATACACACATATTTTATTTAGCGTAATAAAAATAAAATCTAAATTTTAAAATACTTTTGAATGATCCGTGATGTTTACTGAACTAGAAATAATGAAAGCCACACAGGTTTATGTTTATTTCAAAATTTAGTTCATAAGAACAAAGGAATACAAATAAAGTTCAAGCACATTATTTGTGAATATTCATAAATCAATCATCTTTCCCAAGCGCTTTATCTTTGCTAAGCAGATATTCTCTCATATAGTCATAAAAGAAAGGGAAGACCCAAGGGATTTTGTGCAGAAAACTAGTATACTTGGTATCTTGATAATACCATCCAGATGCAACAGCAATAAAGAAAAAAATAGAGCTAATTCCCTTCCCTCCCCCTCCTCCAAATAACCAACCAAAAAACCCAAAAGGAACAAAGTTAGGTGTCCTTTAAATTCCATAATACTAAATTGGAAATTTGAATTCATTCTCAGTTTCGGTAATTGAATTAGAAGTTAAAAAGATTCAGGTAACAAAATGCTATGAATTGTCAGGGCAGCAACAGTAGATTACAGATTGAATATACTCACTTCTACACTTTCTTCTGCAATTGCATCTCCTGCTCCCAGCTTAATGGAACCACAACTTGCTTCATCTTCAACTTGCCTGTTACGGAAAGTCAGTGCCTGCTCCCATCGACGCAGTGCTTCTTCAAAAAGCTCCATACCTAGGGGAGATCAGGAATACCTCCATTCCATCCAACACACAGCTTCTATATGTATTCACCATTTAGAGTCACAGGAAACTATGTAGCTAATAAGCATGATTATAGCAGAGATACAAGTTTTTAAAACAACAGTAATTCCCAGTCTAACAAAAAAAGATATCTGCCTTTTTAATAAGATAAAGTTCAGAATATGATTAAAGCAATAATGTTCAATGTATTTTTCCTATTTACTTTAAAAAATATTTTTATGGATTACTACAACAAATAAAGGAATTAAAAAAAATACGTATTTTGAAAAACTAACTCTACATCAAGATTTCATTGTTCTATGGAAAAGTTCTTAGACACATGCCAACAGGACACTGAAAGAATACCACAGTAATATTGTGCGAGTGTCACTTTGCCATAAAAACAAGAAATTATTTACATTCATTTTTGGTAGATGCTGAATATTCTTATTATAACTTACCCATCAAATATAAATTTTCAGGTGTGGTCACTGGAATATTGACAAGTTTCATATCATCTTCATCTGCTTTGTCCCAGGAATTAGAATTGGCACAAGCACAACTGTGACAAGAGGTGGCACTCTGAACCTTAAAAAAATGAACAAATTCTGAAGTGTTATCATACAGAGTATCCTTAAAACACCCAAGCCATCTGCCTAGGAACTCTTTTTATTACAGTAAGTACCTTCTCAGCATCACCTTCTGTGCAGTTTGTTCAGAAAAGCTGTTTCAGCTCAGTGAAACCCATCAGTTGCATATTCAGTGCAAGTTAACAGACATTCAAGAGCCTTAAAACACTTTTACATACCGAGGCCAGGCTTTGAACTGAACCGGAGTATTTACTGAAAAGTCCTCCATTTGCATAGATACAAGACTGAGATCCTTTTTCCTTGGCAGAGCTCAGAGAAAGAGTCAAGTTTTGACGACTACTGGAACAGCTAGAACCTAAGAGATATGGTGATTTTAAAGCTGCTGCAAACTCAAAACATTGTATCTTTCCTTAGCAAGATCTATCCAGAATTATACTTACTGTTTTCAATAAAATCCAGTTTAGAAGCAACAACAATTTTTTTTTTTTTTTTACAGTTCTACATGAGAAGCTACAAATTAGAACGGTCATTATCTATAACAATAAACATACATTTGAGCATATTTTCCCATCCAATAAAAAATTAACTCTGCTTTTCTCACTACTGACATGTCCACAAGAACAGGAAACCCCATTGTTAATACACTATTGATTAAAAAAGTTTAAATCCAAATTCATGATTAAAGCTTCACCTTTGAGATCAAGACCAGTTTATTTATAAAGACAATGTAATTTTGTTCCTAATTTGAAGATTTTACTTTAATAATTCAAACCTACTCAGCATTAAAGGAAAATAATTTGTTTTACTACTGCACACTCATCCCCTCACAACCCTCTTCCTCTCCTGTAACGAAACAAAAAAAGAGAGCTTGGGGGTTCTTTCACATACCTTTTTCTGATGCAGCTGCTTTGGTACACTCTAATACTAGATGACTTGGTTCCCATGGTGGCACTTTATTGTTTTTCTTTCCACGTCTTCTTTTAAAGTGACGGGCCAGAAAAATAACAGATATTGCACTCACTGCTGTTACCGTGAAAAGCTTCTTTAACCCAGGGGAAAGCTTTATCTGAAAATAAAAGAGTATGACTTCATTGGAAATATACACTCCTTAACTCCCACCTTTCCTCCTATCCTCCTTTTGGTGTGTTCAACCTAGGCTATAGCTTATCTGAGGGAGATCAGAGATGCTGCTCTCACAGCCTGAGAAACAACCAACTCTGAGTAAGGACATAGACTAACCTATTCTCAAAATTTGCAATGACCAGTAGGTGAGAGAGTTTACAAAGGGGTTGGTGCAACAAAGTGAGTGGCTGCACTGAGAGGAATATTGCAGCACCAAGAACCAGAAGGTATATTGCAAATCGATGAACTACTGGGATCTAAGGAAATTACTTCCAGACAAACTTCTTTTTAATGCCAGGACAATATAGGACTTCAACTGATTCTTCTAACAGCAAAAAAAGTACTGAGAAGAAACTCACCCTTCACAACTAGACTATTTCATGCACTGTGAGAGAAGGATCCAAAAGCTAATAATCGCACGGTGTTTCGATTTGTGAAGAACATGCATTTAAACATATTTCTCTAAATAAAACTTTTTTTTTTTTATTGTTACATTTTATTTTGGATACTCATCAGTCATAGGCTTACAGACATTTAAATTAGCAAAAATTCATAGAATCACAGAACAGTTTGGGTTGGAAGGGACTTTAAAGATCATTTAGTTCCAACCCCCCTGCCATGGGCAGGGACACCTTCCACTAGCCCAGGCTGCTCAAAGCCCCGTCCAACCTGGCCTTGAACACTGCCAGGGAGGGGGCAGCCACAGCTGCTCTGGGCAACCTCATCCAGTGTCTCACCACCCTCACAGTAAAGAATTTCTTTCTTAGGTCTTATCTAAATCTTCTCTCTTTCAGTTCAAACCATGACTCTCCATCCTATCCCTACACTCCCTGATAAGGAGTCCCTCCCTGTCTTTCCTGTAGCCCCCTTTAAGTACTAGAAGGCCACTATAAGGTCTCCCTGGAGCCTTCTCTTCTCCAGGCTGAACAATCCCAACTCTCTCAGCCTGTCCTCACAGGGGAGGTGCTCTGGCCCCCGATCATCTTTGTGGCCTCCTCTGGACTCGCCCCAACAGGTCTGTGTCCTTCTTGTGTTGGGGACTCCAGAGCTGGACACAGCACACTGCAGGTGGGGTCTCATGAGACTGAAGTAGGAGAATCACGTGTCTTGACCACACTTCTCTTGATGCAGCCCAGGATGAGGTTGGCTCTCTGGGGTGTAAGCACACATTGCTGGCTCACAGTCAGTTTTCCATCCACTAATACCCCCAAGCTGGTCTCCTCAGGGCTGCTCTCAATCCACTCATTGCCCAGTCTGTATTTGTGCATGGGATTGCCTCGGCTCATGTTCAGGACCTTGCACTTAGTGTTGTTGAACTTCATGAGGTTTGCACAGGCTCACCTCTCAAGCCTGTCTGAGTCCCTCTGGATAGGTCATCCCTTCCCTCCAGCATGTCGACCGCACCACACAGCTTGGTGTCATCAGTGAACTTGACAAAAGTGCTCTGATCCCACTGTCCATGTCTCTGACAAAGATGTTAAACAGCACTGGTCCCAACACCGACGCCTGAGGAACACCACTCATCACTGTTCTCCACTTGGACATCGAGCCATTGACTGCAACTCTTTGAGTGGGACCATTCAGCCAATTCCTTATCCACTGAGTGGTCCACCCATCCATTAAATCATGTGTCCCCAATTTAGAGTCAAGGACGTCATGCACGACAGTGTCAAACGTTTTTCACAATTCCAGGTTTATGACGTCAGCTGCTCTTCCCTTATTCACCAACACTGTAATCCCATTGTAAAAGGCCACCAAATTCGTCAGCCACTATTTGCTCTTAGTGAAGCCATGTTGGCTGTCATCAATCACCTTCTTATTTCCCATGTGCCCTACCATTAGTTTCCAGGAGGATCCACTCCATGATCTTGACAGGCACAGAGGTGAGACTGACTGGCCTGTAGTTCCCCAGGTTTTCCTTTTTTCCCTTTTTAAAAATGAGGGTTATGTTTCCCCTTTCACTGGACTGCCACAGCTTCTCAAATATGATGGATAGTGGCTTAGACACTTCATCCGCTACTTCCCTCACGACCCGTGGATGCATCTCATCAGGTCCCATGGACTTGTGCACCTTGAGGTTCCTAAGATGGTCTCAAACCTGATCTTCTCCTACAGTGGGAGGTTCTTCATTCTCCCAGTCCCTGCCTTTGCCTTCTGTGACTTGGGTGGTGTGGCTGGAGCATTTGCTGGTGAAGACTGAGGCAAAAAAGTTGTTGCGTACTTTGGCCTTCTCCATATCTTGGGTAAACACCAAGTCTCTCGTTTCCTTCTGGAGAGGGCCCACATTTAGCCTAGTCTTCCTTTTATCACCAACATACCTACAGAAGCTTTCCTTGTTGCCCTTGACATCCCTAGCCAGATTTAATTCTATCAGGGCTTTAGCTTTCCTAACACCACATATACAAGCAACTGGAATTAAAAACCATTAACATAGTTCATAAAAATGCAAAGTGACAAGGTATACAAAGAAGAAAAGAGCTATTTAACTAGAGTCCACATTCGTGAAATCTTGAGGAAATCTATGCTGCTTGAGAAACAGACTGCTGGGAGAAAACCAGATCTGCAGTCCTTAGGGATAATACAGTGTTTCTGTAACATGCTTCCTCATACAAGAGACAGCTGCCCACACATAGTACCACGGCACTCTGGCAGTCCCTGGTTGCTGTGCTATGGGTTCATATCATCAGAGCTGTATAATTTAAAGAAGCATTGAAATCTCTGCTCTGCACTGAGTTTGTAATCAACAACTTCCGACTTGAGAACCCTGTCCTTAGTGGTACTGTATCTTGAAGTAGTACTGTCTCTTGACCGAGGCCGAAAGCCTAGCACTGTAGTCTGTGAGGAAAACGAAATCCCTGAAACAGCACAAACACATTCTTACAAAAGACTATTGTATTTCACAGAAAAGTTAATAACCAAATAACTGGGATGAAAACCTTGAAGCTTACAGAATTAAATGCTATAACTAAAGCTTCAAAGATCTGTAAGTGGGTTTTAAAAATTTGTCTGTGCCTACAAACATTGGTCATAAATAAATTAACAGTGAAATGAAAACCTCTAAGGAAAGTTAATAGATGCACATAATAGAGTTGCACACGGTATTTAAAAAGGATATGAACATGCTGCAACGTAAAAAATATATCAGTGATCTTGCAGCACAAATTTTAAAGTATGTTAAATACAAAAAAAAAAAGGTAAAATAATCAGAGGCAGCTAGACTGAGAATATCTCATTGTGGTTTGTATGCAGTAAAAAATTGAAAAGTATTTACATGCAAATATGAAAAATGACATAGCATTACAAGCATCTATTTCACTAAAAATAAAATAGTCATATTAAAGACATGGGTTTTAAAAGCAGAACTTTATTAGGACCTGATATCTATTTTTAAAAAAATTATTGTTGACATTCCTAATTTTACACATTTTTTTTCTTTTAGTTATCCTTGTCAATGATTCAGCATACACAGAATGAAAAAAATCTACTGGACCATATTTTGTATGGCCAACTAGGAACTTTTTTTCTCCTCTGTATTATGACATCAGAATGTGGCTCACTCTTCAAGAAATCTGTTCTCTGAAGGATACAACTGAAGCCTTAATATTTTCTCCAGTCATTCTGATTTATTTCACTCTATCATTTATCACATATGTAGCTATCAGCAACTAACACCTCTTTCTCTGAATCTCTACAACACAATTACAGCTCCTCCTCCCTGTCTTTGTCATGAAGGTGCTCTAGGGACAAATTTTATAGTTCCCTGCAGATAGGTAGTATCGGCTTCATAATACTACCAGCTTTTGTCAGCCTGAAAACTAAGATCATAATGTACTCTCCAGCCAGATCTGAGTGGCTGCTATTCATGCTGATAGTGAAAACTAACCTACAGTATCAGTGAAAGAAAATAAAAATAAATGACTCCAGGGCCATCTGTAAAAGGAAATACCGTGACGAATAAAACCTTAAGATTTTATTTGAAGGTCTTTCCACAAGTAAAACAAATAAAGCCAGCAAAAAAAAATGAACAGGTTTAAAAAACAGCCTGCTTTTAAAGAATCACTGCATTGTTTTAGCTATGTGCCACTTAAACACAAGTGACTTGAAAACTAGAACACAGATTTTTGATTTCCATTAATGAATTGTCACTCAGGTTAATTTGGTGAATGGTACTGGCAATCTAGAAAGTATTTCAGACCACACACAACACTATTATTTAAATTTAATGACAGTTACGTTTAGTTTTTAAATACCTAAAACATTCTACAAAAAAAAAAGACAACTTGAGGATTCTGATATTTGATTTGATGAGAATCACTGGGCTGTTGCAAAATGAAGACATACAGACATTGCAGACAAAGCAATCTCCTCAGTCAGGTATATGATGATATACTAAGCATTTATTAGCAGAAAAAGATCCCACTTATTTTAGTTCAGTGTTCTAAATGCACTAAAAATCAAGGTATTCTGTATGTTTAATTCACATTAAGCTTGGAAGTACAACATTGCCATTAAATTTCTCAATGTATATAAAAAGTGACAATATTTAGATAATGTATATATTACCTGGTTTAGAGAATAATACCAAGAAAGGGGAAGATTAAATACCCGTAAAGCTACTGTCTTCAGAGAAAATCGTGCCTCAGTAACAGCTTCTTCTGACATGGCTCCTTCTCTCCCATAACCTCATAAAGTGGAACTACCTTGAAAACAGTCACAGATGGTCTCTGGAATACTCTGTCAAATGAAGGATACACACTAAATCATGCAATTGAAGTCCAGGACAGCTTTCCTCTACAAGCTCGAAGCTTTTACATAACAAGTACAGGACTTGTTTGACTGATGTTTCTGCGTAGAGATAAGACTTGTGCTTAAACGAGAAGACAGTAAATTTGCTGGCTCAGCTTAGGGCCCGTTTCTTCCAAGTGCTCTGTGCAGGGACCTGTGTGTGTACAAAGGATCTGCAGAGGACTCAGTCTGCTTTCATTAGCTGGCAGTTCACTTATTATATCCTCCAAATCATACATGGCAACAACCCTATTTCTGACATCAGTACTGCTGGAGGAACACATTTGACAGCTAAAAGAGTTAAAAGATTTGAAGGCAGCCAGAAAAAAGTTTATCTCATTCAGAGCTTCATTTTTTTTGCAGACACATGATGAGGAAATACTACAGCCTGATGTAATCTCTCCCATGAAAAAGGGACAGCCCCCTCACTCTCGGACGCTGAACCCAAGGCCAAGTGTGTGACATCCAGGACCGAGGTGCTAGAAAAGGGCGGGCCCACAGGCCGAGGGAGCGGTCAGCTTTCCCCACCCGCCGGTTTCCCTCCGCCGACGCCTCCGGCCGGGCTGGGCTGCGCCGGAGACGTTTCCTCAGGGCAGGAGCTTCTGCCCGCCGCGGGACGCGGCGCGGGGCCCGGCCGGCTCCGGAGGGACAGCGAGCCCCACCCCTGTCACCGGCCCCGGTAGGGACAGAAGCCGCCTCCGCCCGGCACTGCCCAGCCCTCCCCAAGCGAGACAGTCCCCAGCGCGCCCCCGCCGGGTCCCGCTGCCCGGTGGCCCTACGGCTGCCGCCCCCGGTTACCTGCCGAACGCCGCGGCAGCGGCCACGACCCCTTGCGGGCGGCTCCCTCCCCGCGCCGGCGGCTGCTCGGAGACCGGCAGGGGATCTGCTTCCGGGACAGCGAGAAGCGGCCGGGGTCGCCCGGGAGGCAGCCCCTGTCACGGCCACGTGAGGGTGACCCGCTCCGTTAGGAGTCCGCGTGAGCCATCTTTACAGAGGGCAGCCGCCTGCCGCGGACGGCTGGGCAAGGTGAGAGCCTGGCGCCGCCATCTTTGTGTGGGGCGGCGCTCACGTGAGCGGCGGAGACGCTTCGCGCGGCCATCTTTGTGCGGGGCGCGTCGCACGGCCGGCGGTGCCGCAGCCGCGGCCGGTGGGCGTCTGTCCGTGAGCCGAGCCGCTGGCGGGGCCGCGGCCTGGGCGCGCGTCTTCGCCACGGCGGCTTTCTGCACCGCTGCGTCCCGGGCGGGGCAGCGCTGCCCGCTCGCCCGCCGGGGTCGCTGTCCGCGGAGGCTGCGGTTCGCCATCGGTGTAAGTTGCGGGGCTGGCCGCGGCGCGGCTTAGCTCCGGGCTCCGCGCCCGGTGCATCCTCCCGGCTGCTCCGGTAAGAAGGGGAGAGTCGCGCCGGCGGCGGGGAAGGCGGGTAGGGCCCGGCGTCCCCGAGCGGGGAGAGCAGCGCGGCGGGCGGTGTCTCCGGCCGGTCTCAAAGTCCAGGGCGGCTCGGCCCGCTGGACGTGTTGGCACGGTGATGGCCGCCGCGCTCCCGGGGGGCTGGGCGGGGGCCGGCGGCGGTGCGCGGCCTGCCTGCCTCCCCCGCCGGGCCGAGCTGCGGGGCGGTGCGGCGGCGGTGCCCGGGCCGCCGGCTCCGAGCCAGCGGGTCGCCGTGCGGGGCGGTCGGCAGGCGGGGTAGGCGCGCCGGCCTGCCTGCTTGCCTGCCGGCCTGCCCGCCGGGAGCGGCCGAGGAGCGTTGAGTCGATCTCCGCAAATACCTGCCAAAGTTGAAGCCATGCGGCGACGGTGCTGTAGATACAATTCCTAAAAATAATGCCTGTAAGTTACGCTGTTCGTTCCCTGAGGTATTCACACGCTTAGATCACCCTGTACGAGGGATGAAATAAGCTGGAGGAAAAAGGCTGGTGTAGCACCCAGTGGAAAATCACTGTCGGCTGCTGTGCGCAGGCAAAGCCAGAGTTAGGAAAATCCTCTTAGCAGCATAAAGGTCAGCTGATGGGTTTCAGAGTTTCAGGATTTAAAGTGGTGGAAGAAAGAAATGAATGGACAGTCTATATGCCCTAAGAGGCAATTGTAAAATGAAAAATATTTAACCCTGTAAGAGGATATTCCCTCAACTCAGGCATTTTTTTAATGCCCTTTCTCTTTGGAAACGATGCTTCATGACAGAAAAAAGTCTAACGAAAGTGGCTTAAAAAAATTATGCCTTGCTTGAGTGGATAGCTCTTGGTGCCTGAAGAGAAGGACCAGATAGATACCTTTCATCAGCTTACGGAGCCTTCTTTTGTCAGTTACTGGGAAAATACCAGGTTTTATCCTAAGGAGATAAAGTAGGTTTTCTACCAGAGTTAGAACTGGTGGTGTCATTTTTTTCAAGAAAATGGGATACTCTTGTTTAGAGTTGATAGATTAGAAAAAGGGAGGGGTGGGAGATGAAGATCAAAACCACCTACTGACTAACAGAATATAAAGGAATTTAGGGTGTGAAGGTTAATTTTACTTATTTCTTAACCTAAGAAGACTATTCTCAAATTTAGTAACAGTGTTATTCACATACATTGTTATGCTAAAGTAATTTCTGTAATCAATTTTCAAAAGTATCCAGTAAAGTTTTAAAAGAGCAACACAGTTCTTTAGAAAATGGATTAAAAAATATACATCTTAAAAATCTAAATACATATGTCTAGGGCATGTATAGTTTGGAGCAAGTGTTGGTGGATTTTTTTCTGAAGCGTGAAAAATATCTATATGGCAAATAATTATGGAAGTTCCAGAGATCTTTAGTATTCTAAGTAATTAAATGTTCAGATACAAAATTGCACCCCTGTGTCACCCTTACTTTGTTGCCATAAAATAAATGTTAAATGCTATTGGTCCAGTGCATCACTAGTAAAATAACTCTGAGTGCAAGTAAGAATCCTGAACTTAGACCTTACTGATTTGATATGCTGTTACTCAGAAGTTATACAGGTAAAATAATAAAAGCCAGTAATGAAGATACAATTACTGGTTTAGGTAATTGCTGTCTTCAGAATAATCCTTTTTATTCTTAAAATCTTCTACCATTATTCCCTTACTGAACCCTGTAAAATGATCTGATAAAATGGCTTCATATTTCAGGACATCAGTGGAAGAAGATGTGTATTTGTTTACTTCAACACCTGTTGAAGTGTTAACTACTATAACTAGGCAGATTAAAACATTAATTCAAAACCTTTTTGAGTGAATGTAAAATCTATGATATTTCTTTAGGAAACATTAGGCTCCCTGCATGAGCTTAAGATAATTTTCAGGATCAGTTGGAATTTTCTTAGCGTTTGGGATTTTTCTGTGTGTGTAGATAGATCTTCCATGGTAGGCATCACACAAGACTGTGATGCCAAGGAATTGTGCTGAATAATAAATAGGTTGCTAGTCATGATGCTTTAAATTATGGTTCACATTTCTCTGATGGCTCACATGGGGTTTTTTTAGTGAATACAAAGAATAAACAGGAACAGAAAAAAAGACTGCGAATTCAAGATAAGTGTTATGGGCTTCTTTTTTTTCTTTGAAGCATGACACACTATGCATGCACTAAGCAAAAATGTACTAAGTTCTTTTGAACAATACATGGTTCACTTAGTTGAATGATGTAGTATGATGCATTGAGATAGGTGGGCTGAAACAAACCTTTTAGTGGAAACAACGGAAACGGCTAGCAGTAAACTGCAACATTCTCTCCCAAATATATAGGGAGCATTTGATGAGAATCTTATTGCATCACTATGATCAGGAACAAATAGTGTGAAAACTTGAGTTGTACTCCCGATTAAGTTTTATTTCATTTTTAACCTCATAGTGAAACAGAGATACTTCTTGTATTCTGTATATGGAGGTCCATGGTTTTCAGCTTGTGATATTTCTAAGGTTCCCGTGAAATGACTATGACAAAAATAGTCTTGTTACCACTGGACATGATTGCTGTCTAAGAATTCCTGTCTCAGTAATAATTTTTTTAGAGTTCTGCAACATGAGGAAGGCTGATACAGATCCAGATCCTTTCCAGAGCCTTTTGGTGTTTATCTAATATATAAACTTTTGGTTCCTGTGAGCTGTTCATATGAGGTTATTTAGGTACTTTCCCAGTACAAACTATCACATATCACTGGGGGCATTAAGTAGAGAGATACTCCAGCTTTGGAACAGAAGTATACAATAGAATGTAAGTGAAGCTACAAAAGGGGGGTGGGGTGTGTGTAATTACTGAAAATGTGAAGAATTGGCTTTTGAATGAGGTCAACACAATGCAGAAGCTTGTGAAAAAGCAGATGTGTAACTGAGATATGTTAGTAGAGAAAGATAAGCAATCTTTCCAGATAGAGTAGGAAGCGGTGACATAGAGGAAGGGCAGTGAGTGAAGGAGAGGCTACCCTGGGCTTGCTAGGACTTAGATGAAGGATGAATCATGGTTTTGAAATTAATTTTACAGTTTTAGACTTTAACATAACATTTTACAAAATGTGTTACTGCAGCTAAGTATATTAAGCTACCAAGGTTATGGTAGTGCAGTGAGTTATCATGGTTGCTACAGAATGGAAGGAGGTGTATAAGAATTTTGTTAACAAAAGGTGAAAGGCCATTTGGCTTTGCCCATGTAATAACATAATAATTTCTAACATTACCTAGACTTCTGTCCGAATGGAATGCACGCATTGTAGGAATAGGAGTCACATCCATAGGTACACAAGCTTCAACATGCTTTGGTCTTTTTGATGATTGTTATGAGAAGATGCAGTTTGCACCAAGAAACAGAATCTGACATGAGCAGAACTACCGGGTTGGGTTTGTTCAGGACTGCAGGTTTGGATTTGTGCAGTTCCAGGTGTGAAAAGTAGCTATTAAATACAAATCTGGTAGGGTGAGGTGAAGTCTCCATTCATTGCTTTGTATTAGTTGGAATAATGCATTCAGAAAGCTGCTTCAATTAAAAAAAATAAGCCTAAAGCTTTACTAATCCATTATACCTGTCTTTCTAAAGCATTTGTGTTAAATCAGCATTAATCACACTGAATTTTTTTTTAAGGTTGTTCAGGCTTTATTTGAAACTCACTTGACTTTTTAATGCTTTAACAGACCTTGCAAAATGTGCAAGATGAAACATACATTCACATTTCCATTTCTGTTCTGAAAAGGAACTTTACAGTTCAAAGCAGAATTGCTCACATGACTGAAATTGAGGTTTGGCCTGAAGAAGAATCATTTTTATATTTGAAGTGTCTTTCAATAATTACAAATAGACACTGAACTGAGGACGTACTTCTCCAGATGCAGCTTATGTTTGAGAGTAATGCTTTTTAAATGTCATGCCATTGATGTAGGAAGAGAATTTACACCTCATCTTGAAAAAAGTCCTGAATTATTAATTTACTGTAGTATTTCCAGTCTTGAGATAAGTTCTTAAATATTTTATTGAACAGCTGTTAACATGACATTCAAAAAGACTGATAGATGCACATAAGTATATGCATGCATGTTATGTATATAGAAATATCTTGTGTATTATTTATAAATAATTGTTTATATATAAAGTACATCTAAGTATGTATGTGCAGGTACATACATGCGTGCATGTTAAAAATTATATAAAGTAGTATTCCTATACAAATAATACTTTAATAACATTATTTGTATAGGAATGTTTATAGGAATAATATAGACTATTTATACACATGCGCGTGCACACACGCGTATAAAACCCCTTTGATAACCAAAGGGAACTGAAATGACTCTTTATTCAAAGGGATCTTATTGCAAGGCAGTGGAAGTAAAGACTAAGTCAAAGGTAACAAACTGGAAGTTTACTAGGAGTTGTGTCCGAGATGCCTACTAGGCAAGGCTTGTTTTCCCCCATGCTGTCGAAGCCCTACGTTACTTAATATTCAAAGGAGTGATAGGTCATATGGTGGAAGAAACAAACCTAAAGCTGCCAAAGCCAACAGGGAAAGCGGAAAGAGATGCTGATAACAGTGCTAAAGGCTGCAAACAGATCAAGGAGTGTGTGTCACTGAGTTAGGATGGAAGCTTAGTTGCAAGCCTTGATAAGGGAATGCTAGATTGGACAGATAATGGTTGGGCAAAGAAAGCTTAAAATTTCTTGGTCTTTGGAGAGATCGAGGCATCAATAGTAATTGTCTTAAGTGACAAAACCGTAGCAGAGGAGCAAAGTTCTTGGTTCTTATCTGCATGAGTCAGTTGGAGGATTGTATAAAAAGAATGTTACTGAGTTCATTTTGTTTATTTTCCTTCTGTAGAACATCATAGCTTTCTGTGCAACCATCAAAATAATAATGCCAAAGTGACTCTATTTAGCGTTCTTTATTTCTGTTAAGTTTCAAGAGACCTTGGATGGACAGAGAGAACTCAAACAAGAGAAAAGCTTGCTGAGTGTTCAGTACTACATGTGAGTTACAAGTTTCAGTTTGCCGTTGATATATAATATGCCTCAATCTAGAAAGTGTCATTGTAAATAAATAAAACCAAGATAAAGTTTCCTTCTCCTTTGACAAACAAGTTGTGTGCTCCTGCATTTTATCCTTCACAGCTTCAGCACGCTTCGGCAGTGTTGCATAAGATCCCTTTTCAGAATATACAGTCAGACACACCATCAGTTCTGTGTAGGCTTGAAAATTGTAATTCTTAGGTCATTGGGGTGCCATGGTAGAGGCCAGGAAAATAGTTAATCCAAACCATCTTTGCTCCACAGCATTTTGTTAGTTTATGCCCTAAAAGTCAGAAGATTTCTTTTTAGAAGTCAGCTGTGTTTAATTTGGACTACTGGATTCTCTTTACTGTTAATAATTAAGTTATTTATACTAACTTACTTTTAAAAGGCACATACTTTTAAAAGTTGTATATTAGATATCTAATATTGCTGCCAGCTGTAAGGAATTGGATTTTACTCATTCTTTCTTCTGTTGACAAGTGATTCCCTGGTCTTGAAGATCCTGGCTACAGGATCTCAGAAAATACAGCTTCGGAAATGTCCTCGCCCAGCAGCAATTGCCCACACTTGGAATCGGTCGGTGAAATAACAAAAGAGGAATTGATACAGAAATCTCATGTAAGTTGCTGCAGCTTACTTTCTTCCTATCACAGTTAACTCTGGTCACTTATTTTAGCTACATGTCATGTATAAGTTATAAGATGCATTTAAGTGTTAAGCCTGGGTAAAATCTTCTGTAGTGGAATAGTAAGGTTTAAACAAGGTTTGGGAAGAATTGTGGACTTGATAAAACTGAAAAACTATTTTTCAGTACTTAACACTTAGTGTGCCTTTCCCAGCAGTGTTTTCCAAAGCAAGCGATGTTTTGATGGAAATATTAGTTAAGAGTTCACATAACACCAAGCTTGAACTTTTCAGACACTGCCATTGTAGCAGTTATTTGGAACGTTAGTGTAATATAGTATAACTGACTTCAAGTAGAAACTAACAAAGAAATTTATCTTTAAGTTTTTCTCGCGTAACAGTTCACTTTTTGATGGAGGAGCCACTGTTTGAGAAACTGCCCCTACCTGAACTCTTGGTTTCCAGCTACCATTAATATATAGAACAAAGAAGGATGTTGTAACACATTTTAGTAGCTGGAAGGTGATGAAAAGCCAACCCTCTTCTGTCCATGGTGCTAAATTTCTTTAGCTGAAAAGTGTAACTGTTAATTTGCTGCTGAACGTTTCTCTGATGTTACATCTTTTTTGTAAACCTTTGCAGGTAGTGTTGCCTGTTCACAAATAGGAATTTGTAGTTATTACAAGTTCTGTCACTTTCATTTCCTATAAATTTAACATAAAAAGAAAGTCCAGTTTTGAGGATTTTTATAACAGTGTGATATGATACATGTTTATGTTTTATTTAGTAGAACAATTTTTGGTTTAAGAAAAAACTTGGAGAGAGATTCAGGGTTTTACTAAGAAAAATATTCTGATTAAAAGTGGGTTGGTTATGAATGCATACTTTTTTTTTGTCTTAGAACTATTCAGTTGATACAGATTACAGTATTTTTTCCCATTTTGTCTCAAATTTGTGGTTTACTGGTCAAAGTAAATGAAATAATACTTTGCTTGTGTGTTTAATAGGGCACTTGTCAGGACTGTAAAGTCAGAGGACCCAACCTTTGGGCATGCTTAGAGGTAAGTTGTTCTGTTGTTCCATAGCAGGGGCCTTTTCTAGTAATTTGTAGATAAAGTTGGTAGTTGGTTTTTTTTTTGACGAAACAACTAGAATGAAGCTCTTTAAGTTAGTTTCCTCAAGTTATTATTTAAAAGCAAAATCTCATGTGCAGTTTTTCTATTTTTTAAATGATTTACCATTTATCAGGTACATATTTCTTGTAATTTAGGAATAATGTGTTTAAAATGAGATTTTTTTTTTTTTTTTTATAAGAAGCTGGCATATTGAGGTTTCTTCTTGAGTTATGATATCTTTTAGCTCAAGATTTTTTAAAAATCTGTTCCCCGGGTCTGTAGATATGCAAAATAATATTATTCCTGAATTAAATTACTTTTTATAAGCCTCTCTTAGCATTTGTACTAATAACATCTAGCAGTAGATTATGACTTTTTACAGCATAAAAATGCATACTCTGACTTTTTTATTCTTAAGCAAAACAAAGAAGAATGCTTATTTTGAAACTTGTAAAAGCTTATATAAACATTCTTCAAACTTTGTACAACTTTTGTACATTCTTTACCTTGGTGATAGTTCTTCCTTAAATATGCTTTTGCCTTACTCTTCTTGCTGTCTACAAAAAACGTAATTTTTAGTGTATTTTTAAGAAAAAAAAAGACTCTGAAAATGTTGTTTCTCATTGATCTGTGATACCAACAGGAAAGTATGTAGCTAATTCAGTTTTTAAAACATCTTGGGAGTTCTTCAGACATACAGCTGTTTCCAGAGATTGAAATGTTACTCTGTAGGCTTGAATTAATTTCTTGGCAAATTTTGTCTAAGTCCTGTCAGGAAGATATCTAGGCTGAGATACCAACTTTTAGGTGTATGTATGAGTATTTTTAAAAATCTACTTCAGTAGTTAGTTCTAAGTGAATTACGGTAACAGTTAAGCGATCAGATTATTTTGCTCCTTCTATCAATACGAGATAGAAATGAAGGGGGAAAGAGACAGTCTTGAATGTCTTTTTGTTAGATGGCTTGGAGTTTAATTATATATAAAAACCCTCTTGGGAGTAGGAAGAGGTGTTCAGGGATGCATCAGTCTGGCAGGTGGGGAAATGCTGTGAAGCTTAAAACATGGTTTTTATTTCTCACTTGAAGCTCTTAAACTGTTACTGAAAAACTCAATGTCATACCAACATTTCCATAGGAGAATATTGTAATTGCAGTAGGACACTTAGCATCATGCTGTGATGTATCTCCCTTTGGATGAATTGGCATCTTGCCTTCACCTTTTTCAGTAGAAAAACATGGTGAGATCCCAGCATGTTGACTACCTGTAACTTAACAAATATCTGTGATTATTTAATATAGAAAATTGACTGTGTTCAGCTGCTATTTGATTGTATAAATTAACGTGCTTAGAGAGTTATACAGATAACATGCTGTACCCTTTTCTGTGATTGTCTTGACTCATGCAAATGAGGAATTAATGAAAATTGCTTGAAGATTGGCAGCTGCAAGATTCCACACTCAACTCAGCCAAATATGTTTTGCAATTAGCACAACTAAAATCCAAATTATTTTGCATGTTAACTATAATGTGGTAAGTACTTAACCATAGAGTGCTGGAAGCTCTTGTGAAGTAATACTTTGATAAATAGGCACTGCAGATAGGGGTATCCAGGCATTTTTGTCAAAATGTGTCATGATCTGAGGTTGTTGCAATTCAGTATTTTAGACACTGGGCTATCTTCTATTTATTTTATAAAAAATACTTTAATCTGAACGATTATATCAAAATCACCAAAAAATTATATTCTGAACACATTAAAAGTCTTAACACTGCCCACCAGTGAGAGGAGTTGAGTTAAATCTCGCAGCATTCTTATTTGCTTTAGGTGATATTTATTTTAACACATACCATGCATGTCTCTTGTGAAGGACTCTGCAAGTTTGAAATTTTGACTGAATTTTAAAGGGATTTGTAGTATATTCTTATTCTGTAAACCTGTTTGACACTACTTCTTAATTCTGTATAATTCTGTTCTTCATATCTTGCTCAACAGAACAGATGTACATATGTTGGCTGTGGTGAATCCCATGTTGATCACAGTACCACCCATTCCCAGGTATGTGTATTTGCTAGTAATACAGTTACTTGAAGCAGTGAAGTAGAGTTAGAGAACATTTTTTACTGATTTAAGTGAAGTCACAGAATCACAGAATCATCTAGATTGGAAAAGACCTTGAAGATCATCCAGTCCAACCATTAACACAACACTGACAGTTCCCAACTACACCATATCCCTAAGCACTATGTCAGCTCTACTCCTAAACACCTCCAGGGATGGGGACTCCACCACCTCCCTGGGCAGCCCATTCCAATGCCTAACAACCCATTCTGTAAAAATAGGCTTCCTAATATCTAGTCTAAACGTCAGTAAACTGTGTTAGCATAACTGTTTGGAAATTTGATTAACTATGGTTGGTTTTCATCTATAGAAGCAAGTCTCATTAAGTTAGGAGTATGTGAGTTTACAGTCTTTATGCAGGTGCATAATTACTTCTGTAATTCTGACATTATTGTGCTCCTTAAAAGAACATGGTGAGAATTAAAAAAAGAACAATGGGTATGATGGTTTTCAAAATGCATGGACAAAAGATTTCTTGAGTACTTCAGCTGATATGTAGTGCTTCACTACTTCAGTTTAATTTAGGACTGTGGCTGCTTGATGGATAAGAGGAGGGAAGTTGGATTAATGAAGATAAGAGCTGAACAGGTGTAAGATGGGAAGTATCAATAACCAGAAACAGGTGCTTTTTTTATGCATTATGCTCCCTGTTCAGTGGCTACAGATGAAGAACCTGTAGACTGACCTGAGTGTATCCTTTCCTGTGATGTCCTGATTTTGGATCCAGCTTGGTAGGAGCAGTGGAGTGTGTGCACTGTGTTCTCCAGCAGGCTAAGTTTTTTGCAAGGTTGGACGGCTTGAGTGCATCTGTTTGGGTCTTGAACTCACTGTCTGTGCACATGCATGTGCAAGTGGAATGATTGCCAAAACGAAGCAAATGAGATACATCATTCTCTCTTACCAAATATATGGAGGACAGAGGGATGGCAGTTTTATTAACGTATTTCAGAATTGCTGACTTCACGGTTAAATGATGTTCTTGGTACCAATTCACAGTTCATCTGCCAGAAAATAACACCTAAGGTTTCCCGCTGAGCAATTTTTGGTCCCTAAAAATACTAAAAAAACCCCTGGTGAATATTAAAATGAAAAAATAGTATATACTAGGGTTTTACAAGAAGCACCACCACTCCTAATTTTTTTTTTTTTTTCCTGGAAGCAGAGCCATGAAGAGTTCTTATTTCTACAAATCAATAGTGATTTAATATGAATTATATAAATACTGGGGGGTTTTGCCAGCTCTTTAAGCTGTATCACAGTTCTAAAGCCTTTACAATAGATACACAAATGGGCGGCTTGTAGTGCAACTGGGGAACAGATGGTCCCTAAATTTGTTGTCTACAATTTTATACCTCTTGGCTTTCTGTGGTAGTTTATTCCTGCTTTACATGCTGTTTTAGCCATGTTATGTACTTGCCAGGTAAAAGAAAGGGAATAGATAGTTTGCTTGGTGTCAGTGACATCCTTGTCTTGATTCTCTTGTTACATAATTTTGATTTCTGGATAGTAAGCCCTCTTCTGCGTTTGGGTTTTTTTTTTTTTCAGTAAAAATCTCAAACTCACTAAAATGAGAGAAGTTGACATGAATCAGTTTATTTCTGCTCACTTCAGTTTCTACCCACAAGGTTCCCTGTACTGCAAATAATGATGTTCATTGTGTCCACTTCAAGAAAATTAATAAGCTGTTGCTCTGGAGACTTGTAATTATTTATGCAGCTCAAACTGCAGAAACAAGTATATGCTCATGATTAAAATTGTCTGAGATACTTACATCATCTGATGTTTTTTAGTAGGGGGAGGGTTTAATGAAATGGTAGGCTACAGCTTATATTAAAAAACATTGTACTTGTACAAGGCCTTAGTAAATGAGGGGAAGAGGAATTTAGGCCTCCTGCAGCAGTTGTATTTTTTTCCTAATTTGTAGCAAATCCCTCATTGTCTATAAACCTGACTGGTGCTGACATATCAGGAAGAAATACAAGAAGGATTGATGGAAATATTTGGAGGGTGATAGCAACTGTGTACACAATCTTACAGTAAGAAAAGAGGTTAAAAAAAGAAAGATGAAGATTAGAACAGTAAAAATATTTTCCATCTGTCAAATTTTTATATTGCTATATGGTATGAAGCTGTCAACAAAAGAACTAATTGAGTCTGGAATGTTTGTTTTGATCTGAGCACCTCTAACTGTTAACTGAACTAAAAATCTTATCTTACTCTTCTGTTTGATTGTTAAATATCTTGAATTTCCTACAGTAAACCAGTAGAAATAGACACTGGCCTTACTGTAAGAGGAGGCAGCTGCCATTATGACCTATAGCAGACATTCCTGGAAAATAGTTTTGTTGTGAATTGTAACACGCCTGGTGATGGGCTTTCTTATCTTTGTAATTACACAGAGGCATATCAGATATGGCAGTGGCTTAAATTCTTATTGTACCTTGTTGCTAATTTGAGTGACTTGTACTAAAAATGAGTGTTGGATAGTTTGTGCTAAAATTTCAGTGATTGAATTGCTGTTTTGTAATATTCTAACATACATATTTGTTTCATTATTGAAAGAGCTAAAATTTTAATACTTCTGTTCTAGCTTGCATTTAACCGTATTTAATTATTCTGAAATTTCTGAATTGCTGTTTTGTTTTTTGTTCTGTTTTAGGAGACAAAACACTGTCTAACTGTCAACCTTACTACACTCCGTGTTTGGTGTTACGCCTGTAGTAAGGAAGTGTTCCTGGATAGAAAATTAAGATCTCATTCTCCACTACCAAATGCAAGACTGTCTCACCAAGCACAAGATAATAGTGTTCAGGTATTTTTTAACCTAATGAAACAAATGCAGCTGTAGCTTTGGAGTAAACATTGTATCTTCTCTCAAGTGAGAGACTGACTTTTCCTTCTTTCTTGTGGCTGAACTTTCTATTAATTTCTAGATTTATAAAATTTCTTTAAAAAGACAGTGCCTAGCTTCTGTGTTCTCTCTGTGTACTGCATGCTTCTGAAGAATGCTCTTTTCATCTTGTTGTCTTGTTTGTAATCTACAATAAACTCTAAGGTACAGAAAAAGCACAGGGTTAAATTTGAGGTTGCAAGATTGGAATAGTTCACCTGTGCTTCCCCATTCCGTCACCTCTTGAAAATGTTATTTACAAAGCTCATTACAGTAATTGCTGGCTAACTTTCAGGGAGGTGCAGAATGCCTTAGCATATGTTTATGGATACTTGCCCGAGATTTTTTCATACAAGCACAGTACTTTTAGAGAAATACATGCTAGTTGTTAACCTCATTGAGCTAGTAATATAAGACACTTAAAGGGATTCTGTAACTTAGTTTCTGAGGTTTAAGCATGTGTGGTTTTAAGTATTGATAAATGCCTGAAAAGCATGGCATTTGTGTATGTATGTGTGTGTGGGAAAATTTTTCCAGTGGAGTGGTATACACACAAACACTTCTGGATAGTTAAGAATTTAACTACTACGGAAGAATTTGCTAAGAAGGCAGTAGTAACCCATGTATATTCTATATATGTAATTTTGGTGTAGAATGACAAACGTACTGTGTTAGATGCATGTGGAAAAATATGTATGAAACAAGAAATCAGGAGAATGCTATTAGTGTTCTATGGCAGTTAGCATTGCCAAGGAGTATAAATATGCCAAGGAGTGAAAATATGGCCAGTATCTGGAAGGCTGATATCGGTCGAGTAAAACACAGGCTTAAGATTGTAGTGTTTTGTATAACTACGATGTCAACGACAAGACTTCATAAAAGTGCTTAGCTTCTTAACTCCACATTTATTAATAATTAACATAGTAGCTGAAGAGTAAGATAATGAATTAAGCATTAGCTCATATTGGAGACAAGTTAGAGGAAAAAATGAGCAAAGCAGATGTTATACAGGGAATTTTGAAATATGCTATTTTCTTGTCCTTCAATTTCAACAAGGTTTCTTTAGGTTTGGATTGTTGTTTTGTTATCCTCTGGTTACATTAGTCTTTACTGGCATCAATACTATTCACTCTGATAATCTCTTTTCTAGATAAGTGTTGTCTTGGAGAAAGTTATATTGTAATTTCTTAAGTATAATTGGCATCATGCATGTATCTTAAAAAGTGTTATTTATTGCATATTTAATGTACTTATATAAAAATGACAAGTAACTCAAGTAAAACTGACACAAGTACAGTATTTCTAAAATTGCTTTGCTTGTGGCATAGAGCTATGGAAGAGATAGCATAATGCACAGGTTGGGCAGAAAGATGGTCAGTTTTTCAATGTACATAGAGAGGAAATATTCTTTAGTATGTTCACATAAAAGTTTAATATGAATGTAATCTGATAGTTTTCTCATAAAATGCCAGCAGCTCAGTTGGAATAGTACCCTTGGAATATTTTTTTAAAAAACATACAAAGCTGGGTTCAGACTTCTGAACTTCTGTTCTATTATACTTTTAACCTGTTTTAATCTTCCAAGAAAATGGGTATAATATACAGAAAAATCAGTAGAATTTGTGAAGTCTGTCAGACATTTTGGTTAGAATTTTTATTTATGCACTCACAAAAAGAGCTTGTCATACAATAAATGTCTGCCTGCTAATACTTTGTTTCTCTGTACATCTTGCTTCCAGCAGTTTAATTTGTCTTTGTTAAATGTAGTGAGCCATCTGGTGGCATATCAAAAACATGTACACTAACTTTTATGTGTTGACTACTGTGTTAACTTTTCAGTGATGGCTTAGTGTTTGTTATCCAAGGGAAATAAATACTATAACTTGCCTTTTTTGATTCTTCAGCTGTTGTCATAAAATAATGCACTGTTTTCACTGCTAATCTGAAAGCAAAAACATGGGATTTTTCTCAGTAAACTTCATCAGGGTAGCTGTGGAATCCTATTATCCTTAATTTCTGTCCAGTGAGATTTCAAAATGTGTTCATATAATCTTCAGTTCCTAGATTTGTTGGAGAAATTATACATAAGTTAATTAAGAGGAAACTTGATAAATACAAGTAAATATTGTTTTTCTTTTTATTCTTATAAGGATTTTAAAATACCTAGTAATCCCACGCTGAAGATTCCTCTAGCAGCTGTATTTGATGACTTAGATATAGAAGTGGAAGAAGATGAGTTAAAGACTAGAGGTAATAAAAGCAATATTGCCCTTTATCGCATGTGTATGTCTCCAAGTCTGTTCTCCAGCTATATAGTAGATCTCTACTAAGTGGAACTGTTTCCTATTCTGCTCCAACTAAGACCTTTATTTTTAATTCCACCGTTATTGCAGCAATCTTTATTTCCCTTTAGAGCAGAGGCTGTGGTGATAAATGTACTGCACCCATGCAAGCAGCAACAGAAATAAGAAAGCGCACTGGAGTACTGTTTAATCTAGCTGGTGTTATAGCCACTCTGGTAAAAGTAGTTTTTTTTCTAAAATCTGTTCCAGTGTTTACTTCTGTCCTAAAAGGTTCCTGATTTGAATGCTTTCCTGCATTTTGGGTAACCCTTTTCTGAGCCTGTAGTATGGGGTTTTAGTTTTTTGTTTTCTTCTTTTCAGTAATAGATTTCATGCACTGCCAAACTTTCTGGTATAAAAAGTTACCCTACCCTAGTATTAAACTATTGTGAAGACGAAAATGAGAATGTATGAAACCACAAACAGCAAAGCCTTAATTTTTCATTTCATGAGAGAACATAATGACTATTATTTCTTAAAAGTCTCAAACTAGTATTGATCATTTTAAAAAGGATATGTGTATTTGTTAGTAAAGAAAATATTTCTAACTACCATTTTCTTAGAAAAACCTGACTAGCAGATTGATAACCTATTGTTTTTGAGATGCCAGTGCATATGCCAAGGCAGTTAGTTTTCCATCAGTGATTATAAAAGAGTTGTTCTAATTTATGGATCTCCTGTTTCTCCTTTAATCATCTACTACCAGCTTTCCCTCTCCTAAGTCTGCTGGCATTGGCCAAAAAACCTACTTTGCCCCTTCTGTTGTCTGGCATGGTCTTTCTGGATATGTCACCACCCCACTAATTTTCCATCTGCCCTTAAATCATTAAACCATGTGTTTTATTCCCAGTTAGTTTCTCCTACCAATGTGTGCATTTGTATATCTTCTTGGCCTATTAATATTTTTGCGAATGTAACTTGTACAGAAGTAATATACAAATAGAATTGCATTAAAGTTTCCAGTAATATTGTTGTGACTCTGTTAATATGCTTCTCAAAGTTGAAGGAAAAACTTCTTTAGCTCCCTTTTAACTTTGTTCTTAAAATTTCTTCTGAAATGCTTTTGATGAAGTAAACATTACAATATATCTTTGCAAGAAAAGAAGTCTATTCAGAAACTTCATTTGCAACACTGCAGGCTGGAAAAGTGCAGTGAAAGTATCTTCCTGATATATTTTCTGCTGTTAAAAAAAAAAAAAAATCTATGACTGTTCTTACATTCCAATTTCAGTAAGAATGATTGTCCTTTTCTGTAGCAGAAATTGGAAGGGCAGAAGTGGAGGTTCAGATGTGGGAAGCAGAACTGTATTTCCTTTCAGAGAGATAGAAGAACCTGTTAAAAATAAATTTCTGCGTATTAGAAAATTCAACTGAAGTAAACAAACTTTTTTAGAAGTAAAAGGATGCTCTTAAGAATTTTTATTTTTCTGCTACAGACTAAAATGATCAGTGTAGTTCTTATACTTCAAGGATTGCATAGAGCTAATGGTGTTGATTTATGAGTATTTAAAGTTTTCTGGTCTTCTTGATTGTTTGCTTATAAATGTTACTGATTTTCTCATACAAAAGCAATTTTATATTGAAATTAATTACTTCATTAATTTAACACTTTAAGAATAACAAATGTTTCTTTTTTATTTTAAATTGGTATACTATGATAATTACTACTTGTTTAAATAGCCTCTCCTCAAATATTTAGAGACTGTTTTTCATAACTCCATAATTTCTGAAAGAATATATGTTAATTGTAACTTTTATGCGTGTGGAAAAACTATATGTGGATATTTACAAAGCTAGTAAACAATCTGGGCTTCAAAATAAATTCTGTGGGGAAGTCTAAACTGCGTGGTCTTTCCATAAAAATAAGGGCATATAATTGACTTAGACTGATCGTAGGTAATCATAATTCTGATTCTGGGATAATCACATGCTGAGTAGTTTTTGAATGTTCACCATAATCTGACTACTAGCATGAACTTGAGACAGAAGAATAAAATCTTCCTTGAGAATCTTTTGGTAATATTAACGGTTGCGAACACAGTGTAGCAACAGTTTAAGTGAACAGGTAAATCTCTAAGCTCAAATAAAACTTAAATATTGATAATAATTTTAAAAATTATAATCTGCAGCTGTCATAAAACATCAAAAGTTAAGTAGATTGTATTTTATCTTACTATTTCAAGTGTTTTAGTCAGCCAAAATCAAAACATTTAATTACCACTTCTAGTTGGATTAGTATTCCTTTAGGAATCCTATGTTTCTTTTAGTTACAACTCTGCATTATAAATGGCATCAGAAGTGTTACATAAGTATTTTAACTAGTACATAGTTTCTACAAAGTATTTTCCTTAATATGTCTTGTATTGGATTAATAGACCATTGGCATAACAGACTATTAATTCTGTTTTTCAGGTCTAACAGGATTAAAAAATATTGGAAACACTTGTTACATGAATGCAGCTTTACAAGCTCTTTCCAACTGGTAAGGAAAATGATTGTAAATGTTATTTTTTATTTGCTTATACATGTATTTTCTCAAGATGGACTTGAGGATTTTGTTGGGCTGCGCTACCATGGAAGACGACATGTATTTGTTAAATCTGTCTTATATACTACAATTGTGTCACTGATAGGGAAAGAAAAAGTATTATGGTATATAGGCTACTCAGGTTTTTCCCTATTTCATTCTGATTCCTCACTGTCCTAAATAAAAATATAGGCAGTTCTAGGAATTAGAAGAAAAGTCTGATAAAACTATTAAATTTGTGGGTTGCTTTTTTCTCTGCTACAGAAGAAATCAAAGGAAACGAATAAAAATAAGCTCTAATTAAAAAAAGAGACATGTTAAAATCAGAAGGTCCAAATTCAGTCCTTACAAACAATGCATCTGGGATGTTCTATGCTAAATCATCCTAGGAATGGATAGAATAGAAAATCTTATTTTCACATGGGGATACCAGACAACTTCATGAAGGAGAAACCTACAGAAGTTGAAGAGAGAAAACCACTATCCAATTCTAAAGTTTCTTGCACTAGAAATGGTTAGGTGGGGACAATACTTGAGTATGTATTGTATATGTTTGCTGTATACATCTGCTTTGGGCTGCAATCCAAGACAGGATACAGGGCTGAATAGAACTCACTGAGATCCTTTGTTGAGGGAGAGGAGAACTGAGGCAAATCTCTCTAGAAGGTAAGGAAGTGGACAAAGCATCTAATCATGAGGAAATGATTCTGTTGAGAAATGCCAAATTTTGCACTTATGCTGGGATGTCTGCTTTCTTGGGTGAAAATAGGTCCAGTCCATATGAAGGATTGTGTCTTCAAAGGGAGGTTGAAGGAAGAGAAGTGAAAGAGCATATGAGTTGACAACACTGCATGAAGTAAACAGATAATCATACAAGTATAAATTATTTATCAATAAACATCATGTGGCACTATTGGATTCTAGAGAAAAGAAGACCTAAGATGCTACTTAAGGACTAGGCTTCTGGTGATTGTTGCTGTAGGGGTACATGAGTACTTCTGTGATGGGTTGTAGCAGTTGCCTTAAATTTTAATCCCATCAGACAATGGTGGTGCTTTAACAAATGTCAGGATATGTTTGAGGAGCAGTGTTGCTGTACTGCTGAAGTTGTCCTACGAGGAAATGTTTGATTGCAGCACTTAAGGGTGTAGGAAATGGAATTGTTCGATTTCATCATAGAAATGCTATTTTTAAAAATAATCTTGTATGAAACCGGGTTTCCTCTTGTATTTTAACAGTCTGAAAAAATACAATTTTCTTTTTAATCAGCCCACCTTTGACGCACTTTTTTCTTGACTGTGGAGGCCTAGCCCGAACAGATAAGAAACCGGCAATTTGTAAAAGTTACCTCAAGCTGATGACAGAACTCTGGCACAAAAGCAGGTATTGCATACTTTTGGTGATAAAATGATCATAAATAAACTCCAGAGTCATGAAGGGATGCATTAATCTGTCCTAGGTTTCTAATTTTTATTTTGTGTGTATCACAGAATTACTCTTAAAAATAAGGAAGAAAAGTCTAATGTACAGGATTTAAACACTCCTTATAAGCTGTTCTTTTTCCATATCTACCAAAGATAGGAAAAATAATTGATGTAAATTGTAGTAAGGAAGATCTGACAAGAAATAGATTATAATGCTACTTTGTATAAGGTTTAAGCTTTTAAAAATAAGTTTTCTATCTGCTAGAAATAAATCTAAAATGTTTAACTACTTTATCCTCTCTGTGTCCTTCAGTCTGTATCAATTTTTTGTAAGTTTCTCTTACTTCCTTATAAGGAATTTGTTACCTCTGTCTAAGAAAATACTTCAAAATATAAGTACAAAGGTAAAGAAACTGTAATTGTGCACAGTGCCAAGAGAATGTCTGATTCTCTGACGAGAAATGTGGCATAAAAGGCCTGATACAGTCTCTGTTTCTGTTGGATAACAGATCTTTTAAAAAATTATATAGCTAATAATTCAATAGCAATATTATGTTTGGTTAAGATTAATATTATTGGTGTTAGATGTGTTAAAGCTCAGTTGCAGGTAAAATTATGATCCTAGTAAAGATAGAAAATTCCACTTAAGTGCTTGCTTTTTTATGCGTAGTTATATATTTAAAACTTTTTTCTTTAGGCCTGGTTCTGTTGTTCCTACGGGTTTATTTCAAGGAATTAAAACTGTTAATCCAACATTTCGAGGCTACTCTCAACAGGTAAAACCTTCTGATGTCTTTTAAATCTGCCTAAGCCATAAAGTCATCTCATTTTTAAATCTAATGCTTAAGATACCATGCTTCCTATATTTGTTTGAAGCAAATGCAATATAAACTTTAGTTTATATGCTTCAAATGTAGATCATCTGAAATGGAGCCATTAACAGTTAATTCAGGTTTTATGTTTGTTTGTATCAAATACTTGAAAGGCCTTCAACTTCTGAGACTAACTCCTTTTACCTTTTTTCAGGAAAATTAAAATAATACATGTCTAAAACTTTTCCTTTCTGTCAAATAAGGTTGCTAATATTTGAGCGGTCCCAGAAAACAAAATGAAGATGTTCAAAGATAAAAAGGAATGTAATAGATTTTTTTTTAATATTCATCCACCATTAAGTTTTTTAAAAAATTAAATATGCAGTATCCAATTTTCATTTGGTGTCTTTGAAAAAGAACCCCACTGCCATGTGTTTCATAAGTGATGTTGTGGGAACTGTAAGTTGGTAATTTGTTAAATAAGCATGGATTATTATATAGTAAAGGCATTCTTCAGTTGATCCTTCATACAGGATCTTGCTGCATTCATACAGTTTGCAGTAATTTATTAAAAGCTTTTGGGCTGGAGGAAAAAATCTTAACCCTGTAATTAGAAAAGCTTACTAATATCTTCCAGGAATCTGGTGTTATTCAAAGGAATTTTGCTGCTTCGGTTAACATCTTTCATATTTGTGGTGTGGAGGATTAGAACACATGATTTAATGTTCAAATGCTGTATGAGCTGTAAAGTAAATGTTTAAATATTAATCTCAGTGTTTTTTAATTTACTCATGAATTTCTGAAGAGCCACGTGAATTTCTGGAAAAGTAGAAAATCAGTCTTGATAACCAAAAAGAAACTGTATGGAAACTTGCTTCTCACAGCTTTGAACACTGATGAGAATGTCTTTTTCCATGCAGAGCAACACTTAATGAAAACCTTTTTAGGTTCTTCCTGGATCACACTTCAGTTGTATGTTTAGTAGTTTTCATGGCAACAATTAAAACAAAGCAGGTCTTTCATAACCAACACTCTCCTATTGCCCAGTCTCACAAGTTGGGCAGCCATGTTCAATCTTCAGGGAGAAAAAGGAATTCTTTTGCTCAGTGAAGAATATTTATGAGTTAATCTGTGTCTCAAGGTTTACATCTTCCTTTTTTTTGTAAAAGGAATACCAACAAATAGGCATATTAAGATTTTTTTTCATTACCCAAACCTCAAATGCAATAGTTGTAGATTTTAAGAAAGAGTGTTTTCTAGTCAGCAGTTGTGAGCTTAGTAAGTAATTGCTATGATGGATGGGAATGTTGAGCAGCAAAAATTACTATTATGAACAACCAAAATACAAAAAGAAAAATAGAAGAAAATAGAAACAGTAGTAGTTGCCAAGAAGAGGCTATTGTTTTCTCTCATGCTTGCTTTATTATATATTCTCTAACTCTCTAAAGCTACTGTGTGGATCGCTGAAATTTAGTAGCTTTTAAGATACTTCCAAACGTGGATTAGACTTGTAGTAATACTTGACAGCTCTTTGTGGGAACACTGATATTTGAGGAATCTTGTCTGGGCTTGAGAAGAAGGATTAAAATCTTGTTGACAGTATGATGCAATAGGAAAGATGGGCTAAGTACATCATAATATTTTTTAATAAAGTACTTCCATACCCAGTGAAAGCAAGGCTCTGGTTGCTTTGAGGAAGATGCTGCATAAGGTTTTAAAAAAAAACATCCCTAAAACATTCTGTTATCAGCAAAGCTGGAGTCTGACCATACTGTTGGTAGTTGCTTGAGCTACTTTTATTATTTGTGTAAGCTATGGCAGTATTTTTGTTCAAAGTGTTGATATAAACTTTTTAGGATTCAAAGTGTTTTGGATGAAACTTGTATGATAACATTACTTGTGACATGCAAGAAATGGATGCAGGAAACAAATATGTGGTATGGAAATGAAATTTCTTTTGAACATTGGACCTGGGACAGAGGAGCTTACCTTATTCTTCTTTAACAGCCAGCTGTAGCTTTTGCTTTAGTTATCTGTATCTTTTCCTGATACGATTTTAGTGTCTTCTAAATAGAATGGAATAATATTGTAAAACTTGTTTAAAATTCTAGGATGCACAAGAATTTTTGCGTTGTCTTATGGATTTGCTTCATGAAGAACTTAAAGAACCAGTTGTAGAACTGGAAGATGCCCAGCCTATGAGTGTTGAAGAGAGTATGGAAGATGACAAGAGTCAGTCAGATGTAGGCTTTCAGCCCTGTGAATCCTGTGGTACCTGTGATAAAACAGAAAATGATGCTATTTTCAAACCTGTCTTAGAGGATCCTGCGGAGACAACCATGTTAATTCAGGATGATGATAACTCGATCACATCCAGAGACTGGCAGAAAGAAAAAATATTAAACAACAAGCTTAAACGAGCAAATTCTGTGGAAGATTTGGAAAAAGACACAAACACTACTTCAGAGACTACTGATTTTTTAAATAATCAAGGAACTGTCAAAGTACAGATACACAGCAGATTCTCAGGTAATACATTACTAATGTGCATTTGAAATAGTCAAATTCTTAACCAGAATATCTGTGTGAATTCAAATGAGTTGTAGAATACAGTAAAGAGATACAGGTTGAGTAGCGTAGGTGGATTTACTTATGAACAATGCACCTTCTCAGTTTAGGTGTTCTGAATTCAGTTTGAATTAGTTTGAAAAGCTAAAGATTTGTAGTGGGTAAGGTTTCAAATAACCCAAGAAGAGAGGGTTTTTTTGGTTTTATTCTTAACTTAAAAGCTATGGGATTTGAAATGGTGCTTCATTCCTAGATGTTCAGTGACCTGACAGTGTGGTTAAATAAATAACATAAACATTGTGTCTGTTCATTTGGCAGTAAATTTTTTTTGGTAGAAGTTATGAAATAATGCAGATATTCATTACAGAGTACATCAGTGATGTCCACATGAATGATATATCTGCAGCCCAAACCCCATCATCAAATGAAGGGATGAACACACGCTTATCAAACAGTCCTCCAAAATCATTCTCATCATGCTCTTCAATGGCACCAGTCCACAAAAAAGGTATAGGACCTTTGTTTTCTTCCTCCTGGTACTGAATTGCTCTGCATTACAGTTTTAATAGTGTTTCTTGTGTCTTGCGCAGCAATGCAGTGTTGTTCTTAAGGTTTGGGGTTTTTTTATCTCCTATCCCTAGTTGGGACAGTGAGCATTATGTAAGCTGGACATATGGTAAGACTCCCTTCTGTAAAATTCTGATTCTTTTGAAGCATGAATAGGATTTGCCTCTGCTTTGGGAGGATGGAATAACATTTTTAGGCAGCTTTCTCAACTGCACTGGTTTGGTGAGAGGGGAAACATGTGAGAACTTAGTGCCCCCCTGAAAGGTAATGCTTCCCAGAGAACAAGCACATTGAATCTTCAGCAGAAGTTCAGTAAGTCCACGTTTTAGTCTGTTAAGGTTTAAGGAGCCATGTGGACCTGTGCTGTAGATAGACTTGTAAATGTTGGATGCTGTCTGTAGGATAGAGTATTTTTTTTGTGCTTTCTACAGAATGTGTTTATCAGCATCCAGAGTATTTAGACTTTTACTGACTATAGATGTCAGACAGTGCAGCTTCAGGGCACAGGGAACAATATATAAATGTTTTTTTCCCTTATTTTTGTAACAGTAGATTATTTTAATAAAAGCTTGTTTTGTGGAACATGTATTTAAGGCTAGCATTATACCAAAGCAAAAAACTCCCACAACTTTAATATTGTGATCCTCTTTTTTTATTCAACAGGCTGTCCGGGATAAGTTCTGAAAACGTTAATGTTATCCTTTTAAGGCTTTAGCACCGATGTCAAATGACAATGATTTAAAAGACTTAAATCACTGATCTCCTTGGTTCATTTGTTCAGCAGTTTTGACACTGCATCTGTACTCTGTCTCCAGTTTTGGCTTCACTATTACAGGAGGGGTTTAGACAAGCTGAAGCGAGTCTATCAGAAGTGGTATTAGGTGGCTGGAGCCTGTCATGTACAAGGAGAGGCTGAGGGAGCTGGGTTGGTTCAGTCTGGAGAATGAAAGGCTAGAAGACTGTTGCTGTCATCAGCATATTGTGGGTGGTTATAGAGAAGGCAGAGCCAGACTTTGCTTGAAGCTTTGCAGCAAATAGAAATGGAAGCAACTTGCACAAAGGAAAATTTCTATTAAATGGAAGGAAAAAAAATCTTTCCAATGTGTGGCTGAATACTGGAACAGGGATAGAAGCCCAGAGGTACCCTGAGATTCTTGGAGATGTATATTCCAAAGTTCAACTAGTACAGCTTTGAACAGACTGTACCAGATAATATCCAAAGGTCTCTTCCTATCTAGATTACTGACTTTTGTCACTTCTTAATAATTTAACTTTGGTCATCTTTATTGAGTATTGAGGAAACAGATAGGTATGCAGTAGAACTGACAAGGGGAATAGTGTGGCAGCCATTTGCAAGCTCTCAAGTTGTTTTTTTAATTCCCTGTAATACTAGGGTAATTCCCTAGTGTGTTAAGACTTGTGTCTGGGGACTGATACCTAATTACAACACACCTATTGCCTTCTCTTTTATTTCCCCCTTGTTGAAAGCACATGGAGTATGTTGAGTGCCACAACTTTAAGATGCCCCTGCTTGTCAGTATCTTCCATTTCTTCCTGCTGTTTGTTAGTGTGGATAAACACAGCACATCCTCCACATCACTGGTCAATAAAGACTTCAGAACCACTTTAAAGCAGTTTAGTGACAAAACAAGTGATTGAAAGGAACCTTGGAGAATTCTGGGCAAGAGGCTCTATGATGCAGTTTTCATCCATGATAAAAAAAAATATATCTGATGCATTGCGAAAAAGAGGGTTTTTCAGATCACTTCTAGTGGCCATTCTTTCTGCTAGAGATACTTTGGAATTCAGACTTTTTTTATTATTTTAGACATCTCTAGGTATGGGATGATACAGAGACAATGTAACACGACTGGATGGTAAAAAGACAGGAGTACTGGTTATGGGCAAACTCTGTGTTCAAAGGAGGTTGTGTTCTGTGTGACAGATTTATTGGAGTAATTCAGTTTCCTTCTCACTATAATTATTTCCATGTTTCACTGCCTATCTCATTACCGGCTGTCAGCATTTTGGCAGAGTTTGCCTTTGACTCCTACAATACTTTTGACTCATCTTTTGGGTGATATACTGACTCCAGAAGAGGTTTTGTGGTCTTCATTTCAGCCTACCGTTCCAGAAATCTACAGAGCTGGAGAGACTGCTCTGGGGTGTTTACCTAATTAGTAGTGGGTTTGGGTGGGGAGCGCATGTTACTGGCTTGGGGCTTCAGATTTTTTTTAAGAAGCCGCTGCTAGCCTGGACTCTAGTAGTACGTTTAGTCTACTTCAGCCAACTGTCATCAGTGCTCTTTTGTATGAGCTCTTCAGCCCAACATGGTTAGAACTTCCTGAAAAGATGTAATCAAATTAAATGCTAGATAGAAGGTGCCTTTTTAAGTTTATACCTTTGGGGATTCCTGCCAAGATGAATCTTGTAGCGGTAGGCTGTAGATTTCAAGACTGGCAGTTTGAGTTTTACTTAACAGAGGCAAAAGTTTCTAGTGTTTGGCCCTCATAAACTGCTTGAGGAACCTATGTGAATTGCCTGGTACTAGCAGTGATCTGGTTGTGTAATTTCTAAGAAATACTTAATAAATAGAAAACAGGGCTTAGCTCATAATTTGATCCTAAATATGTATGATCTCCAATTATATTATGCAAAGCTGAAGGGAATTTGAATCCACTGTATCTTAATTCACTTTCAGCATTTTATTTTTGTCACTTTATAGTTTCAACAGTATCATCACCAAAAAGGAAGAAGCGCAAGAAGTACAGGAGTGTTATCTCTGATATATTTGATGGGACTATAATAAGCTCAGTACAGTGCTTGACTTGTGATCGGGTAAGTAAGGAGGGGAAGTTCTAGCTTTTGATTTTTTTATTTATTTTTTTTTTCATTCACCCACAGTACAAATACTAACAGCTTTTTGAATACAGTGATACTCTGGTAACTTTATTCTTTGGTGGCAGGTTGTTTCATACTTGTTTACTTAAATAATAATAGCAGATACTACCAGCACATTGTGTTTAGACTAGCTTGCATTCACTGAGCTGTATATTTACTCGGAGCTGAAAAATAACATTTTGAGAATTGGTTTACAGCAAGGATGGAGAAAGAGGCTTGTGTTCAACTTCACTTAAATATGATTAGTTTTTAGTAATGTTCTGAATATCCTAATGCATACCTCCTTTTGTAAGTTCTCAGGTACGCAATGTTACAAAGAAAAGTAAAAGATAGTAGTCTACTCATATAACAGTCTTATTAGATAGATTAAGAATAAGAAAACTCATGTCTTTCAGAAAATCCAAGTAAAGACACTTTTACAGGTGATATGAATCATTACCTGCTTTCTTAAGTTGTCCTCTACTGCAAGATATGGTACAACATAGAACAGTTGATTTTTTTTTTTTTCTCTCTACTATTTGCTCATAAAATTACTTAGAACAGCACACATGATCATTTAAAAAAAGTCAATTATCTAAATATCTCTCGTCGGACCACCTCAGTTTCAAAGCTTCAGTATCAAAGCAAAATATCCAAATCTTTGCACTGGGGACAAGTTCCTTAATGTAAGGTTTAAACCTAACTCTGATGCAATTACATGCCCTTATTGATTCTCTTGGTTTAGATGTAAGAATACAGAG
Source organism: Athene noctua (assembly GCF_965140245.1). NCBI lineage: Eukaryota > Metazoa > Chordata > Aves > Strigiformes > Strigidae > Athene > Athene noctua. The sequence goes on along the minus strand of NC_134041.1, from coordinate 13,875,627 downwards.
ACCTCAGGGTAATCTGGTGAGCAAGTTTAAAAAACAAATAAGAATTTGTAAAGTTTGCTTGATGTTTTACTCTGCAGCTGTGATCACTAAATCCAGCATGGGAGAAAGAATATGCCCAGTTGGGTTTCTTTTAGGGCAGCTCCAGTTACATCAGGTCAAGATAATGTCAAATACTGACAAAACAATGGGCTGAAGCTTTCTGAAACTAGTTTGTATAACAGGAGCCTGAGGCAAAAATCATAGTGCTTTGTATGACTAGTAGAAGACAATTAATTGATAACAAAAGTTTTAGTGATAACAATCTGCAACTTCTCTCTAAATTTTTTTTCTCTTTTTTTAGAAAATGAATTCTTACATTTCCTTATTCATAGTTATTTTACTACCTAGTAGAATTTTCAGCTACGGAGTGAGTTAGTAGTTATGGGTGAACTTTACAGAATTCATTTTAATCGCTGTTTCTCTTAAAGCTTAACTCTTAATTTTGTTTCATTTGTTTTCTTCTTTAGCTGTCTGTAACCCTGGAGACCTTTCAGGATCTGTCCTTGCCTATTCCAGGTAAGGAAGATCTTGCTAAACTCCATTCTGCAAGTCATCAGACATCTCTAGTCAAGGCAGGGTCATGTGGAGAAGCATATGCCCCCCAGGGATGGATAGCTTTTTTTATGGAATATTTCAAAAGGTAACTAATATTTACCTTGTTTTATTTACTTATCTATCCTGAAATTACAGTTTCTGCTCCTCTGGCAGAACATTTGTTGGTTTTCTTTCTTTTCTGTCAATGATGTTTCAGGTTTGTTGTCTCATGTGTTCCTAGCTGGTTTTGGGGTCCAGTTGTAACCTTACAAGATTGTCTTGCTGCCTTTTTCGCCAGAGATGAGCTCAAGGGTAAGAGGTTAATTACATGAACATCTCTTCTGGGTTTTTTTTTCCTCCTGTCGCAATAAGATGATTAATATCTTCTTAGCTTCACACAATTAAGCAAAGGCCACCTGTTACTGTAATACAGTCACTCCTTGCTCTTACAGGATTATTCATTTCAAAAAGGTAAGCTTCTCACTCAACTGAATATTTGAGGCAAGAAATAACCATGAAAGCAGCTTTAGAACTGTCAAGTAAATCTGACTTTGGTTTAATGAAATGGTATTAACTGAAAGTTCATAAAAATTTCAAAACCTGCTATATTAATACTCATTTTCACAACCTTAATTTAGATTTAGTTAATTATTTCCCTTTTCAATTACATAGCATCATCTCTCAGATTATGCTGTACTGCTTCATAGTTGAAAGCATAAAACCTAAGAACCTTTCTGTTTAGTTGCTATATCAACACTCTTACGACTTAAATATTGAATGAAACCTGTATTCCCTTGAAACTTTCATCTGTCAAATATGTGCTTGAAGAATAACTAGTTGGATTTAGAGAATAATGGCTGGTTTTCTTCTTGATATTTGCAGGTGATAACATGTATAGCTGTGGAAGGTGTAAAAAGTAAGCTGGCTTTTACCTTTGTTTTAATTTGTCTAATTTGAGTGCTTTAATACTTCTGTTACTCAAAGGGCATTTCTTTCTGTTGAATATGTCACAGTACTATTAATCTTTTGATACTACCTTGTGTTCTGGCTGTCAGAAATTAAGTATTACAAAGGTGCAGGAGTCAGGAAGCACTGATTCACCGTACCATATTGCAAACCAAATGTGCTTAACTCTTTTTCATGTTCCTTACAATTTTAGACTTTCTAAATTTTTTTGATGGATAAAATAAGAGCTTTTAGCCCTCTATATTACTTGCAGGTTTCAATTGATATGCAATAGGTCACTTCAGTGTGTTAAAAATAAACAAACTATGGCTTTAAATACTAAAGAACCAAGAAACAGAAGTGATCTGAAGACTGCTCAAAGACCTTTATGGAAAGGGAGTGTTATTCCTTGTTATATAACTGGTGATCTGCTGTAGCTAGTTTCTTAAAAATAAACTTAATTGTTTTCTTTTTTCTCTTTGCTGAATAATCAGCTTTCATGAAACAAAGTTCTTTTCTTTCTGCTAAGAGAAACTGTTAGCTAGATGGACCTTGATGATATTCACTTGCTGTTCTGAATTTTTCACCAGTATACATGTTTTTTTCTTCTGAAGTGTCATTGTTTATATCATTTTGGCTACTCTGTCTAGCCTACATTCCAGAAACATTTGGGGTTTTCTAATGTAATGTTTAGCTTAGACTTTTGCTGATGTAGCTCAAGAAAATAAAACCTTTTCAGATCTAAGTATTGGTTGTTATGTTTTGGTTTGTTTTTTTTCTTTCCTTAGGTTAAGAAATGGAGTGAAATTCTGCAAAGTGCAAAAATTTCCTGAGGTACTGTTACTACATGCACTTTAAAGCACTTTTTCTGCATGATTAGGAATGTGGTAAGACTAATGAGTTGCATGGAGTAAATTGTGTTTATGTTACATGATGAAAGAGTATCTTCATATTGGCATTTAATAATGTCAGCAACATTTGATTATTCACCCTGTAAGAAAGTGAACCTTGTACATGAAAAGTGAAGTGGAAGAATGGAGTTTTTCTGTATTGTTGTCAGCCTGCAGAACTTATTTATACTGTATGTCATAGAATTAAATACCATAGCCAGACTGGAAATCTTTTCTGTTAGTCATGCCTGTAACTTCACGTTTTAAAAGTAATCCAATCTTACACCTCATATTTTGAGTTGATGGCTCCAATAATCAGGAGGAATTAATGTCCCTTGTGACAAGATTGTGCAATAGATGCATTGTGGAAGAGAAAAGGTATGTTGTTCATTTCTGCATCAGTGTCAGTAACTGTTCAGGACTGGGTTTTTTTATACTGTCAGTAAAAGAAGTTTTCAATAATTACAAATTCATTTCTAACTCCTTGAGCTGCAGTTGATTTAAAAATAAATAAATCTGTGGAACACAAAGATTGTGATAGTTGCCTCAGGCCACAGAGAAAAGTGATCCTTTTGGGATGAAAAAAGGAAAAGATGATATGCCCAGTGTAGTTATTAAATATCAGATAGTAGCACGTATGGTTCTTGAGTGAATCTGTCGATCCTTCTTACAGATACTGTGCATACATCTCAAAAGATTTAGACATGAACTTATGTTTTCCACAAAAATTGGGACCCATGTGTCCTTTCCCTTGGAAGGCCTTGATCTTCAGCCTTTCCTGGCAAAGGACAGTCCAGCTCAAATAGTGACTTATGATCTTCTATCTGTCATCTGCCATCATGGAACTGCCAGCAGTAAGTATAAGATTAATTGTTTTGTCTTTGCAGTTGATACTCACATCAGCACTACCCATACACTGAACGGTAAATAGATGAGCATTGGTAATTATAACGTGAAAGATAAATGTTGTGATTTTTACCTTGAACCATAAGATGGCTTGCTGTTAAAGAGGTGGCACATCTTGGAAACTGTATGGCACACCTAAATAAAACCATAGGTGGAAAAAAATTAACAGATCCTGGAATACTAAGTGAAAAAACCATATGCACTATTGAAAGTGAACAGTATAAATGTACAAATATTGTTACATGCCAGCCGACGACTCATTGATTGACTCTTCTGCAGAGCTGCTGTTTGTCTAGAGTTTTGATGCATTTGTATGCCTTACTTTTTTGGACAGAGTTCACAACGCACCACAACAATGGCAGTATTTTTAAAAGAGTATGTTCTCTTGGATGATTGCTGGCTATTAACCACAAAACAGGCCGTAACTGCTATTTATGGGTAGTGTTGAGTAGCTGAATAAACATCTTACTGCTGTATGTTAAGCTTGTTTCTGCATAGGTGCTTTTCAGTATTTATAAGATTGGCAAAATAGGAGAAAGAAAAATTTTAAGCCAGAAACTTTATAGATTTTTATAGAAGTTACCCACCCCTTCATACTCTCCATTTGTTTAGATTGTTCCCAATTTTTCTGGATGCTTTTTCATCTTCCACTTAGTGCTTGCTGAAGGATGCTTCTCATAATCAGTTTTGTAGATATTTGATTATTTAATTACTGGCAGTTGAATACGTGTTTAAAAATAGTAATAATTTAAAATATATTATGAATAGTCTTCAAAACACGGTTAAGTATGGTCTTGATACACATCTATGTTGATTTCTATTATAAAGCCTACAGAGGTTTGAGAAGCGTTCATTGTGGAAGCTGCTATGGGTAAATTGTTCAGTCTTACTCTGATTTGAATATTATGGTTCAGAATTGCCTTAGACAACAAGCTGCTTGAAGAGTTCAAGAATATGCTGAAAGCAGTGTCCAACTTTCCACTAGCTGGTAGAAATTTAAAAAAAAAAGATGCTCCTGAGTTTGTGGGAAGTTAGTATCCAGGTTGTGTCTGCTAACTTCCTTTTCATGTATTGAAGAGTGATATGAGCAGCTCTGGGCACATTTTAATAACTCTCACTTCTAACACTCTAGGTGGACATTATATAGCTTATTGTCGCAACAACTTAAATAATTTGTGGTATGAATTTGATGACCAAAGTGTCACAGAAGTATCAGAATCCACAGTGCAAAATGCAGAAGCATATGTTCTCTTCTACAGGTAAGAAATCAAAAGTACAATCATACTCATCTAAGTCAGATATGTAAATAACTTTTTAAGGAGTTGGGCAGCTTTTAGAAATCAGCTGCCCCACAAGAATTATAATGGAAAAAAGCCTGTTCTGGAGAGAGATTTAATTCTTCAGTTTTGTCCTTAACACTTGCTCTGTTACTGCTAAAATATGTGTGGAACTTAAAATGAAAATTAAGTAAAGCATAAATAAAGCATAGTAAGATGACTAGAAAGATAACTTTAAGCAACTGTTAGAACTAGTCACCAATTACCGCATTTTCAACTGGAGGAAAGGAATTCTGCACAAGGTGGGTTTTGCACACAGAGTCTTAACTGTTAGAGCTCTAAAGGGAATTGTGGAAAGTCTTTGGGAGATGGTTTTACTGTGTTGTAATTTAATTTCAGGTTATTTATAGGCTGTTTTTTTCCTGAAAGTTCAAACGAAAGGCAAGAGGTCATGTTATTGTCTTCAGTCTATGGATTCTTTGTACTTGAAATAATAAAAACAATTTAACTCAATTCTTAAATCGTAAATTTCACAGAATCAGAGTTGTCTAGGTTGGAAAAGGCCTTGAAGATCATCCAGTCCAACCATTAACCCAACACTTGACAGTTCCCAACTATACCATATCCCTAAGCACTATGTCAGCTCTACTCCTAAACCCCTCCAGGGATGGGGACTCCACCACCTCCCTGGGCAGCCCATTCCAACACCCAACAACCCCTTCTGGAAAGAAATGCTGCCTAATATCCAGTCTAAACCTTCCCTGGCGCAACTTGAGGCCGTTCCCTCTTGTCCTATCGCTTCTTCCTTGGCTAAAGAGACTCATCCCCAGCTCTCTGCAACCTCCTTAATTTCATTTGCAGACTTTAAAGGTTTTTGTTAAATAATTTTGATCTAAATTTAAACAGGTAATGTATTTTAATTGGATTCATAGTGTTTGATTTTTTTTTTTCCTATTCTTTTAGTCGTATTTTGCTACGCTATAAATAACCATGTTGCTATAGCAGTTAGGTCTACCTAAAGCTTTTCTGTCAGCTATTTGAGTCAACTTCCACTCTGTAAATGAACTGAGGTGGCTCAGCTTTTGTGTGATGCTGAGTCAAGTTTCAGGTCAGAATTCTGGAGAACGAAATGAATGGTTCAAACCTGCTTTCCGAGAAGAGAGATTCTATTCAGTCTAAAAACAGGAGAGCAGAGATATTTCCAGTTGGACAGCAGCAACAGCCTCAATGAGAAAAGTTAAGGGGATACAGGAAAAATAGGGGAATTAGCCCATCTGCTTACTGTTCAACCTTACTACTGAAGGTACATAATGAACATCTGCCCCAGGAGTACAGCTTGCAAAGCTCAAATGGTGCTTAGAGGAAATAGGCAGATGGGCAGAGCCTTATCTCCTGTGGTAGTAATCACCTCTGCAGTATAGTCTGCTGTCTCTGTTGCAGTCCGGCTGTTTTCTTTCTCAGGCTGGTAGGTTGAATGGGAACTCTCAGGAGTCTCTGAGTTGTTGAACTAAGCAGGCAAAAGTTTTCTTGTCAGTATGATACCACCTGTGCCATTGCTTGTCACAACTAAGGACAAGGATAGGTTTAACAGAGCAAGGTCTTTTTGCCGCCCTTCCCACTCTGTCCTGACTCCTGTAACACATGGTTCTGTAACGTGACAGTCTAGGTTCCTGCCACACGTTAGATGGTGGCTTTGGCTGTGCATAGAAGGTACAAATTTTTTTAATATGCTAAGTCAACTACTTCATGCCATAGATACGGCCCAGGTAATTTACTTGAAAGTACAGTTTTCTTTTCACAAAGTGAATTTACCTGTGCTGTACACAAAGGTGTGTATATTTATTTAATGATTTCTATTTGTGTAATAGAAAGAGCAGTGAAGAAGCACAGAGAGAGAGACGGAGGATATCAGGTCTACTGAATATGATGGAACCAAGCCTTCTGCAGTTCTATGTTTCCAGACAGTGGTTAAATAAATTCAAGACTTTTGCAGAGCCAGGACCAATTTCAAATAATGACTTTCTCTGTGTGCATGGAGGTGAGACACTGAGTATCATTTAAAAAGAATTTGTCTGTTAACTTGTAGCTATACAGGGATGTACACTTGTTTTAATTAAAGGAATCTGAATATAGTAAGTTCATACTCTAACTTCTATAACTTCTTAGGTAAATTAGAACTATAACTTCTAGGTAAATTATTTCTCTCATTTTAGTAGCTGACTGGTTGGAAATGATACTGTGTGAAGTTCTGATTTTTTTCTTATCTCTGAACACTTAATTTTGTTTATAAGCTTTTTTGATTCTTGAAGATAAACAGTTTGGCTTATCAGTTGCTTCCTAAACATGTATATTCCCATTTTTAAAAATCCTGTCACTTTATCATCATCCTTAATACTTTGGTCTGTCAATCTAAATCTTTTTCTTAGCTATGTGCTATAAGCAACAAGAAGGTTTGAAAGCTGCAGAACAAGAAATTGATCTGATGCGGAGTATCTAGTGCATAGCAGTGTGAAAACAGAGTAATAATTCTGTATATTTTGTATAGGAGTGTAAAAAATTTTACTTTGTGATAAATGTTAATAATAATGAGAGAATTACATTAAGCAAAACATATTTGGGGCAATATCCATATTTGAGTGCTGACATTCCAAAAAACCATTGTGGTGGTGTTACACCTACTTTCTAATAAAAAATACATCTATATTAGATTAGCAGTTAGAGGTGCTGCCTCTGTTGCTGAACTAAACTTTTAACATAGGAATATTGTGCCCCTGTAGCACTTTGCAGAAGGTGTATATGTGGCTCTGGCTTCCCTTTTGTAGGGTTACAGAGATGACTCCTGTATGAGAGCCCAAACTACTAGATTTTCCCTATTCTAAAGAATTCTTGGATAGCTTGTTAGTGCTTACTATGTGCTTCAACTCAAGGCTTCTTATTATGCAAGCCCCTCTATTTCTGGCTCCCTCCAAATTTCACTACATTCAAGCATTCGTATTGTTTGAAGTAATTCAAAAAGGTCTACAGCAAATAAGTGGATTTTGAATAGACAGTTTGTTAATGTGTTTACATGCATAAACAAAATATTTAATATTTTAATCGTATACCTTAAGAAGCATTTCACAATCAGTATCTAAAAAGTATTCTAGCCCTTTGATTTTCATCTTTCATGTAGCTTGCTTCTGCTATTTATAAACTGTTCAGCCTCATAAAAGACTAAAATCAGAGTGGTCTCTTTAAATACAGTAATAGATTATACTGTGGTCAGACTTGTTTCACATGATTTCTCTGAATTCATTGAAAGATTTAAAGAAAGTTAGAGACCACTAACATAGTCTCCCCCCCAGAAACCTGCAAGTCTCTTTTTTTTGTTGGTTTTGTTTGGTTTTGTTGCTTCTGCAGGTGTTCCTCCACACAAAGCTAACTTCATAGAGGACCTAGTTGTAATGCTACCTCAAAATATATGGGATAATCTGTATAGCAGGTAAGTTTTGTACTGTAACTGGAAAAAATCCACTTGATACGGCTTGAGACCAAGTACGTGCCAAGCAGCAACACCAGACCAGACTTCAGAATTAGCGGCTCATATATACTCTAGGCACAAAGCAAAGTGGAAAAAATTGCAAATGGCCAATTTATATAATTTAGTGTGCAAAGTAATGCTAAAAGACCACATAAAGTAATGTGTTGCTGGGATAATACTTGGTAATACTATTAAATCAATAAACATGTATGGTATGTACAAAATGACACAAAGTAGGTCCACAAAAGTATGCTTTGCAAGAGGTATTTTGAAAGAGTTCTCTGTATCAGCTTCCTGTTCTCTTGTCGGCTGGAGACAGCTTTTGTTTTATGTTGGCTTTGAATCCATAGCCTCAGTTGCCAGTACTGCTTCAAAATAACTTGCATCTAATCTTTCCCTAGAACTACTCCACACTTCTTAAGGTAGGTCAGCTTTAAGTGCTTGCTTATAAAGGAGGGATTCTTACAAGATGGGTCTCCTTTTAAAGTAACAAAAAGCTGCAGAAGAGTTTTGCTGTCACCTTAAGAACGCTGTATTGCACTTGCATTAAGTATTTTTTGCTGTTAATTTCCTGCCATCTGAGCACTATAGCTATGTTTTAAGGTTTCAGTGGACACAAGTGAAAAATAGGAACAACACTGTTTTCAGCCTTTTTCCACTTTCATAGATGTATTGAATTTTTCTTTCAACCAGCAAAGGCGTTACCCATTTTCTGTAGGCAGAAATATCTGTTAACTCTGAAGGAAAATGTTTTTAAGCTTCTCATTAATTTCCTTTTTCTGTAAACCTTTTAAACAAGATGTTAAGCTTCAATCTTTTAATAGAAAGATAGAGTGCCAGAGATAAGGTCCTCCAGATTTTGAGAGTAATCTGCTAGGTAGAAAGGAGGCATAAATTGTTATTGCTAAACATTTGTCTGTTCTGTCTGGCTTCCTGGCTGGTGCACGCACCCTTCAGCACAGAGTAGCTCTGAGGCAATCATGTTTTGCTTTTTGTCTTGGTGTTATCTCAGAATTATGTGAGAATACCATGGCTGCAGTGGGTGAGAATTTAGGGTGAGGAAGCCAATTATGGTGGAAATTGACTTTTACTGAGAATAGTATTAAGGAAAAGGAGATACTCATCTAGGGTGCCAATTGACCATCCATGAACATACTTTGCTGCTCATGTGGCACTACTCCTATTCAATTGCAAATACTTCGGGGTCAGAGCTGCTTCAAGAAGATCCATACTTGACTCATTTCAGTTAAAAACTCATGAACTGATCTTCAGAGGTGCAATTTAAGTGGTGGGTGACCATTTTAAAACACGTGTCTTTGTTATGTTGGGATGATTGAGTATATACAGAAAAACTTTTATGGACAAGTGCTGTTGTACTGAAATAATGCTTTCATTTTCAGTTAAAACACAATACTTCTGTGTTGGAGGAAGAAAAATTCTACCCCAAATTATTTTTATGGACCGACAAACATACCAGTCTAAAAGGGGAAAAAGAAGCAATGCCTTCCATGGCAGATTTTAAAGTTTTATTCACTAAGTAAACAAAGTTATTTTTCACTCTTGCTTAAGAGTGCATATTTTGAACTTGTAATTCACGTTGCTATACTTAAGAGCTCTCTTTTATGTCATTTAATGTAAGATTCTTGGAATAAATCTGAAGTTTTAGAAGAGAAAATTGGACGAGAACACAGCTCTGACAAAAATAATTATTCAGCTATAAAGTAGAACCTGGAATATCCTTATCTCAGTGCATATTTTAATTTTAACCTTTCTGTTGTAGTAAATGCATCTCTTAAGGCTGCTAGTTATTCAAGAACATTTTGTCAGGCTTCTAGCTTCCAGGCTAGCAAATGCTGCCCATATTCATAATGATACATGCACATGCATATACACAGAGAGAGGGGGGTATCTTCTGTGTTTCTCAGTAACAGCGCCCCTGAATACTTCATCTATGTAGTTTCACACAAGGAAGATATGGAGAGGAGTGTCATGGAGAACAACTTTTTAAGAACAAAACAATAAACAAGTTTAGAGGCTTGTGTCAGGGAAGTAGCAAGCTGATGAGTCTGCAGTGGAATGGAGCAACATGTTTAAGATAGAAATGTCTGGAACATTTCCATAAGCTGTTTCTTAGAGGACTTTAATTTCAGAATATTTGCTCGCTGACATGTTCTTCCCATAGTGACACCTTTTGAAGTATGTGATACAGCAGAGTTTGAGATCATTTACGCTGGCTGTAGGCAAGCAGAACTTGGAAGATGATTATGTCTTTAGGATGGAGTACAAAATATTACTAGGAAAATAAATTACGGCGTTTGTGGATCTGTGTGACTGGCATGTCGCGGATGAAAGTATTGACACGGTAGTGAGTCAGTAAAAATAATCTAGATTTATTAATAACTAACAACAATTTATCATTACAAAATAATTCAGAAAGAGAAGCGACTTATTCACAGATTCTAAAAATGACAGGATTCACTCTAACTTAACGGTACCTTAATTTATACATATATACATGTGCATACACAAAACGGACGTATACATACAGAAACAAAGGTGTTTAGATTCAGTAAAATGAACATAAAAGGGACAAACACACAGAGGAATAAGGGCAAGGGTACGTACCCACACACACCCCAATAAACAGGGGAAGAACGGGTGAAATAGAAGCTAGCTCAAAGACAATTTCCCTCTCGAGTTTAGAGCAAATACTCCCAATGCCTTGGCATTCCTCAACGGGCGATAACTGAGACTCGAGCGGGGGGACTTGGCCCCGGCCTTCCGGCTGGAGCAGACGACACCTTAAGGGTTTTGGTACCTCAGAGGCTCCCAGCTCAGGGGAGATGCTGGTCACAGGCCCGCTGCGATCCAGAGGAGCTCAAAGGGTCTCTCTGGTGGTCGCAGTTTATAGGGTCCAAGATAACTGACTTTTGTCAAATGCTATCTGGTGCCTTCCGGCAGTTGCACGAGAATCTGATGAACGTGCAACCCTGTTACTGTTCCGTCTGACCACATCCCAGGCACAGGTGTGCCAGGCCATCAGGAGATGATGGGCCATTACAACCGTTTCGGAGCAATCAGAGGGGGGCAGGAGCCAGGCTCCTCAACGTTATCAAGTCCTTATCTCCACAGATTGGTGTATGCATAGCTCGGGGGGATGTGGATGGAATCACACCTAGCACCAAGCAGCCCAACAAGGAGGGGCAGGGAGGGATAAGAATTGCACCGCCACACATGTATCCGACTTCTGTTACATATTATGAGAAGGTGACACTTGTGATGCCTACAGGTGCATGATCTTTTTACATGGTATTTTCCAAAAGGTTAATGTTTTTTTTACTTTACTGCAGGTATGGAGGAGGACCAGCTGTTAACCATTTGTATGTTTGTCACACCTGCCAAATAGAGTCTGAAAGAATTGAAAAAAGAAGGAAAAACGAATTGGAAATGTTTATTCGGGTAAAAAAGTAAACACTTATTCATTCTGCTTTTTGACATCACCTGACACTCATGAGTTGACCCAAGGGATTACCAGAAGTGCGTAGGTGATTCCTGTAACCAACGGACTTTATTAAATATCTGTATGCCTATATAGAATCCCTTCTTTCCTGTAGGCAACAGTAATAGACTTGTGATATCCCAGATAACTCTGTATATGGAAATGTACTTAAAGAAAATATGTAATATGTTTCTTAAATGGCTTTTTTATAGTATGGAAACTATAGAAGTTTCTGTACTATAAAAGAGTGCAGCCACATGGGCAGTTGTTCTTTATCCAGTGCCAGTGATCTGATCTGTGCAATTAATAAGATTTAAGTGCAGTAATACTATGCCATCAAAAATTTAATCGTCGTCTTTATCTCTAGTTCTTATGTTAAAAATAACATTAGAGACATAAATAAATAATTCTATGTGAAGTAAATACCTTAGTATTGTAGTAGTTCTATAATACTAATATCAAGCAGCTACTCTATTTGCCATGAATTAGAAATTATGCACACGAGTTGTAAAATAACTAGTAGTAATGACTTTATAGTTCTTAAACCAGAAATCTGTTTTGAAGCTTTCAGTGAAAATAAATGCAGAACTATTGGAGTCCCGTTTCTGCAATCTTAATTCATGAGAAGGGAGTAAAACAGAATTGCAGCTGTGGTTTTAGTTCTGTCTGTGCTTTAATCACACTTCAGAGGTGGTGTCAGCTTTTCCATGTTTTAACTGGATTTGAGTTTTTTAGTAATTTTTTTTTTTTCTTTAGTTTGGGTTACCACTGAACAGTAATTATTATTAACAACATTGAGTCAACTTCAGTTACTTTAGCTATCAGCATCTTTCCAGTATAAACAATGATTATATGTGCACTGTTGTGCAAGTATTGTTACTGGTTAGCAGACAGAAATCTGTAAAGATTGCTTTAGGGAATGATTGCAAAACTTACTCTATCTGAAACTTTTAAGAAATTGTGTTGATGCTTTAGGTTCATGGCTTCAAGGGGGAAATATAGCTACATTATTACAGAGCTAAGATATATAATGGTTTTAAAGGTTTAAGTGACTTTTTGCATATTTCTTAATAACATTATGAAAACATCTGTAGCCTCTGAAAAAGAATAAAATGTTAAATTTCCTAAAATCGGAATTAGAAAAAAAAATATTTTTTGATAGAAACAAATTTAGCTAAATGCAACTGAAACTCTTTACTTAGTTGTTTTTGTAATTTATACAGTCATTCACATTGTCTTGCAACAGAAACTCAGAAAAAACAGGATATAATTTTTTTTGTTGTTTAATTCTAAAATAGTAGAAACAAACAATATTTAATGTTTTTTTTAAACTGATGCAAACAAAAGTCATGAAAAGTCCCATTGCATTAGTTCACCATCCCTTGCTTGGGATCATATTGGCATCTGTTCAAAATATTATGGGGAAAACAAAAATAGACAGTTCATCACACAACATTCCATAAAATTATGGCGCAAATATTTCAAAACACTTTTATTTTATTTTACAAAAATAAGTTTTCTGCTTACTTTTGCTACTTGAAAGTTCAGCCTTCATAGTAATTACCCAGTAGTATTTGGTAGGTAAGCACTTGTATTATACTTAAGAAGAACTTGTTGCTGTTTTCAGGAAAAAAAAAAATCTCAAGTAAAGAATAAATCATCTTTTAATATGAAGGCTATAACTACATCAGAATCGCACCTTGGGAATTCACCAGGTGTTTACTGTTCTGATGGCCAGTAGTTCTTTACAGTGTTCTGTAGCAGTTTAATATTATGCTGTAATATTATACAGTGCCTAAAAGAATTCAGTAGTTTAAAGTAAAAAACACAGAAAAACATGGATTCCTTTTCCTTTCAGCTTAATAGAGCATTCCGAGAAAAAGGATCTCCGTCAACATTTTACTGCATCAGTATGCAGTGGTTCAGAGAATGGGAAGGATTTGTAAAGGGTAAAGACAGTGGTAAGTTGCGCTCCCATTTCAAAATATGGGCAATTTTTTCCTTTTTCTCCTCATGTATACTGTTTTAAGTAAATCGTTTCTGCTTTGGTAGAAGACTGTAGGAAGAACAGATAGAGAAGGTGGCAAAAGCTCTTAAAACAAGCATGTAAAATAGGTTTTATAAGTTAAAAATTTACCAGAAACCAAATTACAGACCATAGTCAAATAATTCACAAGAATGTATAATGAATGGGATAGTTGTGGAAAGAATGTTGCTTGTTTGCAGGGATTCTGCTGTTAGCAGCAGGAGGAAAATTGGATCAGAGTACAAGAGGGGAATGGATTTTGCTGTGCAAATTGATCAATAATGCTACAGCTTCTGGAGTAAAGGTGACCTCACTGTCACAACCTGAACTCATAGAGGACTGAGTAACAACTATAATAATATCACTTTAGCCTACTTTTATGTGCCTCTAAAGTTTTGAAATGAAAACACTCATAAAATGTTCTACAGTCTTGTCTGAGTCTTCTCCAGGACAACTTTGCTAGTGGTAAGAATTAGGATTAATTTGTGTTTTACCTTGCTTGAAGACTTACTGTAATCATGAATGCTTTGAAAACCTTGCTCTTAATTGAAATTCTGATTAGCTTTTAACAACTTAGAACATACTGTTAAGCAGTACAAGAACAAGCAGTAAACAAATGAGCTATTTCTGCTTCCATTTGAAAATAGAGCTTCCAACCTGTTGTTTGTTTTCAGCTCTCCTGATTTTAATCATCTCTCTGTCACACTAGATCCTCCTGGTCCTATTGATAACGCTAAGATTGCAGTAACAAAATGTGGAAATGCTGTGCTAAGACAAGGTAGGTGTCCAATATTGCTGCAATTTTGGGCTCCTTATGATCTATTTGCTGAAGTTTCAAAAAATTATTATGAATTATTTTTTTAACTGCTACTGTAAAGTGCAAATTCCTGGTGAGTCTGTGTTGTGCTCCTTGTGGGGGGACTAGTTTATTCTTAAAATAAAGAATTACTATCTCTAATAAACTAATCCAAATACAGATGAGAGTGTAGAATGAGGTGCAGAGTAACTTTAAAATGGTGAAAGTATGCTTTTCCTTTGAATTGCTAGGTTTGATTTAGGGTTTCTTAATGTAAATTGGGAGATGATTGGCTTTTAGACTGCCATGTATCTGTATGCAGTTATTTGAATCTTTAAACTTAATTTGAATTGAGAGCTACTTCTCAGAGGGAAACAAACCACAGTAAGTAAATGCTGTTGCTCAGTGGCATTCCTTGGGGTTGATATTGAGACCGGCATTGTTTAACATCTTTGTGGGTGACATGGACAGTGGGACTGAGTGCACCCTCAGTGAGTTTGTTGACACCACCAAGCTGTGTGGTGTGGTTGACATGCTGGAGGGCAGGGATGCCATCCAGAGGGACCTGGACAGGCAGGCCTGTGTGAACCTCATGAAGTTCAACAAGGCTAAGTGCAAGGTCCTGAACATGGGCTGAGGTGATCCCAAGCACTAATACAGGCTGAGCAAGAGTGGGTTGAGAGCAGCCCTGAGGAGAAGGACTTGGGGGTATTAGTGAATGAAAAACTGACTGTGAGCCAGCAATGTGTGCTCACAGCCCAGAAAGCCAACCTCATCCTGGGCTGCATCAAGAGAAGTGTGACCAGCAGGTTGAGGGAGGGGATTCTCCCCCTCTGCTCCGTTCTCATGAGACCCCACCTGCAGTGCTGTGTCCAGCTCTGGGGCTCCCAACACAAGGACATGGACCTGCTCAAGTGGGTCCAGAGGAGGCCACGAAGATGATCATGGGGCTGGAGCACCTCCCCTGTGAGGACAGGCTGAGAGAGTTGGGATTGTTCAGCCTGGAGAAGAGAAGGCTCTGGGGAGACCTTATAGCGGCCTTCTAGTACCTAAGGGGGGCTACAGGGAAGATGGGGAGGGACACTTTATCAGGGAGTGTAGGGATAGGATGAGGGGTAACAATTTTAAACTGCAAGAAGGCAGATTTAGATTAGATATAAGGAAGGAATTCTTCACTGTGAGGGTGGCGAGACACTGGATGAGGTTGCCCAGAGAAGCTGTGGCTGCCCCCTCCCTGGCAGTGTTCAAGGCCAGGTTGGACGGGGCTTTGAGCAGCCTGGGCTAGTGGAAGGTGTCCCTGCCCATGGCAGGGGGGTTGGAACTAGGTGATCTTTAAGGTCCCTTCCAACCTAAACCGTTCTATGATTCTGTTTTTTCTGCTAGTTACTTGCCACTGTACATTGCAAAACTTCTCTAGCATGCAAAGATAAATATTTCTTTTATTTATTCTTCAGTCAGATGCATAATACCATTTATTTGAAATTTGTAGATATGGAGAAAAAAAATTTAATATGGCCTGCTTTATGAAGACTTTAGAATTCCTATGAATAAATAAATTAATTGTAGCTCAGTTTTAAAAAAAAAAAAAAAGCAGCATTAAGATTTATTTAACTGTTTTTTTTCCCAGTTTAACTCAATGCCTCAGCATACAGTGGACCTACCAGTGTCAGTTCACTGGAGGCCACTAGGCCCTGCATAAACCTCACCAGTTGTAAAATATCAAGAGTGTATTTAAAAAGAATGAGTTCTTGCACTCATGAGTTTTACAGTACCTTTTAATGATTTAGGTCCTAAAGTAGAATTTAAATACAAGGTATAAAGCATCTGACTGACATGTAGCCAGAAAAAAAAAATCATTTTACAATCAATAATTGATAGCAAATTAGCCACTTGTTGACTTACCTTCAGCTATATTGATTCAAATTAGAACTTGGATAAAAATGAAGACAAATAGGCTGTGGAAAATTTGTCTTTTAAGTCATGAGAGAAGAGGTGAGAGCGCCACTAAATAGGGTAGAGTAATACATATTTCTGTGATCCAGTGTCCTGATCCCAGTGCCTTAGTTCACTGTGCCTGTTCACTGTGCCTGTTCACTTAAACCTGACTGTTAGAAGAGCTGGAATCTGGATAAGCATCTAGTCCTGGGCCTACAGAGATGGAGATGTTATTTTGAGAACCTGGACCTAAATGAGTAAAACTGAGGCATAATGTCATTAGTCCTGGCATGTGGGAAAAACTGGGATGTGTTTCATGACTTCCAGATGAAGCTTTGCATGATTGAATTAGCGCAGCTAAACAAATGTGCAGCTCTTTGTATCCTTCCTATTCGGAAAATTTTTATACATCAAGTACAGTAGTAGTCCTATTGAAGCAGGTGGTGAGGACAGAAAAGTATAGGCAGTAGTGTGAGAAGAATAGTATCTAATAAGGGTATTGGAAACTTGCTGTGGGGCAGATTTTTCATGAGTTGCTTAAAGAAGAGGGGATTTATTCTAGTAGAGTACGAAATTTGTCTTCTCTGCCTAGGTTAGTGTAAAGAAGTCACTTCAACTGTATCAGACAGGATCCTTGTGTAGAAGGGGTGATGTGTCGATGGTCCCTCGCCCTTTGCCACTATAAAAGGTTACAGAAAATCAGAAATGATTGTTGGATGTGGACTTGAGACACGAGAAGGACATCTAGCCAAAGGAATGGAACCATAAGTAAAGATTGTAATCTGTGAACTAAAAAGTCAGGCAGACCCATCAGTGCTATATACAAGGAGCATTAGTGGGGCTGTTAATGTCTTAATAGTGGTTTCTCTCTGGCGTTCTGAGACTTTCACTGTGGTTCTCTCTTATTCTTTCCAATCAATATTAATTTCTTTGGTGAAACAAGAATCTTGAGTCCTTGAACTTTACTGTGTATTTGACAGGACTGCATGTTCTTATATTAATATGAATCATTGTTTCCTGTGTACCAAAAGCTACTAGTTGTCAGCTGGATTCATAAATATCAGATAAGGTGTTTATCGCAGAAGCTTCATGTGTTTTATGCTTGATGTTTGTTAACTACTGGATAATTTAAAGCAGGTAGTTGTAAGGATCTAGAAGTATAAAAGTAACAGAGTATATCATTGGGTTTGGCAGTTGGTGCTAGATAAAGTACAAATTCAGCTTAGAGTTTTAAATTTGAATCTATATTCTTCTTTTTGTCTTTGTTATGGACTTCAAAGAAATCATGAAAGAATTATTCTAAATAGTAATTAAAATTTTAAAAATGTTTTCAGGTGCAGATTCTGGACAAATATCTGAAGGAACATGGAATTTTCTTCAGTCAATCTATGGTGGAGGTCCAGAGATTATACTCAGACCACCTGTTCCTCCAGTAGAACCTGATATCTTGCAAACAGAGGAGAAGATTGAATTAGAAACCCATGGTCTGTAGCTATTGAGAAAAAGATGAACTTGTAAGGAATCCACTTTTCCTTACAAAATGCCCAAAACACATTCCTAAAAATTTTATTCTCTTATGTCTGTTGGAGGCACAACTCACTGGGCATTACATTAACTACAGAATAGTAAGTTGAAATATGTATTACAATTTGTTTAAATAGAGGCTGTTTCTCTGTTTTGGAAGGCATGTGGTTTGTACATTTTGAGTGTTTGGTCAATGGAAAAAAAGAAGTAATTTCTGAAGTTTTTGGTATATTTGGTCAAAATCCTGTTATATCCTTAGACTTGAAAAATGGGGACAAATTTTAGAGATGTTCAATAACCCTTCTGATTCTGAATTGGGCTTCTGATATCTACAAACTTTTGCTTGTCTTCACTGTACAGTCTTGACAAGGCTAGGCATATGGGGAGTATATTTTAAATGGATTGCAATCGATAAAGAAAAAGGATTTTCGTTTCCTAAATTCTCAGGAAAAAAATCTCACTTATTTTGCACTGTAAGTATATGAAATGGGTAGTATATAACATCCAAATACTTACTGTATTTGAATGGATCAAACATTAGTGTAGATTGAATATTGTTTTAGTCAGCAAATGTCATAACTTATTACCTACTAAATTTTACATCTTATTATAGTCTTCTGTAACTCTATAAACCTGGCTAGTGTCTTTAATAGTATATGTGACAAAAAGATTTAGTCTTCTCTAGGGTAACGTTTGAGAGCATGAAGTGTGAAATGTAAAATGATTATGGACATGAGTGATATAAATTTCAGAAATTAAATTGTCTGGTCTCTTGAATTACATTCATAAACAGTTCCATTTGAAGGATTTTATTGTTAAAAATTTTCATTGGCATGATGACCTATAATGTCAGAAGCTGGATAAAATGTATATATTGCAAAACTTCACTGAATGATTCATATTGGAATGCAGAATGGCACTTGCTCTTGGTTTTGCCTGATACTGTTACCAAATAAGCAGCCCTATTCAAGCCTGGATCATTTAAAAAAAAAAATAAAAATGTGGAAAGGGGGGGGGGGGGGGGAAGCTTTCTTAAACGCTTTTCATTTATTACATCAATACAAAAACTTCTGAGGTAATGCTTTGGTACTGCTCTCACACCCATATAACTGTATTTCTTGACCACTTTATGTTTAGGCAATGGTGCTGACAGTTCTAGCTCCAAAGTAAGAAAATGCTGACATAACATTCTTCTGGGTAATTTTATATCTAGCATAAAATTAAACTGGTTTTGAACTCTGTAAAGCACTTAAAAGCCCTTCTGGTTAAAAAGCCACCTATAAGAGCCCTAGAAAAAGTGTCCTCCAACCATAAGTACTTGCTAATGTGCTGTGTGGGAGGAGTCAGTTCTGTCTGAATGTAAATCCCAGTATTTTCCTCAGCCTACCTGAGAAGAACTAGAGCTAAAAGCACAGCAGTGCGAGTAAGAGAGGTAAATGGACAGCAATATGAAGCTAATAATTATGTGGCTGGTACATATGGAAAACATTTTTCAATTTTAAACTGTATCACGGGTAACTCTGGCCAGCCTGTTGTTTCTGAACTTTTACGTAAGTTTAAATTCCAGGGGAGGTTGTGGGACATCAGCAGCTGAGAAGTCTTGCATGTGTATAGGTGTTAATGTAAGGAAACACTGAGCAGAGACTTTAAGTATTTGACAATGCATTTGGACAATTTTATATTAGCAGATAAGGCAACTTGAAGTCAATATCAAGTTATCTCTGTATGTAAGGTAAATACATTAGTTACTACTACAGACTTGTCTTACTGATAATTTCTTACAGTCAATAGTAACATGCTGACCTTGGCCTGTGGAAGGCTGTTCTAACTTCCAACCTCCATTGTTTGTCCTTTTTTTTTCATATTAGGGTGATTAAACTAAGCTGGATTTATACTGTTTTTCTGGGGGGGGTTGTTTTGTTATGTGGGTTGGTTTTTTTTTTTTTCCCCAAAGATTTTGTCTCATTTAAGCCATTTGTAAGGTTCTCTAACATACTAAAGCTAAATAACAACAAATAGGTCTGCATACTTTAGGAGTAATTTTTCCTACATTATATTCTCAGTTGGAAACTTGAGAAATGTTTTCTTGGTTAAAGCACTGTATGGTGATCAGATTTACCAGTTTATTCAGTATTATCATTAATAATCTGGATGATGGAGCACCCTGCCCCTGTAAAACTAGCAAGAGAAGAATGCATTGAGTGTTAGGGACATCGGCTTGTCAGGGGAATGAAGCAGTTCTGTGCTAAGTGTTCTGGGTATTATAGCAGGTCAGACTAAGAGTTAAAATCCAGGGATACCAAAACAAAACCTGTTCTGGGTAATAGTAACAAAAGCATCAGATGTGAGGCACAGGAGGTAATTATTCTGCTCTACTTGGCGCTGTGCTTGTTGCAAGATCTCATCTGTACTGTTACCAATTTTGAATGCTATGTGATGATAAAATAGAAGTTGAGGAGAGGTTATTTCAGAGAAGAGCAACAAGACTTGATGTTGAAAATGAAGTTGTTCCGTTGCTTAAAAGAATGCTGAAGGTGCAAGAGTTCCACTATGGAAATACCTGCTGGATAATAATGAACAGTTTTTCCTAGATGAATAGGGATACTTGCCTCAGCTTTAGCAATGGTGACCTGTGCTGGGCTTAGGTAGCCTGTTAGAAACCTGGGCATCCATAGTCAAACATAATCTTAAACTGTGATGCACACAGACCAGGAATGAGGTGCTTTGAACTAGCAGAGTTTGTGAAATGCTTCTGTCACTGCAGCAAAAGGCATCTTCACACTACAACTGTTTGTCATGCTTAAAAAAAAAAAAAAAAAAAGAAAAAAAGCTAAGTTTGCAGAGATGAAATAGATGTGTTTGTGTTCCAAAGGGATGACTGTCTTGCTTTTAGCCCTTTGAGAGCTCTACAAGAGATTTCATGCCACAGAAATGGAAGTAGCCTTTTTAAGTAAGAGTGTGGGAGAACTCCAGATGGATGGTTTGTGTATGCTGGAGGGAAGGCAACAATTTAGAGAGTAGGTAAAGGAGAAGCCTGTACTGTGAAGAGCTGTCTGATTCGCAGCAAAGAAAGAATGCATCTCAAGAAGGAACTGTGGAAATAATTTTTTTCCATAAGCCTTTCACCAGACTATTTGGATTCTTTGTTCATTTGTTTCTAGTTGAGGAAACACAGCAATGTGTTTGGGTGCCAGGGAAGCTGTCATTTCAAGAAGGAAAAAAATCCATTGGAGCCCTTGTTTTAGGCCTGGGAATCTAGATTTGAGCTGTTAAAAGCCTGCTGTTCAGTCTGGTAACTTTAATCCTCTCATCTGGAGAAAACTGTGGGTGGTGTGGGGAACTTACCAGTTCAAAGGTTGATTTCTCTAAACTTAGGATTTTTTTTTGCTAGTAGTATAGCTAATTGTTCATCTAAACCCCCACCATTGAGGAGAGTGCTTCAGATACTGTGTGATGTAGCTGAACAGTACAACTGGAGGGAAAAAGATTAGCAGAAGAGCTATTGAATTACTGAGTAGTAAAATAATGCACTTTCATAGTATGCTTCAGAGGTGAGAGCTAAGTAGTCTCTCTGTTTAATAACGCAAATACAAATGACCTGCTTGTTAGCTGTAAAATTATCCCGTGTTATACTTTTACTGACTTAAAGGCCAGTTTCTTCCTTTTGTGTGGCTGGAACATTAGGAAATGAAGGAAGTTCAATTCTGTGATGCAAATTCATTATTTAGCTTGAGTAGTCCAGAAAGCTGTTTCTGCAAGTATAATCTAAATTAGTCCAGTGTCTAGGGATAGATATATATAGAGGTAGATATAAATGCACATAATCTATTTCTCCAGTCTCTTAACTGAACTGTGGCTGGAGGCACTACAGTAATTATTTTTGGTTCTATGTTGGAGTAGTGATCTTGATTAGGTACATCTGATAAAGGTGTTTTTTTCTTTTCAAATAAAGAAATGACACTCAATTGACTGCTGTAATGGCTGTCAGTCTTCCCATCAGTAATGGCCTGAAAGGTTGCTAGGGAAGCTAAAAGTCTTCATGCACTGTTCAAAAGCTGTATCAAGATAAGATGAAAAAGGGCAATAGCTATTTTTATTAATATCAGACAAACTCGGAACCATTTTGATAACTCTGCATATTTTACTTGAATGCTGTCATTGTCAGCTGTTGAGCTGCCTGAATGCAGAAAAAATATGTTTTTAAGGTATCTTCTAATATCTATTTGACAAAAACTGCTGTGTTGTAAGCTCTGTGGCAAGACACTGTAAACCTGCCAAATCTGAATTTAAGGGAGAATGGCCACATCCATTGTTGCTACATGTCCCTGAC
Organism: Athene noctua; assembly: GCF_965140245.1. NCBI lineage: Eukaryota > Metazoa > Chordata > Aves > Strigiformes > Strigidae > Athene > Athene noctua. The sequence goes on along the minus strand of NC_134041.1, from coordinate 13,853,406 downwards.
AGTAGTAAAGAGATCTTGCATTTGAATTTTACAACTCTGTCTAGATATTGTACTGTGATTTGCAAACCTACTGTGTGCAGCTGAGTCAATGGAAGCTAATTTATTTAGGATTTTTTAATTTAATTAAACTGTTCCTTTTCCTTGATGATATCATATTTGATGTGAAAGTCTGTTTAGCTTTGCTTGGAAATCACATAGTCATGTGAGAATGCTTAGTGTTCTGTTGACAGAGCTATCCAAGTAGAGAGATGTCAGAAGATTGGAGCTAACAAGTAATAGTGCTTTAGTCCCTATTCTGGAGGCTAGATGATAATTCCTTCCAGCAGAGTGCAACACTCAGTGACATCTGAAAATTTATATTTAGAGCCTTTTGTAAATTTGTATGGTCCTGTATCTTGGTAAAGAGAGCCCCAGAGCAGGGTTGTTTCATTTATCTGTTGAGTTAGAGGTATGTCTCACTGACAGTGGGATATCAGCATAAGGTGTTAGCAATATGCTTGGCTATAAAATATATTACGTGGATGAAGCAGTTTTCATTTGTGGAGTAAAAATTAAATATGCCTATCTAGACCTGAATTTTTCTTATGAAATCTGGTGTAATTTGATGTGCTGTGCTATATTGCATTATCTAAGAATCCTGCTTCTCAATATAGTGATTGTCTTTTTCTAACACAAGATGTCCTAGGTTTTCCTAAAAGGACTAAAGCCAAGAAATTTCTTTCAAGTTAGTATTATAGACATTTATTTATAATTATACTGCTAACATTATTTTTTTTTCTTTTCCTTGATTGATAGATTATCCAATAATTGTTCATCCTGTAAATTCATTTGGAAAAGCAAACCTGAGATTTGGAAAATTTACAGGAAAATCTACAGATTATCTGCTTAAGGGGGCAAGTGGTTTCTTCATATTTGCTATACAACTATTTTATACTGAACTAAGAAAAATCTGTTCCATTTATTCCTCTTGAATTCCCCATATACATCTGGCTTAGTGCAGTCTAAGCAGTTTTCTCACTGAAAACCTTTCAGCTCTTCATTTTGCCCAGGAAATGAGTAAAACAACTAGGCTTTTTCATTCTTCCAAACAGATGGCTTTTCTGGCTTCCCTCTATACTTAAGCCATCCAGAGCTTACAATTAGTAGCAGGAAGCAAAATAAGAGTTCTAGATTTCTGAAGTGTCACAAAGAAAGACAAATCACTTTCAGCATTATTTCACAGAAATTACCTGGTTGCAAACAAACTTTGTTTATATTAGCCATCAAAATTTTAGCAGATTAGAAAATAGCCTGTTCAGTAAAAAATTTTAAAACTGCTATTCTAACAGTGAAAAGTATAACTTGTTTTCTTAAATATATTTATTATATAATATATATAGCTGTTTAAAACATGTGACTTAAGAATGGCTTCAGCCTAGTTTTCAGCCATTTAACAAGGTGACAAGGCTGTTTCTCCATAAAAACCAGTTTGAACACTGCCAGACAACAAGATAAAATGTCGTCTGTTTATAATACATTTAATATTCTCTATGTTTGCTTACAATAGCAGAGTCATGTTTTTCACAGAAAGCTGGTTATTATTTACTGTATCACAAAACTTGTGTCTTCTAATTGTGTGTCAGCTGAGGCACCTGACACTGTGATAGGTTTTATGGGTTGTTAATGATGCTACATGCCAGGTAACTTGATGATGTTTCCTTATAAGGGTTGTAGATGGGTATATGTGTGTACTTAAGAAAATGCAGTAGGAACTTGGTCACTCAAATAGGATGTTTGTAAGGTGAATAAGCAAGAAATTTCATTTTCTGACTTGTTCGAGTTGATTAGGTAACAGGGTAAAATGCAGGTTCTAGTTGTTAAAGTGAGTGGACCCGAGGAAATACACTGGACTCTTGACTTATTGATCATATACCATTACAAAATGAACCATCAGTAAAAAAATAAAATTGGAACAGTAGGAATACACTGGTTATTTATGCAGTTTTGATACACCTTTGTTCAATGCTAGTGAATTTCAAATAACTTATTTTTCTTACTAGTTATTTGTTCAGCAGCATGGGAGGTGCAAAAATAAAGCAGTCACCATCTACAAAAAGTTTTCATAACATAAATGAAGTTGAGAAGATATCATTTCCAGATATGTTCCTCCTTTCTCACATGGAACTCACAAAGAATTTATTATACCTTAAGAACATCAGTGAGATCCATTTTTGGAATAACTTACCACATGAGAAAGTAAATCTTAAAGTACTTTGAGAAGAATAAAAAGGGCAGAGGAGAGGAAACATTTGATTCTTACAAGTAAGGAAATAAACTTTGCACAAAATAAATTGTCAGCTGTCAAAAATGTAAAATAGCTATCTTTGTCTCACAGGGCAGTGCCAAGACCTTTTAATTTTCATTGTTTGTGAATAGTTTTGCCCAGAATGAATATTTTTCTATGCAACTAATTTTGTTCTGTCCAGTGTGTTTTTTAATGTACATGCTAAAACAAGATGTCCTGGTTACCATGGTGATACACTGCTTTCCCCCCCCCCCCCCCCCCCCCCCCCTCCCCTTCCCCCGGGTGTCTGTTAAAATGCCAAACCCAAATGAACAGAGATGCAGCACTTGCTCATGCTGTGAATGCTTGTTTGTTCCCACCAATGCACACACCTTCTCTTTAGGGCCAGAAGTAAGATTACTTTGAGATTTTCAGCTATAACAAAAGAAATGCACTCATGCATGTGAAAATGTTAATCGATTGGTGGCTATTAATTCAGTTAGACAAGCTTTTCAATTAAATTCCTAGTCCAGTACTGAGGTTTTTATATTTAGACTGACTTTACAATTTAACTGTAGAAGCAAGAAATAAGGCATTTATTTAGCTATGAACTCTTCCTTGGTGTCTCATCTTCTAAATAATTTTTAGTAAGAGAAATGTACTCTCTCTTAGCTTGTTTGTAGTGTAATTAATCCTCTTTCTAATCAACCAGAGTAAGTGGAGGTAATTTGTCTCTTAAAGTAGACCAGTAGCAATCTGTACTTTATGAGTAACCTTGACTTTGCACACTCAAGTGCAGAGGCTAGTCTTCCTGGGATCTTCCTGTAGATGCTGAAAAAGTTATAGGTAATGGAGGTACTTGCTGGGTTTCTGCTCTGCAAGCTTCCTCCAGAAGATGTTAAGTTTCCTGGTCACACTGTTAACCTAAATCTGAAAAATGCCTACTCTCTACTCTGGATTTGAGCCCTGAACAGGGATCTCTCCTTAAACTGCCAGTGGTGCTGGTGGCTACTCTGATGGGATGGCGATTAGGTTTAAATAAAACTTCAATCATTCACATCCTGTATGAGATCACAAGCTAATCACAAGCAAGGCTTGTCTTTAAAAAACTTTTCTGTTTGGAAAAACTTGCCTAAAGGCTAGGCAGAAATGTGCCATGTCTTTTTTTCTTTGTGATTTAGACACCTACATCTTACTTAAACTTTATGGTTTTTTGGTTTACATTGAACATACTATATGCTGTTCAGTTTGAGTAACAATAGAGCCCTTTATTGTGGTCTGGGACCTGAAGGAATATGCAAGATAGTCAAAACAGTAATAGGGATATTCCATGACCTCACACATCTTTCTGTAGCTTGTACATAATTCAAAGTATTAATGCAGAACCACTAATACCTGAGAGTGCTCCATAAATGTAATAAAGGGAAGTCTCTAAAGGAGAGGGGAAGATAAAAGTGATTGTTTGGATACAAATTTGTAACATCTGTAAAGGATAAAACTCTTAGAGTAAGCTGACTAATTCTTAAAGACAGTGCTGATGTGAACATTCCAGTAAGGTAACAATATGAACTTCAGTTTTTCAGTAGCCTTAGGCAAAAACACCTGTACAGCCCATATAGGTCCAGCTCCCATTCTAATCCCATTTAGTCAAAACTTCCCTGTCTCACATACATGAAATCTCCCAGACCTGGAAGTCTCTGGACAGTTGTTTTCTTGAAGTCTGAGTCAAAGTTTAGACACTAGAATAATATGTTCAAAATACCTGAAATAAAGCAAATTACAAAATACAGTTGATTGAAATATTTCAGACACCAATATTTCAGTTTTGAAGTATAAAATTTCACCCTTGAGTATTAAAAACTAGGAAGTAGAATACATTCTGAAAAACAAGGAGCTTCCTTCTTAGTATACTGCTTTTATGTTTAATGAGTTCCAATCTGGAATATTTTTAAAATAATGCGCTACAGTCTAGCTCTCATTTCATATCTACTGAAATTAGAAAAAGCCATTTAAATGGGGATACCTCATGTGCAAGTGGTTACACATTGTACTGAATATAGTCTAATAAATTATTGAAAATAAGTATAATATTTTCTTAACTTCAACTTTTAAGACCAATTTGGATTAGATTGCCCTTACTTTAAATATACAGGCATAAAATGGAAATGAACTAACAACCTCCTAAATGCATTTAGCTTTTGTAATTAGCAACTTGCTTTTTCAACATGAAATATGACATCTTTCAGTAACCAGTGTCAACTCTGCAGTAGTCTGTGTAGCTTGTAAAACTCTGAAACTGTCTGATGTACATATCCTTTATCAATGACTGGTGATCATTCTGTTTCACAAAGAGCTGCAATTTTGATTTCCCTGTGTTGTAAAAACAGGCATTCTGAATTTATGGCTGAAGTGGAGTAGGTTTTAGACCAGATGACCACTTGCAATCGTGTGCAATTTACCAGAATTGTGTATCTTTTTTTCAATTGTGACTTTAGTCAATTTTATTATTTTTAAAATGTTGACTTTCATAACTACCGTAAAGTCTTTGTCCAACTAGTATTTGAAGTAGTGGAAATATTATTAAAGCCATGCATTTTGTTACTATGTTACTGAATTGGTAATAGTGTAAATTTTAATACAAGTGGCTGAAAGCCTGTACAGTCTCTGATGTAAACTGGCTACTGAAGCCACACCTAAATGAGTCAGTAGAGTATGCCTTCGGGCAGAATTTTCTTCTTTAAAGTTTAGGCACAAACCAATTTTGTTTATCTAAAGCATTTTGCTTCAGGTAAAACCACTGAAAATGCTTTGGTTTTGATGATGATCTTAAGGGAAATCTAGCCTTTCTCATATTTGTTCTTTACATATGGTAGCATGAATGGGGAAAAAAAAAAAACAAGAGAATTTAGGGCTCTCCATGGAATACAGTGGGCAGAGGTGAGCAGCCAGAGGACCTATAACAAAATATGAAGTGATTCTGTGTAAGGATGCACATTTAAGCAGAAAATGGTCTTAACACTGTTAAAAGTGGTTTGGGGGTTTTTAGCTCAACAAAAACTTCCCTTTTTTAACTTATAAGTTATTTTCTGTAACTATGTATTGTTGGAATTCTCAAGAATGCAAATGCTTTTTTTTCTTTTAGAAATATGTAATTACAAAATCCAAAATGCCACCTGTAAAGTACCTACAAACAGAATTATCAAGACGTTAAAGTAATTAGTGCAGATACTTCAGAGTGTTGTGCTGAGCCAACTTGTGTCCAGTCCAGGAAGGTTTATTAGATTTGGACTGTACTGTGGAAGTTGACCCTACTGAACCGAAGCTGGCTTTAGAAGAGTGTTCTTGTCCAGGGCTTACTGTGCAGCCACCCAAGTAATTCCACATAACAGCCAGTCCAGTGTGACCTCCCTTGAGTCAGAACAAATAAGCCTGAGCTGAACTCAGGACATGAATTCAGCTATAATCTTCCTCATCCTACATGCCCTTTTTAAGAGCTAGGGTAAATCCAGAGCTGTAGCCAAGAACATAAGCCCTGTTTTAACTGTGGTGTTGGGTGGCTAATGCTGTTCTTGGGGCATGGTGTAAAGATACCAGAGTTGCTGTCACAGAACTAACCTAGGTGTCCTTAGGATCAACTTCTCAATTGTGCCGAGTTGTAAAGAGTGAACTTTCATCAAAGCTGGACTGTGTGGTCTTAGGCAGTTCTTTGTGCGCAAACATTAGCTGAGGTTTCAGTGACATGGTGGGATATAAAGCATCTCAGCTGCTGATTTTATAGAAAGTACTGATTAGGGGGAGGGGGGCTGACTTTTTTTTTTTTTAGCTTGTCCCATTGTAACATGCTGAAAAGCTGTCATTAACACTGTTTTCCCTTCATCAGACTAGTGGGTTGTTTGGGGTGGGGTTTTTTGCTACCAACAGTGATGAGGCTAGAGAAATTGTTATTATGAGTAATACTCAAGGCTGCCCATAATAAATGCAACTACCAATTATTAGTACAAGACAGATGCTGTAGCACAGAAAAAACTGCAGCCACAAGACTTAGGAATGTGATATGGTTTGGGTAGGATATATGAGGAGCAAGAGAGACTGACTGGAAATGAATATGTATTGGAGAAAGCAGTGTGGTGCTGCTAGGCTGGACCATATTCCTTTATACATAGGAATTATTTAAAAGCTGCTTTAGGATACTGTGGGGAAGGGGCTGCAGGATAGCATGAGTGAATGACTAAAGATTTTGAATTGTGGGAACAACAGAGTGGATGTAGAGCCCCAGCCAGCTTCAAACAAAGCAGGTTTCTCCAGGTTTAAATGTAAATTCTCTTGGGTGGAGGTCTCTAGTAAGGACTGAGATGAAGTAGGTTTACTACACATGGACTGCTTTTTTCTTCTTTGCATAGTGTTAATTTTCCTCTGGAAGGCTAGCTGAGCCAGACTATGCTGTAGATACACAATGGCTGGATTAAATCCAGGGAAAAGCAGGGGGCATGCAGAGGTGGGTAGGAGCCTGGGGAGTATCCCTTTCATTAGTAGGAACCATTACCTGAAACATCACACCAGTCGCAACAGTTGGGTCTTTGTTATCATCCCATCACCAGACATTATTGCTTCTTAGGCAAGATGGCAGAACATAATATTTAAGTCCTTCTCTGTGAATTCAAAGCAAATCCTGGTGTAGGGTGTGGTTAGACAATACAGTTTGACAGGTTTAATCCCGTTGCCAAAAAGTTACAGCTGCCAAAAGAGGATTGTCTTGTTCCTCCCCTCTACTGGCAACACTCCCTCGCCCCCATCTCGCATGCTGGCTCTCAACGGTCTCCACGGTGAGCCAATGCAGCATATTTTCTGGCTGAAAACTAACACACCAGAAAGAGGAACAGTTTCTTAGTGGTTTAGGAAGTATGACTGGTTTACTGTGTGTATAGATGAGCACCAGAATGGGCAGCAGGAAAGACTGGGGGGCAGGGAAGATGGGGCAAGAGTGCTACCTTGTGTGTCAGCAGGCCCTCACATTATGTCAGCTATTGCTCAGCTGCACCTTTAAACGGCCATGAGAATTGGAAAAAAAATAACCCCATCGATTTTGCACTGAAGCAGCTGAGAAGAACCCTCGGTTCTACTTAAACACTTTTTCTGAAATGCAATAATATCTTCAGCCACTGCAGCTGTTTATCTAAGTGAACGTATTTCTAAATGGATTGCAACTCACAACATTTTAGTGCTTACAGGTGCTCCTGCAATAAACAGAAAAAGCACCATTCTTCTTTCAGCTTCGGGCACTGACAGAAGACTTAACTGACTGCATGAGAAAGTGGCATAGATTCAAGAAAAAAATTTCCTTCCCTCTCTTGTGGGATTTCAGTTGTTTTGAATCTGATCACCGGAGAAGACTTCCAAGTCAGGAAGACGCAGGGAAAAGTAAGAACTGCTTGGGAAAGTGGAAAAGCTACTGAGGTTTTTCTGCAGAGTCTGGCATTGCAGAACAAGGGTCTGTATGCACAATTTGGGCAATTAGGATTTTATTAAATCTGCTTTCTTTGCAAAAGTATCAATCAGCTAAATTACCATACGGTAACTACTTTTAAAAGCAATTGAATATATTCTTCAGTACTTTGTCTTCTGTTACAGAAAATGTTTTAGCTTAGGATTTTCTAGCAATTTGGAAAAGTTGTAAATTGTTCTTAACTGAAGAATTTCCTAAACCTTTAACAGAAGACTTTTGTGTTTCTTGGCTACATGAAGGTCTTCCGAATGCATTATAACTGTGGTACAGCAGGAAAAAAACAATGAGAGGTTACAAGGATGACAGATAACATAGTTGCTCTCTCTCTGTAGTAGAGGTAAATAATCTATTTCAGCAGGCTGCGTGCAGTAAATAGTAACTGTTGGTGATCGCATACATGTCGGCAGAGAACCAGGCGGCACCAAAAATGATAAATTTGAAAGCGCGATTGGTTAATTTTTAGTCATAACCCAGAGGGCTGGACTACCCCACGGTGCCTGTTCCGAGGCGCTGCTTGAAGCGAGCGCGCCAGGAGCGAGCGCTGGCAATTGTTCAGGAGCCGTGAACGAACCAGCTCCGCTTTTGGGGCGCAGAAGCGGCTGTGGCGGCAGGCGCGGGGACTTGCAGAGGCAGGCGCCGTTTCGTACGGGCGGGGAGGCAGCAATGCCAGCGCTGCCCTGCACCCGCGCTCCCCCTTCCCCTTCCCAACCGCAGCAAACCTGCAAGTCACCCGGCGCTGGCCGGCTGCTGCGCCGCGGCTCGGCGCCAGAGCAGCCCGCCGGAGGGGGCGGCGGGCGGGACGGCCGCGGCGCTGGCCGGCGCGGCGGGGAGCACCCGCGGGCGCCGCTCGGGGCCGCGCCGCCGCCTTCCTCCGCCCGCCTGGGCCGCCCGCCCGGGGCGGGCCCGCGGAGCGCCGTCCCCGCGGCTCAGGGCGCCCGGCCAGACACCTGCCCCAGCGCGGGGGGGGGCGCGTCCCCTCCCCCGGCCGCCTCGCAGGGCCGCCCCCCCCCCCCCCGGGTCATGCCGGAGCGCGGCGCCGCCCGGCCCCCCCGCCCGCCACCTCCAGCCCCGCCCGGGGGGGCAGCGGGGCCGTCCCCGGCCGCTGGCGGCGGGCAGCCGGGCCGGCCGCCTCCGCCCTCTGCCAGCAGGCGGAGCTGCAGGGAGCGGGTCCCCGCCGCAGCGGCTGGAGGGGGAGGGGAAGGAAGCGGAAGGAGCCGCCGCCGCGCCGAGGGGAGCAGGCGCTGTGCGGAGCCGCTGCCGCCGCCGCCGCCGCCGCCTGGTGCGGGCAGCACGGAGGGAGCGAGCGGCGCACGGGGCTGCGCGGGCCGGCCGCGCCGAGGAGCGGGCGGCAGGTGAGGGCGCGGGCCCGGCCCCGGGGGAAGGGGGGACCCGGATGGTGCCGAGTTCGGAACCCGCGAGGGGAGGGGGAAGGAGGAGGAGGAGGGAAGGCGAGGGGGGAAGCCCCCACGTGACCAGCGCGTGCGGGGAGGAGGTGGCGGCTCGCGCGCCCTGTTCGAATCAGCTGGCCCGCAGCGGCCCCTCGCGCGCGTGCGCGGCGGCCCCGCCTCCCCGCCCCCCGCGTTACGTGTGCGCGGGGGTGTCCGTGCGCGCGCCCGCCCTGACGCGGCGCGGCTGGACGCACGTGCGCGGCGCCGCGGCCGCCATATTGGGTCCGAGCTGAGCGCGGGCGGTGCGCGTGCGCGCGCGCGGGGCCGGGCCGGGTCGCGGGGCGGGGCGGGGCGGGGCGGGGGGCGGAAATCTCGCGAGGTCGCGCGGTCCCTGCGGGAGCGGGCCGGCTGCGGGATGGCGGCGCAGCGCTGGGCGTGCTGGGTAATGGTAACGGGGGCCCGGGGGGCGGGGACCCTGGGACCAGCCTCCTCCCCGCCATCGTGCCCCGGGCCACACGGGGAGCGGGGCGGGGTTGGGCGCCCCGGGGAAGCGCGACTGGCTCCGCTCCGCTCCCTCCTCCCCCCCGCCCCGGCCCTGCCCCGCCTCACCTCAGATCACCTCTCGCCTGCCCCTCGCAGTGCCCGGGCCGCGCCGCGGCAGCCCCCCCCGCCCTCCCCTGGCTCTCCAGAGGAGCGCCGGCTGCAGCGCCCTGGCCCGCGCCCCGTCCCGCCGCCTGCTCCGCGCCTCTCCCCTCGCAGCCGCCGCTGCCCTTGCGGCCGGGGCCCTCCCGCCGCAGGTGCCGGGCTTGCGGGCTGTGCTCCTGGCGCCGACCCGGGGTGGGCGGCGTGCCCCTTGGTTGTTCCCCGCAGTCCTGCCGTATCACCTGCTTGACAGGGCGCCCAGCTCCACAGCGCGAACTTGGCTGCGCCTCTGAGGGCTCCAGTGCTGCTCGCACAGCTTCCAGTCTGCGTTAACGTCCAGAGGTCCTTTGGCCCTTCCTCCAGCAGCGTGCAGTCTTGGGCCATACCCTTGCCCCTGACAAGCACCTGCTGGTGTTTTTGCTGTCTCGGCTTGCGTTTCACACCTGTCCCATGCTGTTCCTTCTGTACTCGTTTAGGTTTCTGCTGTTGAACCCAAACAGCTCCTACCCTGTAGAAACGCTAATGTTTTAAGGATGCAGAGGTCCAAAAAGAGGGAGATTTAACATCACAAATCTGATCTCTCTTGGGGCTATGATACATGAACCATTATATCCCAAATTTCTGCTGTACGTTTCTGTTTTCTCTAGTATTTGGAAAAATAATTTCAATAGTATCCAAGCATCCCATCTCGACAATATCCTCTTTGTCTCCTAGTCCTGATCTCTCTTAAGGGAGAGCATATGGTTCTGTTTCTTCCTTATGGTGTCTTCCATCCCTGATTATCCAGGAAAGCTGGCAGTTTTTGTAGACCTGGAGTATAACTTTGCATTTTACTAACCTGGTTTTTAGGCTGCCACATAACTGATACTAAATTTTTTATAAAAGAATATGTTCTTTGGGCTTTGAAGTTGCAAGCTTTATTTTGGAAATATGTTTGCGGTTATTATTAAACAAATTGTAGTAGCTCTTCAGTGGTTGTACATATATTTGCATGTTTTCCACTGATACTGCCGCTATTACTGTACCGATAACATAGTGATCATTTACTGGAGGCTTTTAACGTGAAGCTCTAGGTGTAGTCTATATTTCATATAAATATTAAATTGTACAACCTTTTGACAATACGCTTTTTGGGTGTATTTCTAACCGATGGTTAGATATTATTCTTCTCCCCCCTTCCTAGCTGCTACAAGGACTGGTGATTGACTTAGGGACTGGTAGGTTTGGGGTTAGCAAAATTTGATTCTTTACAGAAGCCAGTATAGCTTGTCAGAAAATAAGATGACAAGTTACTGTCATCTTATTTGTTTTCAAGTATCTTTTAATCTTACGGTATTGTCTTTTGAATGAATAATATTAGCGTTTACTTAATCGGAAGTGGAAAAAAAAGGTGGTGTGTGTTAAACAGTAGGAGAGAAAAATGCAGTTCTTTCAAAATAAAGAGTATGTGGTAAAATGTTCAAACAAGTAGGTATTGGGTGAAATTTTCACCTAGTTGAAGTCACTCATGAAGTTCCCATTGCCTTAGAAGGGATTAGCAGTTAGTAATTTACTTTAACATGTGACTTCTAGCAAGTCATTCAGAACATGAACAACTGTGGTTGCAGATTAACCCCAGCACTGTCATAGTTGCTTCATAAAAACAACCATTCTATGTCTTGAATTTACAGTAAGGCTTTTTGTGAAGGACTGCTACACAGTATGACCATGTGTGTCAGTAAGGAGCAGCAATTATGACCTTAAATTGAAATACTGCTGATAATTTATGTGTCTAGTTATTTAGTCCAGTATAGGTAGTTCTTGCAATTCTCAGCTGTGCCACTGTTAATCTGAAACAATTTTTCCTTTGCATTGCATCAAGTGTGTATTTACTAAGGAGATAGGCTGTATTAAATAGCTTAGTTACTAACCTATTTAGTAATGAAGTTCAATCGTATGTTTTGTCTCATAATTTTTAACACTTCTTGAAAAAGAGAAATATCAAATAGGATTTTTTGAGCTTAGCGTTATTACAGATCTAATGTGCAGAAATAACTAGATCTCTGTTTCACAAAATTTGGGCTTCTATTCTACAGCTGAACAGCACGTGACTGTTCTGATACTTATCAGTGTTTCTAACATAGTTATGTAGTGAGATTCCAGTCTGCTGTCATAGTCTCGTTCGGAATGAAGGCTTTACTCTCCCAGTATTTCCAAGAGACTTAAAAGAATTTTTTTAGTTTTGGTTCTTCCGAGATCATTCTAGATACTTTGATTAAGTTGACTTCTGATCAGTAGGAGTTGTCTGGTTGATACAAGGTGGAAAGAGTTTCACTCTGCTCTTTTACCACCTTGTTGGAGAAAGGAATAAGAAAATTTTTCTTCATGTTTCTAAAAGTACTCAGGAAGTTGGAACAAAAGTTTTTACAGTCTGCCCTACTGCCAATTATGGGATTCTTCTTGTTTTTTAAATTAGTCTTTCACATTTGTCTTTCGAGCCACTATTGTGGTTTGCTTTGTCTTGGTTTTCCCCAAAATGGAAGTCTTTGCATTGTGTGGGAACTGATGGTACAGGTTTCTCTGGTCATAAAGAATCATATTTGCAAGAGATAACTTATTTTTCAAGCATTCAGCACTTGCTTATATACATATATTTACACTGCACACACAGTTATAGAAATGCAGTACTGTAAGACCTATTGCTCCCTTTCTTTAGGGTTGGTTTAAATGCACTTAGATTATTCCAGACAGATATTTGTAGAACTTGTCCTTAAAAACCTTGAACAAGAAAAATTCTGCCACCTCTGTAGGCGTGAGTGAAGTTGCAGAAAGTGAGAAACTTTCTCACTTCTGTAGTGAGGAAGGTTTTTGGGTTTGTTTTTTTATTTTTAGTTTCCAAATTAAGTGTTCTTTGCTGGAAATGAGGCTACTGATTATAAGAACTTGCTTTTGGTAAACTTACACTCTAACACTTAAGGGTATATTGTTCTAGTCTTAAGAACATTGTAAATATGATTTCTGCTTCAAAAACTGCCTTGGTTGTAGAAGAACCATCATGCGAGTTTATTTTGGTTTTGTGAAAACTTCCAGTTTGAGTAACTTGTAAAACACACTTAAGAAATGCAGAGCTGAACATTAAATAGTGGGTTCTCTTACTGAACAGTGTTTTTCAAACGAAAGGTTTAAAAAGATTCTCTGGTTAAGTGCAGCTTTGTAATCAAATACTTGGTTTTGTAGCATGGTAGGTTGATAATTTGCACAGTTTGTGTTCAAAATTTGGGTATTGTTTTAACAGTTTGCATCTACTTTCTCTTATACAGTTTGTCATACAAGAGGTTTTTTGTATTTTTGGAGTAAAAGCTTAGTAGCTTAATTTACAATAACTGTTCTTTAAAGTTACTTTAATGCTTATAATTAATTCAGTTAAATGTAGAAATACAGAAAGGTCAGCTAGGCCAATCCTCTGCCCTTTGGAGGTGTACTGAGATCATTCCCTCTGCTGACAAAGTTCCCCTTTGTTTGGTTAAAGTTTTACCTGATACTCAATTTAAATATTTTTGCTTTGCATTAGGCTGATTGCTTTGTGTCTCGTTGCCTCAGAAAACGGTTGATTCTCCTTGTAGCAATGTTTTATCTATGAGATTGCCATTAGCTGCTCTCCCAATTTTTCCGGTGTATTAAACATCATCGTAGGACATAGGAATATGAATGTTGGCAAGACAGGCAATTTGATTGTCCACAACTTTAAACATGTTTTTACTAGTTCATATTTAAATACAGTATATGTAAACACAAATACTTGTTTTGATTAGTGGTGCACGTGTGCCAGACAAACCAGAGGTAAGAAGTGTAAAAGCTTTCTTTTCAGAGAATAGGTCAGTAGTAGAGCAGTTTTGTCAGTCTCTTACAGCTTTGCCATGAGAAATGCCTGATTTGTGTCCCTAAAATGTAGCGATTTGAACTTTAAAACACTTATGTAGAAAATGTAAAAGTCAGAAAGGAAATGAGTGTTCTTGAGAGTTTGCCTGTTGGCACATAAGTGGTAACACCCTGGGCTTTTTTTGTTGTTTTTGTTTTATTGGCATATATATATGTACGTAAGATCTGAATTTTTCAGAGGTAGTGGGGGTTTTTTGTGAATTGAAGTGTCTCTTTAGTATCTCTAGTGTAGGAAAGAAAAACAGGGATATAGCCCAAATTAAAAATTGGAGGAGCTATGCAACTGGGTTACTGTGCCACATACAAATACATTAAAGGAGGAGGAGAGTGGCAAAGCCTCCCCTGTATATTTGTTTTTGAAAGATACTCTGCCTGTACAGTAGTGTTGAAGTTAGGAATTTTATCTCCACGGCTAAAGAATCTAGAAACACCAAAAATAGATACTGTTAGAGAAGATTTACCATGCTGGTTAGTTACTTATTAATTAAATGCTTTAAGGATACTTCAGATTGAAGGCATGCATTGAGTAGAATTGTGCAGGTGTATTTTCTGAATTTAATCCTGTTTAGTCTTTCACTTTGTGACCTGGATGATAGAACAAAGCAGATTTACTAACTGTCTGGACGGTACAAATCTGGGAGGGAATACAAGCATTAGAGCGGGAAATGGTCTTGACAAATTGGATAAATGACCTGAACTATATGGGATGCAGTTCAGTAAAGAGAAACAAAAAATAATACATTTAGGTAGCAACAGTAATCTTAAACATAAGAAACAACTGTCTGGGTGACAGTGCTGCAAATAAGCAGCTGTGTGACAAAATGAACATAGAGCAATCACAAGAGTTCTATAAAAAAGCTAGTCATACTGGGATATATGGACAGAATTGGTTTTGTGTGTTAGATACAGAAGATGTACTGTCTCCATTTGTGTTACTCTACTTCAAACAGATTTGGATCAACTGAAGGGTGTTTAGAGAAGAGTTGCAATAATGACCTTCGAGGAAGGACTGGAAGAATTGCACTTATTTAGTCTATAGCAGCGATGGGGAGAGGTAATAATAGGCTTTGAGTATGGTAAAGATTGCTACAGAGAAGAATTTACTAAACTGTCCTCTATAGGTAGAATAAGAAATAATGGTCCTAAAGAGCATGAAAGGAGATTTTGATGTTAGGAAAAACTTTACTGCTCTGTAGATAGATGATCACAGGGATAAATATCTGAGGGAGATCATGGGATATCTATTGCTGAAAGTGCTCTAGAAAAGGTTAAATAACCTCCTTTTAGAGGTGTTTTAGTTAGTATAGTTGGTCTGTCCATGGCACGGGAAGTAGGATGACTTGCCAACATTACATCTCTGCACATTTTTATGACTTTTGTAATTTTGCTGGTCATGATTTACAAAAACCCCCAAACCTCATGGTTGAGCTAAAAAAAATTAATGATATGGCAGTTTGTAAGATTCATTTAAAAAAATAATCATCAAATATATTAATTAAAGGCTCTTTTATAAAGCATTTATTAAAGCCTTATGTAATTTAATATTGAAATAATAATAGAGTACTAATTGTAGATTTAATATCGTTGACTTAACCTTTAGCTAGAGTTGAAGTCTTTAAGAAGACTTCATCAAAGAGAAACAAAGTTCAAAAAATTAAGTCTGTGGAGCCGTGGAATCAGGTGCATTTCAGGATCTGGAACAGAACAAATCATTCAATTTCACCTTATTTCTGTAAAATAGAGAGAACAGGTATTATGTGGATGTATTTTGAGGAGGGAGAATCATCACTTATAAAGTATCTTCAGGTTCCTGAAGAGTTTATTGTATAAATATGATGTTACTTAGACTTGGTTTGTGTTTCATGAATTAAAACCAGATTTCGTTCTTTCATGTCCATCACTGTCTAATAGTCACAATATGAAACAACCTGAATAGAAATGTATCCTTTCTACTACATATACTAGTTTTAAAGAAAATTTCTCCTTTGAGATTGTTTTAGGTGATATAAAAATATTTTATTGAATTGGAAGAACTAACCTTGACACAAATGATTTGTTAAAGCTTTTCAGGGTTAAAACTACTGGGCAATTGAACAAAACTGTCTTTTGAGTTATTCTGGACTTTTTCTATTCAAAGTCAACTGTCTACATTCCATGGTGGAAGTTAATTCTAACAGTTTATTTCAGTAAACTTTTATTTAACTTTCAGTTAAATAAATGTGATCTCAAACTTGTTAATGAGAATCGTATTTCTAAAAATTGATAAAGGAAGAATGGAAACACTTCACTACATTAGAGTGATGTCAGAAAAGGAATTTGTTCTTTTCCTCAAATATTTTAAGTCTTCCAGGGATTTTCCTTCTATGTTTCACTGCAGTACAGAGGCTTTTTTGTACAGTATTATAAAGGGGTCACAGTGTCTCATGCAGTAAGGGCACAAAGGCTTAAGTCTTAGACAGAGACAGATGCACCTATTCCCTAAGCTCCACCTGAAGAGCTGTAACTGAGAATAAATTGTCAGACAGAACTGTCTGAAAAAGGCTGTTTTAATCTGGAGTTGGAGAAGCATTGCTTGCAGAGTGAACTGAGGGAGTGTATAGGCAGTGACTGACTGAAAGAGTGGGAATCTCTTAGCATTACAACAGATGCTGGGGTTTGTTTGCTTGGTTGCTTTCTGTTTCCAAGTGTATAAAGTCTTTTGGCAATTTTAAAAATTGTATTTTATTAATCATTCTGAAGTTAGAATATATTGGTATATGTTTTCCACCACTACCTTCTTTTCATTTACTTGCGCTTTCTCTGTACATGTCTCTGAAAGTCGAAGTAGCAGTGAGTTTTATTGGTTAGGTATACATGATTATATTGCTTTTGTTAGTAACTACTCTAAATTGTCACTTGGAAAATATCCGACAGTGTTTCTGTTCTTTGCTGTACTGCCAGTGCTGTTCTTTGGGTGATTCCTGAAAAACTCGGCTTCAGTAAAAAGGAACCTAACCAGATGTCCTTAGTTCTTTTCAATCCCTTCTGCTGCAACTTTACTTTTTTTTTTTTTTTTTTTTAATTGTCCAGGAAAAACAGGCAAAATAAAAAGCCACTAAAGCTTACAATTTTTTTTTAACTAGTTTTCTATTTTTAGCAGAATCATGGTGTTTATTGCATCAGTCTCTGGAAATTCTGCTGTATGCAGTGCATTGCAAAAAATGCAGCAAGGCTGAAAAAAACATTATTCACAGTATTGTTGTGAAGGCTGCAGTAGTGTAATTATTTTTCATATTGAAATGCTGGGGTTTCAACCCCAAGCCCCAAATTAAGGTTGACAATTGGGTGATTCCCACAGCCCTTCACAAAGGGGGGGTGAGTTTGCCTTTAGGCTTCCCTCCAGGGTGCAGCCGGCCTTGCAGACAGAGCCATTGGGCAAACGAGCCCCAGGTGTCTGCATTCAGTAAACAAGGGTCAGGTGTCCCACTGAGGGATAAAAGCTGGGACCACTTGCAGGAGGGGCAGTGTCTGTGTGCGAGGTGGATGCCCTGTGCAGATTTTCCTGTTGGGGGAGGCTCTCCAGCCTCCCTGGGACTGGGCTCCAGTCAGGTCTGGCTTTTGTAAACGTGGGCTGTGCAGAGATTCAGTGTGTGGCTTCCCTGGTCTTATGTGTTTGGCTTGTTGACTCGGTTGTCTCCTGTCCCTTCTGTGAGAGGCTGCATGTCACCATTTATTCCACCCGTTGTTGGTCATGCGGTGTCGTTGTTGGGGTCAGTGGGATTGGTGTCGATTATGTATTATTATGACTTGTTTGTACCCCCAGCGCTCACCCATGTACTGACCCTTTTGCATCAAATACAACTTGGTTATTGGTTCATCTTTATGCTGGCTGTGTCCTTTATGCTAGGCCTGATAATTGGCAAAACACATATATGCTTGCATAGTTTTAAATCCATCTGTGAGGAAGTGGTTTCTGACAAAATGAAGTGTAGTTACCTCATTTCAGTGTGATCAGCTGAGAATTTCTCTGGATCATATAGTCGGGAATCCACTGATCTTTTGTTAAGAGGATTCCTAAGATACTTCAGATCAGGAAGGTTCTTCACATAGGTGCCATCTCACAGCCAGTGCTGAAAAGGCCAACGAGAAACATTTACTCTTTGTATGATGTCCTAGTGCAAAGAAAGCTTCCTACTCCTCCCCACCCCAAAGTGAAATCTGTCTTTTTCAGTTTTCCTTTCTTACTTTACAGTTCGTTTTAAGCCTTTTTAGATCCTAAGTCTTACCTCAGTGGGGTTCTTGACAGGTATTTGGAGGTCTTAGCTGTTGAACCAATGCATTGCTTTATGGAGTACAGTTTGCTGTCAGAACCATTCAAATAATCCAGGCGTGTAAGTGTAAAGGAACAGATTTCTTGATGTTAGTATCTAGACAGTCCTTTTGTTGCTGTTGTTTTATGACTAGCCCTCAGAAAAACACCACACCGACAGCATAGGTAATTCATTTCTTTTCAATATTTGTGAATTTCAGTTATGTCACTCATGATCTGAAAATATCCCTTGTTAATTACAGCCCAGAATTGATTTTATTCAAACTTACTGTGCTGCAGTGAAGGGTTATGTCTTTTTCTCTTATCAGAATTCTGAATGTAGAGAGGGAATCTTCTGCAGGTATATGGAGGTAAAGGCAGGCCGGTTAGTGTCATTCTGTCCAGTGTGACTCATGTCTCATTGATTTTCTACTTGAGAGGTAACTCTGGTAATCAAACTGTTGGTGTCCTGCTTTTTAGGTATAGCTCATAATTGACTTTAGTTGCAGTTAGATCAGCTGCCTTTTAAAAAAACTCTTGTTAGATTTTTCTATGCCTGTATTTACTTGATCCAATAAATTCTCCCCAATAAACCACTCCAAACAAAGGTCAGGAAGTTGTCCATGAGAAACAGGAGAGCTGTGGAGAGGCTTAATGTGTTCTTGGTACCATTTTCAGTTTTGATTCATGTGTCACTGTAGTTTTGTTATATGACTTGTACCAAATAATCATGTGGATGTTTCTTCTCATCCTATATATTCTGTCAGTAGGCTTGATTTGCAGAAGTGGCATGAGCTAGAATCTGTTTGCATATCCTCCCTTAAAAGTTCTGTTTGCTTATCCTCCCTTAAATGTGTGCTTTACCACTCCTGGGCTATAGTTACAGCTTCCCTAGTTGGTTAGCTCTTGCTACTGCTTTGTGTCATGGCTTAAGCCCAATTGGCAACTGAGCACTGTGTGGCCGTTTGCTCATGCCTCCTGCACACCCCCACCCCCCAGTGGGATGGGGAGGAGAATCAGAAGAAAAGGGTGAAACCTCGTTGTTAAGATAAGGACAGTTTAGTAGGACAAGGAGAGAAGTAGTAATAATAATATTAATAAAATAATGTATAAAGTAAGTGATGCAGTGCAATTGCCCACCACCCAGAACCTGATGCTTAGCCTCAACTGTGATCCCTCCTACCCCCAGTCAGCTCCCCCAGTTATGTACTGAGCATGGTGTTACATGGTATGGAATGTCCCCCCTGGCTAGTTCAGGTCAGCTATCCTGGCCATGCCCCCTCCCAGGTTCTTGTGAACATTAACTCTATCCCAGCCAAACCCAGGACACTTTGAAACAAAAGTCTGCTTTTCTTATACTTAGAAATTAAGTTTTGTTGAAATCTGGACGACTGTTTCTTTTTGACTTTCACTGACTATATTTTCCATAATGAGAAGATGTCAAAGAGAGCCCAAGGGTTTGAATCAGTAATAAATAAGGATATAGAAAGTCTTATTTTTTTTCTCTGATGCCTTTTTTGTGCTTCAGATTCTGTCAGTGAAGACTTGCTTCAACTGGATTTCAGTTAAATTTTCAGTAGAATTTTAACAGTTTTATATTTGAGTGAACAGTAAACCAGAATGAAAATAAAGTAAAACATGGTGCTATGACCCCTGTTTTGCAGAAGCAAAATGTTTCCCCCAAGGAGTTCACAATTCTAGTGTAATATAGGTTTTAACTGGGTAATGCAGATGGAAACAAACAGTAAGATGGTTGAATTATTTCTTGTGCATGAGTTATAAGATATTTTTATCCTCATCGTAGAAGATTAGAGTTCCAAATTAAAACAAGTAACTGTGCTTCTTATGCTTACAGAGCATAAGCGAGAGCCTGAGAGTAAGGCTTCGCATTACAGCTAACCTGATCCAGTGGGTATCTGTCACCAAAATACATAGTTGTGACCCCTGCTTTCCACTGGCACCTGTACTTATTTGAGTATTACAGTAAGCCTGTGTAGGGAGCTAAACCAGCAGGAAAATAATGGCTCTTTTGTAGGGGTTTGTATTTTCTAAATCAGCTCATTGTGAGGTTGGATTGAACACTAAAGCAAATGCATGGGAAAAATCGGGATGATGCACCCGAGAGTTACAAGGGAGTGGGATTGCTCCTTTTTGTAGATTAAATCACTTAACTGTAAAATGAAACCTCACCTGGGAAGTCTTGTTGCAAAATTAAAGAGAGAATGATTGAAGGCTAACCAGAGTGTGAATCAACCCTGTTAGTAAGATAATAGATGGGTGTGGCTTGCTTTGCCCTTTTAGAAAGATACGGGGAAAGTCGTGCCTTGGACAAAGCAATAAACTATGGAAATGCTCTTTGGATAATGCTCTAAATGGATATAAGTGGAGCAGGGGTAGAGAAAAGAGCAATGTGGTAATTAGGATGCAAAATGACAAGATCCTCATGAGAGTTACCTCCTTGGGGTAACAGTGGAAAACTTCATAAATCAAGCCAACTGCTGAAAGAGTGTTCAATTGCTTAAAAAGGTGTTTGCCATTGGATCTTCATAACCTTCATTGTCAATGAATGTGTAACATTAAACATAGACTCCTGGACTGGCACAATGTACTATTAATTATGATTCTGTTAGCTCACACATGGATTTACAGTTTTATTTCCTTAGTGGCTGTTTAAATACACGGACATTGTAGAGTTGCTCTTTCTCATCACTAAGAGTGAATAAAAAACAGTTTTTAATGTTTTCCTTAACTGAGCAACAATAATCCAAACTGTGTGCATGCAGAATTCCAGAAAAGTAGTGCCCACTTTAGCTGCCACATGATTTAAGAGGGAGATTTTCAGTCAAAATAGACAGGTGTTTTAAATGTTAGAAGATGTTCAGAGTTAATTTCAATCAAATATTTAGAGTAGTGATATTTTAATAAAATTGTTTCAGTGATGGCAGAAAAAAACCCCTCTACTCTGATAATAGTTTAGAGATGATACAAATCTGAAGACTCTTGATTTCACTACTGTCTTGAGTCAGAGTTGTAGAAGAATCTCACAGAACTGAGCAGATGGGTGATAAAATAGAAGCAAAACCCAATTTTCAGAAATGTGAAGTAATGTATAAGAATAAAATAACTTTATGCAAAAAGCCACCAATGCTGACTTTAAATCAACTATTACTGTTCAGGAGAGTGTCTGATAGACATTTCTATAAAAACATCAACTCAGTTTTCACTAGCTGTCAGAAAAAGTAAATAGTGTTAAGTATTATTAGAAAGGGGTCATAACATAAAACATTACTATTCTGTGGTAAAAATCCATGACACACATAGACCATGCTTTGAATATGATTATCCCTCACTGATCTGTCTGCTAGACTTAGTACAGAAAAAGGCAACAAGAATAATCAAAGGTTTGGGATTGCTTCTCTATGCAGAACACCAAGGAGATAAGCCAAATAAAATATCCATTAATTCTGGGAGTGTACAGCAAAGTTATGTTCTCAGGTCTGTCATGCCATACATAGTCACTGTATTTCAGTCCTTTTTTTTGTTTCTAGATACAGTCAAACTAATTTTTAAAGGTATGGAGGTTGTAAATATTCTTTTTTTTCTCCTGTTATCAAGAAAAGAATGTGTTTAATTGCTTACTGCCCTAGGACAGATAATATATCATTGAGTTATGAGGGCTTTGTATATTCAAGATACAGCAAAGGCTGTTTAGGGGCTATATTCTTACTGTATGTATTCTTCTTTTATGGCTACAGCATTATGCTGTGGATAATACAGTTCATGGAAGAATAATTTCATATTTTAATACAAATTTTAGATGTTCTCTAAGAGAGCTGATAATCGGTTATTTTAAAATAATATTTTAAAGAAGGTTAAGCAGTTTTATGGATGCATGTAAATTACATTTGTCAAGTTAATCCTTACTTAATACTTGATGTCAGCTCTTCAGAGGAGTTATTCCTAAGGAAGCAATAAGCATAGCACTTGGCTTGACATAGCACTGTTAAATTCCTTAGAACAGTTTGAAAAAACTGCCTTAGAAAGGGTCAGTAAGGCTTTTTCTTAGGACATAACTTGCAAACAGTAAGTGATTTACTATTAAAAAAAGCTGTGTAGAGTCTTCTGCTTGATATCTTTATAAATGCAAGTGTGCATATGACAGAGTGAATTAATGTAATGTCTAACTTTGTAACTGCTTGTATTATTTTCAAATTCATACTGTAAAGATTCCAAACTGTATGTGTGGCAAACTCGGAAAGCTACTGGTCAAATTTTTTGGTTTTGTAAGAAATAAGCATTTGGAGTAATGAAATCTCTATAACCAAATGTTTCAGAGGGATAAAAAATCAGAAAAAAATCTATTTATTTGTGTAAGTCAATATGTAACTCCATAGGAAATAAACCTCAGTCTAAATGGCTAAGTTATCTCATATCTTCAAATTAGAAGTTTTTTGATGTGTTGTCACTTGATACAGCATGGACAATCTGGTGTGCATTTCAGAGGCAAGACCCATGCTTGTGGAGAGCAAGAACTTAACTGGAAGTGCAGATTTTGTACTGCTGTGGTGGGTTAGCCATTTAGGAAACTGTCTGAACTCCGGCAATCTGCTCATGTTTGCTTAGGGTAGGTGTGGAAACTATATAATTCACACTCTGACCCAGCTTCTGGCAGCTCCTTCCTGTTGCCTGAATCTGTGGTAAAATATGAAGGTAAATGGTAGCTCTCTTTTCCTTTGTTCTTGTGCTTTGAGGATTTCTCTAGTGGCTGAACCTGAAACTTGAATAGCCTTTTAATGTTTCTTCATTCCTTTTACCTGCTATTACAGGGTAATTGTGAGGAATGGTAGGATGAGCATCTCCCTTTTTATTTTTGGAAATAGATATTATTAAGAATTTTAGATACTGTAGCCAGACATTTTTACATAAAAGGTTAAATGCTGTTATGTATTAAAACGTGTTCGCAGTTTGCCTTGTTACTGAATTAATACCTGATGAAGTATAAAAATCAGTGAAATACTAGTGTAGTCATGAGTTGTACCATCTTGAGACAAAGGGTGAAAGTCAGAACTGTCAGAAATTACTTCAGTTTCAGAAAATTAAAATGAGAAAAGGCAAGATGCTATTTAAAACCTTCAAGTCTCGTATGTTTTATTAGGGTAGATAAAACTGCAAACATATACCTAGGTTACTAGTACCAAGTGTATCGGTTTGAAACATCTATGATGTAATTAAAAAAGCATACTTTCTTTATGCAGTAGCTTTCCATCATTGATAGTACCATGGATGTTTTTTTTATTCTGCCAGTAAAAAAAAAAATACAGTTAAAAGCAGTAAGGAGAAAGAGTAAAAACTCTTTTGAGAAGTTGCTGTGAGAGTTGCATTGGGTGTCTAACCTTGCAGCCTTTCCTTTTTGCTGGGCTATGGGTCTTTATACCCATTTGTAAAAATGAAAATTTTCAATTCTCTTTTACAAACACATCAGTGGGAAGCTCAAGGGATGACAGGGAAAATTAATGGAAGAGAAATCCACTGAAGTTTAGTAAATACAAATCACATAAGACTTAGGACCTTGAGCTAAAAGTAGTTGGAAGCTGGGAAGGTATTGTATACAGCAGCTCTTCCATAGCCATGTGCTTATGGCTGCTGTTGGAGACAAAGTACTGACTGAATAGACCTTTTGTCAGTGTGAGAAAAGAGGTCTGATCTAGTTTAAAAAAATTAATTTGCTGTTAAAGTTAATGAGAAAGAAGTTTTGAGAACAGTTAACTTACAAAGGGAATTGCGTGCATGTGTGCATAGGTGACACATTGATGTGCTTAGGTGGTAGTAGGGAAGTACCTTTTGCTCTGTAAATGTGCAGCATCTCAGTATCTGGAGCATGAAACATTTAAAGTGCTTGATACAGTATTCAGCGAGTGAGGAGGGATAATACAATCAGAATGAGCTTTTCACTTTGTAGGCAGTCTTTCATTTTATGTTTGAAACAGCGTAGTTTTGAAAATGAATTGTCTCCTGTAAGTACAGGAAATCATAAACTGAGTATTGCAAAACAGAATAACCCTGAAGAACATTAATAATCAAAGCAGAATAGCTGGGTGTTACTTATATCGCAGAGTTAAGTAAAGGAGGTAAAAAGAGAAACATACAGAGGGTAAACTGTAATTGTATTTCAGCAGTGTGTTGACAGGTTAATGGTAGGTTTAGGGTAGCAGTGTAAAATCTCAGAAATTCTTCAAAACGCATTTTAAATCTATAAAATACGTATATTCAACAAGTTAATAAGATACCTGGAGAAGAAACAGTTGATGCATAGTTGTACTGTGTGAAAAGTTTGGCTGAATCTTTCAAGGTAATTCATTTGTGACTTTGAAAGATTAAGAAAGTGTGAATCAGGCTGGTCTGTGCAAGGAGCTGCAGAAACTGCAAAACTGATGATCAGGCCTGTGTCTAAATGAAAAATGTATGTGAAATGAGCCTAAAGATCATTTATCAATGATCACAAGAAAAGCAAAGACCTGTAGTTATGGTAGAAAAAAAACCTCTTCTGGGTTTTTTTTTTGGGTTTTTTTTGGTTTTTTTTTTGGCAAGATGATAATGGCATTTTATGCCAAAGTGTTCAAATGAAAAAAATGTTCATATTGAGAAAGTAAGCAGCAACTGGAAGGGTGAGATTTTAAATGTAAATGCAGGCCAAACAGAACTTTCTTTGTATTTCCAGTTAGTACTGTAAGCATAGGCAAGGGAGAACATGGAAAACCAAGGAAATCAAATGCAGCGTATTGTTTATTAGTGAGTGTACTGGCCTACAAAGACTTCCTGGGCAGAGCAAGAGAAGAAAGCAAAATAGCAATCAAGCAAAACAAAATTATACATGACACAGAGTCCTATTTGAATTGTATATATTCAAATAAAAAAGGAAAATAGACTACCATTGTACTGTTAAGTCAAGGAAATTCTGGCCAGTTATCCTATCTGGAAGTAGTTGGATATAGACAGAAGCAACTAGAAAAAGTAATATACTACTTGAATTGGGACCACTTTTACAGTAAAGTTTGGGGGTTTTTAATATCAAGGCCTTTATTACCAGTAGGCATAATGTAATTAAAAGGAAAAGGTGTGCGATAATCCTCGTACTGAAAGTTTTGTTTTTTGAGACTGGAGGCAGGACAGCAATAAAACAGAAAGTGGCTGGTCACTGTTACTTTAAGAGCTTTTAAAAAATGTAGTTGCTAATGCACTTAAAACAGCTTCAGTACTTGGATTCCTGAAGTTTCAGCTGGCAAGTAGACTGAAATATGCATAATGGTCTTCTTACTCAGAACACTTAAATACAGACTGAACAAAGAGTGAGAACGTGAAGCTATAGAGGGATATGAAACCTCTCTGCTTAACAAGCCCCATGTCAGTTGCAAAGCAGAATTTGGAAAGAATCTAAGAATAAATTGTTTGTAAGTGCTGATATCTGCGGTTTGTCAGGATGCCCAAGCACTGAGAGAAAATTTCTGTCTGCTTTAAGTACTCCTGGGAAGTGTAGATGATGCTGACATCCAGCTCACAGAGCAGGAATGTGCTCAAAACTGCTTTGAAAGACTATCTGCAGTGGGAAAACTATCATGTATGGCTAAACGTAGCTACCAGTTGGTCTAATACCAGCTGTGTATTAGACCAAACAGCAAAAAGAGAGAATGAAAATAACCAGTATTTGTATGGAAGGCTGGAACAAAAAGTAGGGATCGGTCTTTTTGCCACAGATCACTTATTTTGAGAACTTCAACAATGTTAAGGTTCTAGCATAGAGATGTATCAGTGAAACGTTTTCAACAGCTGTAGTATCTCAGACTTTTCTGCAGAAAATAGATGTTTCTCTGCTGGCTGTTTGCCAGAGACATGACTCCATACAACAAAGTCAGTTGTGCTATACAGTTTTATTAATATATCAAAGTCAGTCATAACACAGCCACATGAGCATTTAAAAGAGTTAGGGCTTTTAAAAATAACTGCCAATCAAAAAGGCAAGTAATTTATGGTTAGACTTGATGATCTTAAGGGTCTTTTCCAACCTAAATGATTCTGTGTTTCTATGGTAGCAGGCTACTACAGTATTTAAATTCAAGGTTAAAACATAGTTTGTTTTATAAGCTAGTCCATTACTTTCTAGAGCCCCATAGCATGTGAGAACACATCTGTTTGGTTACATGGTGAGTGGTGCTGCAATTACACATTCAGTATCAGCTCATGTGGCAAGGGATGCCTGTAATTCTGGGAGCATGAAAATGCATCTGGTCAGAAGACACAGCAGGGCCACAGTATAACTGTGACAAGCTTCATTTCTTTTGTTCTTAGATGCCAGGATAATTCTGGATTCCCTCCCTGCCCCTAGTCGGTCCAGAATGTGTTTTAAGTATTTAAAGGCATAATTTAGGTCAACCCTTTAGTTTAGGCAAAAAGGTGTCCCTCTGTTTGTTTACCGTTACCATATAACATTTCAACCCCTTGGCCAATTTGGCAATCCTCCTAAATTTAACTGAGAGTGAAGATCTCAGAAGTGTAAAAAGTTTGCAGATTTCATGAAAGTTGGAGTCCCTTTGTAAGGATTGCAGTTTGAGCCCAGCAGTTGCCTGCTGTACATGCTTTGCTAGCAATCTAGTCAGTGCACGTGTAGATGGGAATTGGCCACACCATCCTGGAGTTTTGGAGGTGGCCAGAGGGACGAACATGAAGTTTTTCAAAATGTTAGAGATGAGGTGGTATATCTGTCGGAACTGGGTTGCATTTAGGACTACAAAAAGTCAGCTCATGAGATAGCACTTTTGCCAGTCTGCTTACAGAATAATATGCTTATCTCCTAGATTGAGTCAAAAGTATCTTCAGGTGGTTAAAACATTTTACACAAATGGAGATAACTGGAAAAACATCCTTCCTTCTAAGTTTTATTTGGTTTGGGTTTTTTGGGGGGGGGGATGGACAGAGGGATATTTTAAATTTTGATGAAAAATTGAGAACAAAACCATTTTAATTCTGATACAGCACTCAAAATATTTTACAGGAACAATTGCCTGCCTCATGCTCCCATTTTCCAAACTCTCTTTTTTGGTACTTAGTACCCGTGCCAACAGCAGTTCTAAGTACAGCCCATGCATAATACTTACTGGTTGTGTGTATGTAGTACTGCTCCATCTTGTACATCTATGTTTGTCATTATGATAGTCTTCTGAAGCTTATGTAGCTGATGCTGTAATTTTGCATATAAAGAAGTATATTAATTGGTGTATTTCAAATGCATGCCCTTGACTGAAAATTATCTGGGATGAAAATACATTCTATACAGTATTTCATACAATATGCCCATTACAGTATACATCATAGGGTAGCATGTTTGCAGTCACTGTTCTGAAATTAAATCAGACAGAGTAGATACTTCCAGTGTAGTATTCTACAAAATTGAACAGACAAGTTTATTTTAGGGCTTTTAAGAAGCTAAAGGAGTGCTGTTTTTCTTTATCAACTTCCTTTTCATCTGTAAGCTGTTAGCAGGGTTATTAAGCACTTGATGACCCCTTACAGTTGCAGCCTACCTGTGGGAGAAATGTCTTTTTATGCTTGATATTTTCTGCATATTGCAATAATAACTTCATTAAGAAGTAAATAATATTTTTCCTGTTTACTGGTGTAAAGCTATGTTCTAGCTGTGGTTAAGAGATTAAATACTATAGGAGTGTGTTCTGCTCAAATAACATTTTGATAAATGGTTACTGTAATCAAGTTAGTGTAATTAATTTTATAATGAGCTTTTCAAGAACCTGTGTAATTTAATGTATCTCAAAGATGTTAGTTACATGTTTTGGTAATCCTGCACAGGAGATGTTCTTTGGATAACAGCAGAGCTATTTAGCAGCTGAATGGTTTCACATGAAAAAAGCATAATTTAGAGTGGGATTTTCACCTAGGATGATACAGTGAAGTGAGCAGGTAGGTAGAGAAGGATATAGAGTGATGGCCGATAAGTGAGTTTAATCATGATTTTTTGAAGTGGGTCATGGAATTTGTGTAGTCTGTTTTTAGTTTTCTTGGTAAGTTAAATTTTATTAGACAACAGTTACTTTATTGACTGATTAGTAAGTTCAGTAAGGACGTTTAGTTAAGGCTACTGTCTTTATTCCTGCTAAATGCAGTTTGTATTAAATGATGTCACAGTAACTGATCCTTTTTTTCATTTTTCTAATAAGATGAAGCAGTACTAGGTGGTGTGCTGAAGTGTGAAATGTAGTTAATTGTTCTTAGGGCTGTGGTACCATCTTACAAAGTTCACATCTTCACCTTTGGTTCTGGCCACACTCTTGTACTGCAGCACACTGTCCTTTAATCTGACCCACAGGAAAAAAAAAAAAAGATCCAGCTGGACCCATCTGAAAAGAAAAACAGAAGAGGTGATGTTTTTGTCTCAGACCTAGTTGTAGATTCATTTTGTCGCATAGTTCCACAAATATTTGTGTTGACAGAGTATTTGTGACAGATAATTGGGTGGGTGCTGCATTGATGTGTATAGAGTTGTTGTGACTAGGTGTGGTCCCAAATTCTGCCTGTCTGCTGCTTCAAATTACTCCCAGTTCCTGTTTCCCTCTTTCACAGTTGTGATCTTTCCGTCTTCTAGCAGTTCTTCAGGATTTCCAGTCTGTCTCTTCTCCAGTAAGCATCCATCCCTTTTGCTAATGTAGCTGCTTTCCTTACCTTATCTTGGGTGGGAAGGGAGTGTGATGTGTCTATCGTACCCATCCTCCTGATACATTTCCTCATGTAGGTAGCGCAGAAGTGAGAAATACCAGTGCAGTCAGCTGTTTTGATAACCTGCTGCTGACTGTAAGGGATACAAAGGAACAGATGTACATTGCTAGTCATTGTCAAACTCGCTGGTTTGAACTTTTCCTTAATTTTGTGGTTTTAGAGAAAGAGGAGTCAGTGTAAGGCAGTGATGAAGAGGAGGAGGTTAAGCTTTTGTTTTCACACATTCTATTAAGTACCAGATTCAGCTTACTTGCTTACTTGTCTGTTACCTTCCCCCCCCCCCCTCAGAAAGAGGTAGAATAATTTTTTCTATAGGAGGAATCTTTCTAAAGATTTTTTTTTCCTCTTTTATGTAAGAATAGTTTTGTCTGGCCTGGTGAACCCATCTATTTTAAGGAAGAAAATGAGCATATTGAACTATCTGTTCCATTGCTTCACCAGTTTTAGTTTTTGGTAAAGCTTGTCCCTTGCTAGTTTGATAGCTTTTAAAACCTGATGATAATTTTTTCCTACTATTCTAAAGTTCATCTTGCTGTCTTATATATAAGATAAAGTAAATATAAGTAGTCCCATTCTGACAAACTGTATTTTGACTGTATGTAATATAATCTTACTGTGTCAGAGATAGCTGAAATCTCCCATGTATTTCCAGACCATGAAGCCTCATTTATTTATTTTTACTTTTATTGCATTTAAACTTTTGTTATAGCTTTAAGCTGCTTATTGTTACATATTAATTCAAATAAAGTCTTTGTAATATCATTTGGTGGAAGTTATTTTTATAATTTGAAAGTATTGCTTATTTTGATGTAATGTAAAATCAGAAAAATATAGTGCCTTCTCCAGAAAACTAATTTCTTGTTAATGTAGTTATGCTAAGATCTGTATGTGTGGGAAGAGATGCTGGCATACTCTAGATGTGATAGACTGGTGAATATAATTTGTTAAATGGAATTCATCCCTAATTTAGTAATACCACTTTGCTAGGAAATGATATGATTTATATGTGGAGATAAACGAGAGTCATGATAAACTGATATCTGTGCAGGTTTTCTTCTGTTCAGAGATGCTATTTTTTTTTGTCTTTGGCAAATACTGTTGTAATATATTAGATTCTGTTTACATTAACAGCTTCTGCAGTCTTCATTTTATACAATAAACTTTCAATTTCAAAAACCATACTGTTGTAAATAACATGCTACTGCTCTGCAGAGAATTTAGGAATTGCTATTTTACACCACAGATACACCAATTTTATTTATTAATTTGTCATCTATGCATATTCTTTTGAGATACACACTTAAGCACTACTATGTATGCTTAAAATGTATAAAGTCTAATTTTTTTTTGTCACTGCAATAATGTGGTCTGTCGTGTATAGCTGATAAGAAGAAAGATAATGGTGTAACGATCAGGATGTCTCTAGGCAATCAGAACACAAAAGCTTATTCAAGATACCTTTGGTGTAATTCTCCATGGAAAATGCAAAACCAGAAGATGTAATTTTGTGCCCACCTGCCAGGGGCCATAGCATGAAGCATATACTGGGCCCTGCTAACAATTAAAGATTGCTTGTGTGCATGCTTAGTCTACGGATGCAGTAATGGGTTAAAAATTTATTACATGCTCATAACAGAAGGTAATGACAAATAGGAGTTTCATCATAAATGTTATGCTTTTTCTTTGTTAAACCACTTTAATGTAGAAGACTGAGTTACAGATACAGGGTCAGGTCAGACTCAGGTTTTGTCAACTCTGACTTAAGAGAAGTGGAATTTAGAAAGAGGCTTGAGAAAAGCCAGTTTTGGCCATTGCTTTTGTATCTGCACTGAGATAGACCAGTAGTAAGTTCCCAGTAAACTACTGTTTTCTAAAATGTAAATAGTGGCCAGTGGCTCAGGTGATTTCTGAGAGGTTCTGAGAGAAACAGACAGCAATTATAGGTTCAGAAATATGGTGGACTTTGCTATATTCTTATGCAAAAGTCACAGTTATTTTAATAGAGTTATATTACCTCCATTGTAATAGCAGTCTAGAAAATCCTTAGGTCAATGGAAGCAGGTTTTCAAAATTAAAGAAATAGTTTGGGATGAGGTATAGAATAACTGAGTGTACGCTGTTTCAACCTAGCTAATTTATGCACAGTTTTACAGTCTGAAATCACACCCTATTACTGTCATTGATACAGATATGTTTTGATTTGTTTTCTTTCCCAGAAAATGTTCTGCTATTTAGTATTAGAAAGATGTGTCTAAAAGTGATGTTTCTTCTGAAATGTTATCGTTTGAAAAAGATAATGTAAAATCTGACGCAGATTTTTTAAAAGAATAAAATACAAATTTTTTAAAAAGGAATATACATTAAGGACTTTCAAGTTCTGGTGACAGAAGTAAGATCTGTCAAAGAGCAATGTGACTGAAATAAAACATTCTGCAATATTCCTTTCAGCCAGAGGCAGGCAAGGTCCCACGGATCTTAGAGCAGAATAAAAATGAAATGGAAGGAGCAATTAGATGTGTCACATTTGCTCTTGTAAATGGTAACTACACCAATAATGGATACTGTTTCTGAAGTAATTTTGGAATTTTCTGCAGTGCGGGACTGGAGAGTGCTGCTATCAGGTGTCCACAGTTGCAATATCTGAACACTGGAAAAAGTTTTAATCTTTATCACCATGCAGTATTATCATTGAGCATGAATGGAAACTGATTGTTAGATGAGGCTCAGAACAACAGAAAGAGAACAGATAATTTTTCTTCAATAAGATGATGATTCATTATACTCTAGATGTGATGAACAAACTATTCTGTCTTCTAGGCCTGAAATACTGTGGAAGGCTGTAGCTGTTGTCCATTTTCATAAAATAGTGACATCAAATAACTATTGGAGATTTTTTTCCTGTTGCAAGACTGTTCTCCCCTCTCCCTTCCACATAATTTTGTTTGTTTAATGTTGTATGTAATGTTAATATATCCATTGTAAGTACCATATATATAAAAGGCACCGCCACACAGTTGCAGTGGAGGCTTCCGTTGCTTTGCTGCTTTCAGATTCTGTTTGGTGATATGCCCAGTGTATTCATATATATTGACCTCTTTACTATTTCTTTTCTAGCTTAGGGCCATATTGAACATACTTTTATCTATGTACATGTTTCTTAATTCTTGGGGTTCCTATAAACCATCAACTTGTACTTGCTTCCCAGGTAGCCAGCATCGGCCTAACCCAGTGAAGAAATTGGTTATCTGTGTATTTAGGAAGGAGTTTCCTCATCCTGCTGTCTTTAACTGTTGGTTTCCATCTCTATATAAATTTGTTTTCTCTGTTGTTGGAAGTTTTCACATATACACACATAGTTCACACGTATAACACACATAGTTCAACATCTGCTAGCTTTGCTAAATAGACTTCTGGTTAAGAAAAATTAAAATTCAAGTGTAGTTATCTGGCTGTGGTGTGTATCAGTAGAGTCCGCCTAAAGCTATGTAACACTTTAAGAGTTCTCAAGTGCTAAAATGCATACTCTGAAACTCCATCCTATGTTGTTGTCAGATTTTTGATTGTATGTAAGATGTACGGACAATTTCTGTAAGCAGCTGAACTTCAGTCTCATTCTAAAGAAGTTTCATACCGATTAATGTATGGCCATTCCCTGTAAGGTTTCAGCATCAGCACTTACTCGCTGACTTCTCATGCACCCACAAGAGACAAATCCAGATTCCCTTTCTTACTTAAAAGCTTTGTCTCTGTCTGCATTACATTCTACTTTCACCTGTAACTTCATTATTTTTAGTGGGGTTTGCAGACTGGACCATGTTGTTTCTTAGTTGATGCTTTCTCTTTAGGCTTTGGGTCTTTATTGCAGTATTCTCTTTCTTAAATGTTGATGTGGTTCCCTGAAGAATGACTTAGACTTAAAGCATATGCAGTTTCCCTTGCACTTCTTATTCCAACTCATAAATATCTTCTAAAAGGAGTGGTGTCCAAAACATTATATTACTCTTCCACTGAATTTCACTGCCATGGAAGATGTGGTTCTTCTAGGTGAAAAAAGTTGTTCTAATTGGTTATGAAATGTAAAAAAAGGATAGTCTTTTTTTAAATCAATTTTTCCAAGGAAACTTCTGGGAGAAATTATTTAATTGTTCATTTAGTAAGCTCTTGTGAATGTTGTTTTCTATTTTTTAAGCAGTAATTAAGGTGCAGCCATTTCTTTCTTTTCTTAAAAATAACCCTCCTGACCAGGGCAGAATTTTTTCCCCAACCTTGTTTTTTCCTCTTGTGATATGTACACATTCTAAAATGCTCTTGCTTTCCCCAAAGCTGACTAGGCACAGCAGGGGTTGTGTCTTTCCAGCTGTGTGTAAAATAGGGCTCTTTTGGAAAATAAAATTAGGGGAAATAAAGTGTACAAATCTGAGGAAAGACCAATATTACTATTTCAGTTGTTCTTGAAACAACTTGTGCAAATGCTCTTTTACTTATGGACTGGTAAAGTAATTTAAAAAAATAGACATTAGGCCTCCTTCTGATTGACTCACTGTTATATTTTGTTTCAGGCTTTCTTCTGTATTTTTGTATTTTACCAAAGTTACTGTGTTACGGGATTTTTGTTGGGGCGTGTAGTTTCAGTTTTGGAAAAATCTGTCAAAATCTCTTTACTTTTGATGTCTACATATGTGTCTTTCCTGTCAGTGAAAGGGATCTATAGGAAAGCCAACAATATAGGTTTAAGTAACTGAGACGGTACCAGAATATTTAAAACAGAGGAAACTTGCTGGTGGGGCAGACAGGCAGACACAGGCTGAAGTCACTTGATATTGGAGCTCTTTATGGAGTTCATCTCTCACTGTTTCTGGTTCCATTCCTGGTGTGGCTGACTAGCAACTGTTCCTTTTTGCTAATTCCTTTCAGTCATTTACCTCTTGCATTTTCAAGTGTTTTTCCTTGCCTTCTTGTTTTCCATTCTTTATTTGTCTACTGTTATGACAGTTCTCTGCTGTTTGTTAAATTAAGAAATTCCACAGAATAATTGAAGTCTAATTTGATTTAGTTATCCATATAATAGAATTTATGATACTTTATGTAACATCATTGTAGAAACATTTTTCATTATTGATTGTCACTGTAACTAGACATAATTAATCTCTTCTCCTATTTGGCTCAGTTTATATTTTGAATTGTCAACTTAATGGGGAATTTGTTTTCTGCTCTTACCAGTATGAAATCATAAGTAGGTTGAAAGTGAAGAAGACAATTTCCAAAGGCTTTGGACATACATAATCTAACTACAATAACTGTGTATAAGGAAAAATGTGGCAAAACCCGTCAGCTTGTGTTCTGCATTGTGAAGTTTCTGAATTGTCAATACGAAAATAAGTTCACACTTGTGAAGTCAACAGAATATGAAGAAAGATTCAGTAATCGTTATTCTGTAGTGATTTTTGGTGCCTCCCTAGTACTAGATATTCTTAAATTAAATGCGATTCCTGGTATGTTTTTTCAAGTAATAGCTGTTGGGAATTGGCACTGATGCCCAAACTCTGAAGACAACTGAAGGCATTGTGTGGCTTGGATCCATAGATTTATTTCTGTCTTTCAATATAAAATTGGTTCACCTCCACTATAAACAAGGCAGTAAACAAATTGTTTTCCTTGGGTGAAGAATAGGTTTAATGTGAACTCTTGAAAGCATTTCACTCCTATTGTGTAGACGAAGATTATTCAGGGATTTGGAGCCATTGTAAGTTTTGCTCTGTTGATTAAAATTAAATAACAGAACTAATTGTTTTTCACTATGTATCTAATTCTAAAATATATTTGACAGTGCATTACATAATTGATTAGTTGTAGTAGTATCTTTTCTTGTGTCACTTCAAATATCTTGAAGTCATTATCCCACTCAGTGCTTGTCAGGCCAGACCTGGAATATTGTGTTCAGTTTTGGTCCCCACTACACAAAAAAATGTGGACAGGCTGGAGAGGGTCCAGAGGAGGACCAGAAAGATGTTCAGGGGGCTGGGAAGCCTGCCAGATGAGCAAAGGCTGAGACAATTGGGTTTGTTCAGCCTTAAGAAGAGAAGGCTAAGGGGAAACCTTGTCACTATGTTCCTGTATTTAAAGGGTGCCTACAAAGCACATGGAGACTCCCTTTTTACAAGGAGTCTTATGGAAGAGACGATGGGACATAGGTAAAGTTACTCCTGGAAAGATCTGAATTAGACGCGAGAGGAAAATTTTTCACAATGAGAACAATCAACCACTGGAATAATCTCCACAGGGAAGTGGTGGATTCCCCAATACTGGACAATTCCAAGATTCAGGTGGACAGGATGCTGGGGCATCTTGTCTCAACTGTACTTTTGCCAGAAAGGTTGGACCAGATGATCCTTGAGGTCCCCTGCAGCATGGTATTCTATGATTCTAAGGTTTGAACACCCTAACACATGACTCTGCTATGAATTTATTTGCTTGCATATCTTCAGTGTGATACAGTGAATCACTTAAAAATAACCAAGAAAGATATTATACATTTAAAACCTAAATTAACATTTCTCATACTAATTTCATACCGTTCTTTATGTAGGAGACTTGTAAAATTAATAATTGTTTCTTAAAAAACCCTGTTACTCTTTATATGTCCTGTTGCATTCTTCTCAGTTTTTAATGAAACAATTTAGATGTTTTATTGATGTCTTTGTCTCTTTCTCCACAGTTTTCAAAATCTTGTTAATGTGATGGCATAGTAAAAAGGCATTTGGATTACATCATGGATATCAGCAATGGTGATTGATATTATTTGAGTGGCACAGTAAGAGCTGCTGTATGAAATGTCAGAAGTTCATATTTCTTCTAGTTTTGCAATGGTAAGTTTTTTACATTTTGTACTAAGTAAATATTAGCACTTTAACTTGTGTATGGTGTATTTCTTTAGAAAGTAACGTACCAGCAAATCAGTAAATATTTGTCTGATTTATTAATTCTTATGTCTGTTGAGTTCAGCAGTAATTACTCACTCAAGTGTATATTGAAATTTTGTTTATTTTATTGGTATCCATTTGAAGTGTCAGTTACTCATCTTTAATGTGTGCTAGCCTTAATTAGAACAACCTAGGTGAAATGGAATATCTAAATGACCCTGTTTTTCATGTTTGGGTTCAACTCCAAATGAGATCGCATTTCAGAAGGTATTGAGCTTCTGTGTAAAAGGGGAGAATATACAGGCGAGTTTATCCATGTGGAAAATAGGTATAAACAGCCATTACAGACAACACAGTTACATGTATTTTTTCTCTCCAACTCAATTACTGATGTTTGTTCATTTGCTGTTTGTTGTATTATTTATATTTTCTTTTAAGACAGAGTTCACTGGACACCTCACACTTTGTCCTGCATTGTTACTTTTAAATGGATAGAATGGAAGTTAGTACAATAGCAGTTCCTTACCTCTATCTCCAGGAATACCAACAGTGCACCTTTCCAGTCATTCATGTAAGGCAGTGGGAATAGCTAACAAGCAGGAGAGTTGTAGCAGCACAAACACAACACTTTTGAGAACATTTGAAACTTCCACTTTGTAATTGTCTTTTCTTTGTTACACAGAATGATGTTGTGGCTCATACAGTTGTATCTAGAGCTATACCACAGTTACATAAAATGATGTGCTTTCTTATGCAGTTGTATCTAGAACTATATCAAGCAGTACTTTTAGGATATATTACTTTAGTTAAGAAATAGTACTTGTATTATGAATACCTAAACAGACAATATCATAATTACTGTTAACTGTCAAATAGAATTGTATTACTTAAGAGGTGTACTGGTCTTGTCCCATTCTCTCTCTTCTGCTCTAGGACCATCTGACACCTAAATAGTACATTTGTGAGAATTTATGCTCCTTTTTTTTTTCCCCCCTCTCCTTTGCTGAAGATGAAAACACCCTATTGAAACAATTTTCCACCATTTGTCATTTTCAGCCTTTCTAAATAACATGTAAAAGATTTGATTCCATATTTAAAATTTTAAGTCTTCACATCACATGTCACTTGAACAGGTTCGTATAATCTGGAGTCTGGGTAGATGGAAAAGGGAAGGTATGCCATTACGTACAAATGTGAATCTATTCATTATCATGGGTATTATGACAGGTTTGTGGTGATGCGCAGTTTGACACACTGACTGTTTAAAGATGAAAGGAATAGAAGGATAAGATGGAACTGATTTCTATTAAAAATGTTATTTTGAGATTCAGTAAGCGAGTACTCTTACATTTCAACCTGAAGTCTGAACTACAGACATTCTCAAACTGGATGTTTCAAACTTAGCTTTGAGTCTGAATTTACTTAAATCCCATGTAGGTGATGATTCATCTCACCCAACTGTATGAAAAGTATAAAAATGAAGAAGTCTTGGGAAACAGCCTTCTAGTACCACAGAAGAGATTACTGAAAAGACAGAGCCAGGCTTTTTGTTGATGTAAATGATGCAGAAATAGGGGCAGCCCCAGCTGGGTATTTAAGCAGGTTGCCTAGAGAAGTTGTAGAATATCTGCACTTGGAGGTTTTCAGGACCCAGCTGGACAGTGTCCTGTGTAACTAAATCTGAATTTAGTCTTGATGTTCATTAGAGCAGGAGGTTGGACTAGATTGCCTGCCTCCCAAAGTCCTTTCCAACTTGGATGATTTTATGATTCTCATTCAGGCATTTTGTCTTATTTAATTTTTACTATTAATGACTGTAACTAATTTTTGCCTGGTGTGATTTATATTTTTAATCTCCTGTTAAATTAGAATTGCAATCCTGTTTTCTTATTTATGAGCAATTTGGGTTTATTTTAAGCAATAAGTGAGCAAGCAAATACAGTTTTAATGGTTTCCTTCTTAGTATGTGAAACCATGTAACTGGAAACTCGGACATTATGAATGTGATTTGATACCTCTCATTTGACCAGCCAAACTTAAATAATAATACCAGTGTATTGTATCATATGTACAATACATAAAAAGTTGTGTATTTTAGTAACTGGAGCCTAACTGGAACATTCCAGCCTTACATAAGGCATAAATATGAACAGCATTTACACACAAGTACTAAAGCCAGAACAACTGCAAATATCAAGTCAGCTACTTTGTAGCTTAGACGGAAAACTTTTTTGATGCCCTAAAAGAATACCACAGAAAGAAGTGATACTAATACATTGCATAGGCATATTTGATTTTACATTAGATACACTTTTGACAATATATTCTTCAGATTTGTTGTGTCTGTAGGTGTATTTTAAATATTTTTTTCTGATTGTTTTGTTTACTGGGTTTTTTTTTTTAGGTTTCCCAATGAGTGGATCATGATGAACATACTTTAGGGACTTGCCATAGTATGGCTGCTTCTCGATCTACTCGTGTTACAAGATCTACAGTGGGTTTAAACGGTTTGGATGAAAACTTTTGTGGTAGAACATTAAGAAACCGTAGTATTGCTCATCCGGAGGAAGTTTCACCCCATCCTCAAATACGATCAAGGTCACCAAAGAAGAGGCCAGAGTCTGTGCAAACTCAGAAGGGAAGTAGCGGTGGAAGAACTACTGATTTGAAACAACAGAGTGCTCGGGAATCATGGGTGAGCCCTAGAAAGAGAGGGCTGTCTGCTTCAGAAAAAGATAATGTTGATAAACAAACTGTGGAAAATTGTGAAAAAAAACAAGCAGAACCTGTTTCACCAGTCTTGAAAAGAATTAAGCGCTGTCTGCGTTCAGAGGCACCCAACAGTTCAGAAGAAGACTTGCCTACTAAAACAGAGAAGGAGTCATTGGAGCATAAAAGCTTAGTGTCGGACAATGATGCAGTCTCCACAGGGACTAAGCGAGCTTGTCGATGTCTTATATTGGATGATTGTGACAAAAGGGAAGTTAAAAAGGTGAATGTCTGTGCAGAAGGATTTAATAATTCTGCAATCGTTGACGAGATTGCGGGCTATCAGACTGTCAATGGAGTTGGTGAGAGAGACTCAAATTCTCTTAACTGTGATGACTGTCAGCTTGATGGGAACACTAAGCAAAACAGTGCTGGTTCCTGCATGCCCAAGGACAAAACAGTAGCAGAAAATGGAAACTCATTTGCCCATTCTTCGTTGTTGCTTAATAGCAGCAAGGAGGACAGTGTTGTAGACCATTATGTGCCTTGCACAAACTCCCAAGAACAGGTAAAGCTAGAGGACCACAAAATAATAAATGACTGCTTGCCTGAGGAGCATGCTAGTCAGGCATATGAGCCAGCTACAAGGTCCTTTTCTGAAATCCAGTCATCTTTGTTAAGGGATTCGGAGGAGGAGGTAGATGTTGTAGGAGATAGTAGTGCCTCTAAGGAACAGTGTGCTGAAAACACCAATAGCAACCCGAATACTCATCATGACAGTGCATCAATCTCAGGTGAACCTGAATCACATTCTTCAGTGCTGGACTGTGTTTCGGCTCAAATGACATCTATGTCGGAACTTCAAGAGCACAGATATACATTGAGAACTTCACCACGGAGGGCTGCCCCTGCCAGAAGTAGCCCTACTAAAAATAACTCTCCTTGTAGAGAAAACGGACAGGTTGATGAAAATAATCTTAGTCCCACTGAAAAGAATGTACCTGTAGGTATTAATAATATCAATGGATCTCCCAAAAAGTCTGAAGAAATTAAACAGAATGAAAAAGAGAGAAATTGTAATACGGGAGATCATGGGAGTGATGGATTAAGAAAGCCACTTTCTGAGGCTAGGCTTGTTGCTGGATATGTACCATCTGCCAAAGAGAGTGCCAACATCCACACTGCAGAGGATGATGAGGAAGAGCCTGATGTGTATTACTTTGAATCAGATCATGTGGCATTGAAACACAACAAAGAGTATGTGTAACTATGGTAACCATGAATTCTGCTTTTGTTTCTTACCAAAAATATAAGAATTAATACGTATTTAAAGTACTTTGACAAAAATCTAAGTGCTTTATAATTTTCATACTCTTCAGTCTTCATTTTTCTTCCTTGTTTCTACCTCAGACAAAATTAAACTCTATTTAATATGCAGTATGGTACAGCAATGTGGTTTATACATTTCTAGCAATGTGAATTCTTTAGCCAGAACTTGTTTTTTTTAAAAAAACCCACATCTGTTATTTTATCTAAAAAAATAGCTGAAAACAAATCCAAAGGAATTACAACCTTTAATCAGAGTTCAGTTACTTATCAGCATATCCAGTAGGCACGGCACATACAGCTTATGAAACGAGCATTCTGTTGTAGAATTTAAGCTTGGATACGTATTTTGAGAGTGTCATGGGAAAGATGTATCATTTTGTAGTTAAGATAAATTGATTAAATGCAGCAATTTGAGAACTTTTTCCAGAGTAAATTATATCTACATTGCTGTTTATGTTCATTAAATGTAAATATATATGTTCTAATTATTGTTAGAAAAGAGCACTATCTTATTTTCATATTTCTCATCTGAATGTCTGTAAGTAGAACTGCGGTAGTCATACATTTGTGGTAACTCTGAAAGAGTTTCTTGAAAGAAAAGGGCAATTTTTTCAGTGGAGAAAGTTTATCTGGAGAAAATTTGTCTTCAGGTGATAGATTGGGCCAGAGTTTTTATTGCACGGTCTTTGTAACATTGTTTCAACTTCTGAGTTTTGCTGTTTATTAAATGTTCTACGTTTTGTTGTGAGTACTGAAAGGCCAAGTGGAGATGATCTTCAGGTTGCTTCATATGAAGAGTTAAACCATTGCTAGTAGTTTCTGTAAATGATCACAGTGCAATTATTATGAATATGGGGCACAAAGCACGGATGATTAAGCCAGCAGAAGTTTGACTGAGTTTTTTCATATTAGGGTTGCATTATTTTTATAATGAGATCTTGTTCAGTATTGGATATGAATAAATTACTTTAATCAGAGAAAACAGTGAATTAGAGCATAGTTCAGACAAACTATGATTTCAAAATAATGCTCAAATATCTGCAGCTTTAGCCATCAGCCCAAAGTGTATGGACACTTTTCCTGGTAGATAGAAGATTGCTGTTTCCTAAATTATAAATGGGACTGTTGTGTTTTGACATTTTTTTAGATCTTTTCATATATGTATGTAGAGTGACTTCAGTAGGTATGTTTGTACAAAGATTCAGTAGCAATATATCTTTTTGGTATTTATTAGGAAAAGATAACATCACATTTTTAGATGTAGCCTCAATTTTTGCTTTTCAAACTAAATGCGTCCGAAATGCACAGTATTTCAAAATCAAAATCTGCAATTGAATATAAATGCTGTAAAAATAACCGTAGGTTTTTCTGTTCTTACAATTAAACACAGATGTAAGTTGTTCTTGAAGAATTCTGGGAACGTGCCCTAGTGTTGGCTTCTGAATATATACAATTGCTCTGAAGATACAACTAACTTGTTCAGATTGGTGGCCTGATTGTGAGAGCTTGTTGGGGGAGCTTTTGAAATTGCAACTTACTGCCTGAATGCAGAATTCCAAAATAAATTGCTGTTATTTTTATCCTATCTTATATTTCACTGATATTTGGTGGCAAGGTAAAAGCTAGAATTCTCTTCTAGCTCAAGAAAGAATAATTTCTACTTTTCAGAAGGGAAGCATGCTACAGAAGGTAGTGTTAGCTGGACCTTTTTTTTTTTACCTTTAAAAAAATGTGGATATAATTGGAAAATTATAGGCAGTCTTGTTGTTTATATTTGCAAGAAAATAAATGTAGTATTCTGGTGGTTCCTCATGGTAACAGGATCTTTCTAAAGAACTTATGTCTATGGTTTGATATTTGAGTGCATTTGTCCTTTAACTGGAACTTTGTAGTTCAAGAGTTAATCAAATAAGGTGCACTACATCCTTTTTCAAATTTTAAAAATACCAAAGCTCATGAGATGATACACCTAATTCATGTGTTACAAGTCTTGAATAGTGTCTTAATTATACCCTTGTTTAATCTCATTTGGCGCTTATTTTCTAAAGTGTTAAACTAAAAAAAATGTTTTTAGCAGAAATGTTTTCCCTGATGAGTCAGATGCGAAGAAATCCAGGGTTCTCATACTGTCAGGTAAAGGCTATTCACTTTGCCTGTGATATTTCTGGCTAAGCACAGTATGCTGGTCTTCTCCTTATCAGATCTTCAAACGATAGGCAGCTTTGTTTTTCTGTCCTTCATCAGTTTGTGATTAAACTTGTGGATGATTTTTTCTTTGGTTTATATTTCTATTATCTTTTAAAAGCAAATTCAGAGAAATGTTAGCATCTTGGCTAGGGTGAGGAGGCAGATATCTCCAAGAAGGCATTTATATTATTCTTTGGATGTTCCACAGTGGAAAAAGAAAAAAAGCTATTTTCTTCTGCATTGTAGAAGCAATTTGATATGTCTGTAAACTTATGTTATTTCTTCTTACATTACATAGCTTGATGACAGAGACATTTATACAGCTGATTTTCACTCTCCAAAAAATTATAACATTGATAAAATATGAATATACCAAAATCTTCAACAGCTGTTGATAAGACTTGCTGTAAGAAAAACAACTAGATGTATGTTGTGGTATTTTTGTATTAATTTTAATGCTTTTAGAATGTTGTCATGTTCACATATTTCTGGGAAAACTGGATGATATAATAATCATCACAGAAAGCAAATGACAGAATATTATTCAGAGAGAAGGCTGAAATGATGGATATTCCACAACCTCTTTCATAAAATAGATCTTTCCTACAAAGACAGATCTAAGATCTCTAAACAGAAGGTTTATTGCAACATAGACATTCATGTAGATACTAACAGACTGATCTAGGGGGTTGCATAATTGTATTGTTAATATTAATTTTTCTGTTATTACACAATTTGAATTTTTGTGTATTACAATTCCTCTCAAAAATATGGTTTGGTGCATATTTCAGAAATTCGCTTCTCTGTTCTAGCTCAGAAACCTTTGCTTTTTCTCTTTAGAGATTTTCATCAAAACTGAACTTGTTAATTTAAATCTTCTTACACTGTGTAATTTTATATGCTGTGCTTAGTGTTTTGCATATGTCTTTCCTCAGGAGTGTCTCATATATCTCTTTGTTGTACCATTTTATAGTTTAATTCTTTCTTATAGTGCAGTAGCTTACTTGAATTTTCTATCTCATGCAATATTTTATTCTCAGTACATTTTCCCCTTTGCCCAGTGTTTCATTTAGTGCACTTTTTTCTTGTGTTGTTCTTCCTCTCTACTTACTGTCTTCAGAGATTTGCGATGTTTGGCAGGTACTAGGTTGCACGTTAAACTTTTGTTTAACACTTAGCTCTGAGTTCTAGATGAAAATGCAATTGAGGAATTGAGTTTTGATGTGCATATAATGCATTATACAGTGTGTTTTTAGGATCCTGTAAACTGTGGTTAACTTTATAGGAAACACTTAGGCCTGTAGGAAAGCTCAGTGAAATATAAGAATTATATATGAGCACTTGCCTGTAGGCATCCAGCTGCAAGTTAGGACCTTACATTTGTTCAGCAAATAGATATTTTAATATATCTTTGGCTTCATTTATTACTTTATAATATTTAAAATCATAATAGCTGTACTGACATTTAAAGTGAAGACATTAAAATGAAATATTGTGATACATCTGTGAAAACCCAGTCTTGTGGATTCTTACCTACGATGAGTTGTGTTGTTGCAGAGACCTTGGAAAGATAGAGGGCTGTGTAGGATCATACAATCAGGTGTAATATATAATTGACAATTCATAATGTCTTTGGATGCACTTTTAATATTAAATGAATGTGAGAAAGAAAAGAAGCATCTGTGGCATTACCTTTGGTAGAGATTTATTCAGTCACAAATGTTTCTGTCTAATGAATCAGATTAAAACAGTTCTTTATAAAAGTTCATCTTCTCTTGACTTGTTACAATCAGGTCTGGTGTACCTTGTTATACCAATTATTTGAGAACTGCCTTAAACAGAATCTTAAATTGTAACAACATAATCCTGTAGGAGTCTTTTTCACTAAGGTGAACTTCTATTTTTACCTGCACCATGTTTTTTCCTTAACTGGATGACAACTAGTATTAAAAATTAAACTGCTTTTCATTAATATAAGATAAAATCTCCATGTCTATCTTCATATGTATTGGGTAAGAATAAAAATACTACATCAGTTTTGTAATTTATCCCCTTTTTAGTCAGATATATGTCTCAGAATTAAGGTCACATTTATCACACAGCATAGATTTATTTTAATGTACAGATAAGTCAGATAATCTAACATTCTTTTGTACTGGTGTCATGTAGCTATGAGTAGCTAATACTGTATAACAAATTATTCTCCTGTATTATTTTTAAGGACACCTTTCTCTTTGTTTTTCCTATGAGACATACAATTTTAGTCTGAGAAGGCTTTGATTGTTATGTTGTTTTACCTTATAAAATAAAGGGAATGGTATAAATCAAGTAAATTAAGTTACTTTTTGTAGTAGCAGTTTTAATCCATATTGGGGTCAAGAATGCTAGAGACAGCAACTAAGCATGTAACCTCTGAGTACTTTACAGAATATATCATTAACATAAAAGAATTGATAAAGTATGCATTTTTAGTGTTCAAGAATAATAGAAGTTAATAATTTTTAAAAAATGGATATATGCCTTATATATTAGATTACAGTTGTTTTAATTAATCCTTTATTCCACACAGGAGTGGTGTGGTATACAGTGATATTTTTCTTAAACTATCTACTAATATAAAACTTAAAGATATGGAAAATTGGTAATTTTTCAAATAGTAGTTTCTACTGTCTAGTAGATTGGTCTGTGTTCTTAGTAAGTAACAAAATTAAGTCTACTTTAAGTAAAATTCTCATTTGTTCTAGGAGTTGAATGCTGCAATTAGTTAATCTGCAAAACAAATATAAT
Source organism: Athene noctua (assembly GCF_965140245.1). Classification (NCBI taxonomy): domain Eukaryota; kingdom Metazoa; phylum Chordata; class Aves; order Strigiformes; family Strigidae; genus Athene; species Athene noctua. The sequence continues at coordinate 13,808,690 of NC_134041.1, read as the reverse complement.
GGAAATCAGGAACTTCTAATATGAGTTTCTGATCAACTGCAGTTTGGTACTGCAGATAATTGTGTTTCTAAAACATACATAATAGTGTAATGGACATACAACCACATTTATTAATGAAATCCTTGTTATATTTTACACCAGCTTAAAATAAGTATTTTGAGAATTTTGAGAATTTTTTACTGCCAGCATTATTATTTTATCATGTTTCATAAGATCATTTCTATCTGTAAATACTTCTCAATGGAAAAGTTTTAAGTGAAACAAAATTATTGTGGCAGTAAAGATTAAGGTTTTAATTACATGAACTCTTCAGTAAACACTAAATAATAGAGTTCTTAATTTTCAAGAGAGAATGCCTTGGGCATGTGCTGCATCTGCTTTTTTCTGTCTGGTAATAGTCTTACTCTAAGAGCCATTAAATGTCAAGTACATTTGTCAAATTCGTTTTTCTTTCTCTGAACATAGTTATCTTGCTGTCAACCGCAGTACAATCCTAGCGAACAGCACTGTCAAACGTAGTGAAATCCTCATTTAAAGAATGCATCCTGTGGAAAAGGAAGCTTGATTTCTTTCGGATTTGTGTCCTTTGCTCCTGGAATTCTCTTCTCTCCTGATTTACCTGATACCTACTTTTCTTTTTCTGCCTGTGCTCTCACCTCCAAGAGTCCTCTGTTGAAGCATCTTGTCCTGGAAGAGAGTGTGAGCTCTCCAGCACAGAGCTGCTTCCCTGCTGGCTGGCTTGGTAGTACATGTGGATATGTGTGCTCATGGATTGTCTGGAGAATGTGAAGAGTAACAGTTCAATTCTGCTTGCCTTTCTCTTGTGGAGACAGTAGTTAGGGTGTCTTCCCCTTTCCAAGCTGCCTGTTTCTAGAAAACATACAGGAACTCAACTTACCTTTCCAACTTATCAGCATGGATCAGAAATCATGGGGGAGAAATGCACAAATTTAACAATGATAATAATAATTGCAAACTTACTACTTTAATACAGAAAAAGGTAGAAACTTATTTTCCCACCCATTCATTTGGAAATGCGTATTATTTCTAAGGATCCTCGTTAGTAAATTCATCTAAACGGGAAAATTAAGTATTAGTAAATAATAAAAATCATTTTGAAGTGTAGGAAATATCAGTTGAAAAAAAAAAAAGCCATAGGAAGTTCATGGTCCAGATTAAAAACAAAGAAGAAGAAAAACCAAGAAAAGTAATGTATTCAGCCAACACAGTTGTGTGGAGAGTAGTGCTCTGGCTGTGTTTTTGGCTATGCACACAGGGGACGCTTAACAAAAGCAGTAGTAGTGAAGTGTAGTTATACCAATGTAAAGTATGTCTGGTGGGACAGGGAACAAATCTTATTACCAGAATTACCTGCTTGGTAGGGAGATACAAGTAGTTCACTAATATATTAGTAAGCATAATGATGCCACCAAGAAAAGAAGGACATAGTGACTGGCACATGCTGTGAGAGTGCGGGTATCTCTGCTCTTCAGTTCTAACTAACCTAGCTCAAAATAAAACCATTACCAGTCCTTAAGTATTTGTTCTTATCTTACATGAACTTTTCACAGCATCATGAACTACAAAACTCCCTGACAGTATCTTTTAGAAAGGAATTGCATGAGCTTTATGTATTAATGCTTGTTTTAGTCTCAGCAATCAGTTCTAATCAAGATAGATGTTTCTTTGGTACTAGAAAGTAATTACATGCTTTTTTGAGAGGAGGAAATATCCTAATTTTGGTTTACTTTGCTTTTTGTTCTTGGTAGGAATAATTTTTCATTATTACATGTCTTTATTTTGTTTGGCATGGTCCAAGGTGAAGATGTGCTGTTCTGTATAATAGCTTTTGAAAGTTTTATGCTTTCTAAGCTAAGGATCAACTTTGTGTGTCCATGTTATATTATCATAGTAAGTACTAATGTGAAAATAAACATTTTACTATTTTTTCTGCTGTATTTCTAACTTACCTTCCCCTTCTCTAGCCAAAAAAAGATTGAATAATTCTTTGTATTGCTGTTAGAACATTCAGCTTCTCATAACTGCATATCATGTTCTTGTAATTCAGTTATAGTCTTCGATATTACTATAACAGAATACTTGAGGGAATATGTTAATTTGCTCCTACAGCAAGAATATACACCTGAATAATCAGGTGGCTTCTTCCTTGGGTTTTAATGAAAACCTGTATAAACTAACATAGAGTGAGTCAAAGGAGCCCAGTAGTCAGTGTTGCTAACTTTCTCTGATTTTTCTGTTCACAGGATTTCTGTACAGTTGGGTCAGTTTTATGGTAACAGGGGTTGCCCCTGTATTTCTGAAAGAAAGCTCCTTCTGAATGGTTGCTTTACCCAACATCTTTTTAGAGAAGAATATCTAAGTAGAGATACTTGGAGGTATCTTTGTGGCATTTTCTCTCAGTAAAGGAGTTGGGACCATTCTCATTAGAGATGATGAGAAGGGAGGAGAAAGAGTTGGGGATGTACTGTCAGTCTTTCTGTGCCCTTTCTGAGGAAAACAATTTTACTGCCGTTTCCTCGTGTCACTCCAGGCCTTGAAAATAGAAGAATGGCAGGGACCTATATCTTCTTCCTTACTAAATGTCACTGTCCTGCAGGCAAATACTTTAGAATGTGCTGTTAAAGGAAGATCAAAAGACTATATTAAAATGTGTTAACTGGGAGAGGATTGATGGATTATGATTTAACCTTTCATGTTGACAGGACTGAAGCAAGTTACATGTTTGTTTAGAGGCACAGAGATGTAATTGCTACTAAAAATTTTGAAAACTTGCTGGAAATGTGGATATTTGATAAAGATGCTTTTGCATGCTAATATTAAATCCTGTTGAAGTGTGGTGGACAGCTCTTGACAAGAATGAAGCCTATAGAAACACACGAGTGGGCATTCTGTTTCTGGGGCAGTTAAGGAATTAGGAAAGAAAGGGAGATCACAAGTTCATAAATAAAATATTGTTTAGATGCTTGAAATATAGTCTGGAGCTGTGAAAGTTAGAAGGAAGGTGAAATTAGAGTGAAAAATGGCTCTTGCATCAATGTAAAAGACTAGTAGGGTTTTCTGTTTTGGTTTAGCATTTGTTGGGTTTTTAAGATGTCCTTTTAAAAAACAAACAAACAAAAAACACCACTTTTTGGCTTAATTGTGCTTTGTTTAAAATATTTATGTATTATAGCCTGAGGCAGGCATTCAGAAATAGCTATTTTTGTTCACTGGAGAAGTCACTTAATGTATACTTTAGTTGTTTCATGTATAAAATGGAAATGCAGTTTAATTAGTATCTCAGAAGTCTTTTCAAAGGTCTGAAATATGAGTATTAAATATGGATAAAGTGCAGTAAATTATTGTAGAGGTTAAGCTAGAATGGAAAACAATTTCGTAATGAGTTGCAGAATTGGCTATAAGTAGATTACCTTGGTCATAGTATCTAAGCATTAGGTAAGTAAAATCCTACCATATGCTGCTTTCTTCAGGCAGAGGTGTTTTGTAAGTCCTGACAGGAGCTGATATATGCCCTTAAATTCTTTTCTGTTTCTGAAGGGAAATCAAAAAAGGGCTGCTCTTCCCTAGTGCAGTAACAGATTTTTTTAAAATCTCAGATGCACATTAGAGTACTTTGAGAGAAACTCTACAGTGTCAAAATTACTATATCATGACACTGGCAAAGATTTCAGGCCAAGCTTAAAAGCTGGAAGCATTATCTGGTATTTATGAACTGAAACAAAACCACAAACAAAACAAAACGCCAATTTTAAATGAGAAGATTGTGTTTGATCTGATTTTAAAGATTTCTCCAGGAAGCCAGTGTCTTACTACAGCTGCCTTGGATTGACTTGGAAATTCTAAGTGCAATTAATGTTTCCCTTTTCCTACAGCAATTTGCACTCTTATATCGTAGCATGTTTACTATCCAATACTTTCTTAGCTTAGCATCTAATAAAGGGAGGTTTTTTGAGTTGCTGTTAGTAGACCGAAATCCGGAGTGATGACTTGAGAGCAGGTTTTAATCTGTACTTTGCTAGAGTGCCAGTAGATGGCAATAAAACAAAGACTTGCTCAAATCCTCACGATTACTGATACATACCGATTTTGTGTCACAGCTCTTAGAAATACAAAAACCAGCTTTTTTTTATAAAGTAGATATTTTTTTTCCTACATATATCTTAGCCGTATTTTGTTATGAGAAGTGTATACTCCTTCACTTAAATCCTACCTGCTCAAGAAATAATCAGTATTTGAAATACAAAATTAAATTATAGTACACAGGTTTTTACCTTCTAATCCCCCAAATTGATGTACTATACTTTTTATCATATTGTAATCTATAGAACTGTAGATGTGCAGTTAGTTTTGGTAGTAGAAAGTGATGGTCACCAGCTACACAGCATTTTATCAGTTGAGATGGTAAGTTTCTTTTTAATTAGGCACTAAAGTACATGTTTTTGCAAGGTACTAAATGATCATTGTAAGGCAAGTATAGTTGACAAATTAACTTATTTCAAGTAATTTCTGTGAGCATCCAGACAATTACAGGGAACTCTCTATGTTGATTTTATTACGTAAATTGCAAATAAATTCTTTCTAGTTTTCCATTGTTAATCAGTGTCACGTCTGTCACCTGCTCGCTTTATAAACTATTTTATGTATTCCTAACTTTTACAAAATACTGAATAGAGTTGCATTAGTGATCTAGCAATGATGAATATTTAAATAAGGAGAAAAATTGTCATTGTGATAGCAATGCAAGTGTTTTAGATGTGTATATGATTCATGTTAAAAGCAAATAATAAATGTTAAGCTCTGTGTCTGTAAGATTGAATACTGTGAAAATTTGAGGCAAAGTTGCATGAGTTTTTATATATGTGAAAATTTTCATTATATCATTACTTCAGAGGTGTTTATGTAAGTTTGAAAAATATATAAGGACTAAATTTTTTGACTGGCAAGGGCCTCCTTCCATTTATTTTCATTTGAGGAGAGAGATGAAGTGATACTGCTTCAAAGGTGAGAAAATGCATTATAATTATGTTGGAATGTTAGATAAGGAAAGTCCAACAAATAGTGCCCAGTACTGTTTTGAGATACCTCTTGTTAATTTCAAGTTTGTGTGTAAATGTACTTTGGATAAAGACACTTAGATGAAAATTCTTCTTTTTTATGGATAAGACCAGTGGCAGAAAATTTTCTCGTGTGTTTCTAAATATTTGAGCATTAAGACTTTGTAGGGGGCTTATCTTTAGAGGAGGCTTGGCATTTTTGTGGTGTTTGGTTAATGTTACCAACAGCCACTTATATGTCTGCTCTTTACATTGTTCAACAGGACAAAACTGATGCTTCATATTTATTTACCAGAATTTAACTGAAAAGCTTCACTTATTCAAATCAGTGGATGGAATAAAATTAGCTACCCAAAAATTAAAATCTTCATTTTGTAGTATGTTTCGCACTTCACTCATTAAGGTTCAAAGTACAGTACATTGTTCTTTCGAAGGGAGAAGAAACCTCAGAAACCACAGAGGGACCAACCTCTGTGACTGAATCAGTCTTACTGTAATATTGAGATTAATTTATTTTAAAATGCTGAATGACATGGCCTCTTTGTACAGGATAGTGTTAAGTCGTTAATCTAAAAAAATAAGAGCAAATTTAAGAAACATGCTATTCTTAAGTTAGATTGACTCCATATATATGTGTGTGTGTGTGTATATACTTATATCACTTTCTAAAGCTTGTGCTTAGTTCCTGATTCAAAGAACATAAAACCTGTGATGTAACTGTATACTTAGTGTTGTAAATAGTGTTAGGACAGAAAGATTGAGGTGGGAAAAAAGCATCTTGAAAGTAGATATCAGAAAACTGGATCAAAACGGAAATGGGTCTCATTAAGGTACTAGCTGTGCAGTTTTCAAACTTTATCACTGACAAGAGAGGAGGCTGCTGTGTCCCTAATCACTATTAGAACAAGGTTCATGAATAGTGTAATAAATAATTGCTTATGGCAGGACTTCAGAAATACAACTCTGCTATGTGATAATTATTTTATGGAGCAATCCAAAAGAGTGGAATAGTTATCACTGCAGCAGAAGAACTGAATCAGCAGGAATCCCTGCTGATCAGTATCAATCTTTAAAAAGTGGCTTTCCTTTTTTAAATATTGGCCCCTCAGAAATCCATATTAATGAAAGTTTTTCAGCATAGAGATACTGAAACTGTTTCCATACTGTACTGAATTATTCAAGTATTCTTCTGGAAGATTCCTGACAATTAAGATGATTTAAGAAATTGCAAGAAATTGCAATACTGGGACTGTAGAAACAAGGAAAAACTTCCTATAGAATGAAAATTTTCCTGAAAAGAAAACTACTTTGGGTTTTGTATGTGCTAACAATTTAGTAGTTAGAACTGAGAAAAGTGTAACTTCAGTCAGTGCAAGAGGTATGACTGACTATGAGTTTCTCAAATTTTAGTTTCTCAAATTTTAGTTGTAGGAGTTTGTTTTGTTTTGGCAGAGGATGTGAGAACTTCCCATGGTAATTCCCCACAGATCTTATAGAGAAAATTATGTAACTGTAGCTGGATAATTTTGAGATGGTTGTTCTTTGATTGGCTCATTGAAGGATGGAGCCAGTTTTGCAGCATAGTGAGCGAGGTTCCAGTTACTTTCTCTTTACCTTCATAAGGCTTTTTCAGTTTTGGAGAATGTTAGCACAACTGCAGGAGGTAGTTTGAATCATGATTGTTGTGCTTATTTACAAAAAACATTGGAAGAGGGATGATAAAATGGTTAGCCACTTTTTTCCTTTTTTTAATAGTCCTTGAAATTATGCACAGTTGTCTTTTGCTTAATGAGGCAGAAGTATTATGTTACTGTTTGAGACTAAGAAGCCAGAACAGAGACTTTGAGAAAGTGCTCAACGTGTGTGTTGTTACTTGGCTTACTGCTTTTTCAGAGAAATACTTGGCTTTGTTACACTCATGTAGGGCCAGAGAACTAAGTCTTGTACAAACCTGTGAAAATATCAGTGGTTCAAAACTTGAAAGAACATATGCAGACATATTATAATACAGTTAGTTATAAAGTCATGTAGAAATTTGAAAGAACGTGCAGTGTTTTGGAGAGAATGCAGTACTGCAGCAAATGGGAAGTACCTGAATATGGACTATGCAAACTGTATTTCAGGATTAGTTTTTTCAATTTTTTCTTTACACTGAAAGACCCTAAAATGCACTTTTTTGTGCAGTTCAATACTTCTGATACTCACTTGATAAAATTGCAACGTTCTTCCTGGACTTTAGAATATATTCACTCATAAAAACTGAATATGGAGGTTAGAATAAATACCTCCGAGCTAATACATTTCTTTAGCAGAGGTACAAAAAAATGTACCAGAAACCTTTTTGTCTAAACAGTTTGCACAAAACTCCCTTTTTCTCTTATGAATTATTTCATTATAATAGTGCTGTATAGCCACAGATCAACATCGCATGACATATTTTTGAATGATCCTGACATGCTTGTAATATTTAACATATTTCCATGAAGACCAGAGGTATCATTTCTGAACTATTTCTTTTCAATTCCGTGATCACTTTAGTGAGGTCAGATGAATGCTTTAACAAGGGAAGTAATTGGAGTTTAATGTCCTTGTTTTTTCTTTTTCCCCAAATGTAATTTTTTCTCTTTCCATTCAGACTTAATTATGTAAGTCCACCTCATTAACATGGTTTCTTCCCCCACTTTACATATGTGAATCATCATTAAATTAGGACTTCATCTAAATCTCCAACATTTGGTTACCTTTTTTCTTCTATGTATGTAAATGTTTTAAATAAGATTAGTATTTGCTTTCAATTTCATTTGGAAAAGCAATCACTTAAATACCATTTGAATAAATGAGGTAAAATGGCTCAGGAAATAAAGGCAGGTATTTACTAAACATCATCTTAGATGCAAATTTTTGTGCACACTACTGAGCCTCTGTTATTGTGATGTGGAGTTAACTCCAGAGTCTTGTGTAGAAGTTTTGGCACCTGCTGATAGAAAAAGGCTTTCTGTTGTCTGGGTTAAATCCTCTCCACAGATGTCATTAAGATCTTCTGTGGTGTTACAGCTGCATCTACATCAAACATGTTAGCAGCCTGCCTATGTTTCATTTCTCTGGAGCATGCAGGGTAGACTTCTGCATAAGAAGTGCTGTCAGTCCACCTGAGCGTGGACAGGCGTTGCCCAGTGCAAAGCTGGCAATAATCAGATGCTATTTGTAAAAACTAAGTAAAGATCTTAATTCCACATATGATGATTACTGTAACAATCTGAACTGCGATATTGTCTCAGGCCAATTCTGATTTTGCTGTCACTACTTTCGTAAGTTTTTTCTGAAGTTCGTTTTTCACCTCTTCAAGAATAGCCCCATTAATTGTCTTGCTATATGCAAAGTTATTTTGTTTAGAAGAAATTGGAGCGCATTTCCATTAGTGAAAATACTCCACTACTGTTCCAGTATCAATGGCCTATTTAACAAGTATTTTAGGTCTTGGGTTGCATATAAACCTGAATATGTGCAGACGGATTGAAATAAATTCATAACAGAATTGTATCCTACTGTTTTTAAATAAGCTTAGTATTTTAGTTTCAAACTTCAGAATGTATGGCTGTATTTTATGTTTTCAAGTATTACATCTGAGTCTAAGGAAAATTGCCCTTTTTCATGGGGAGGCAGTAGTTAAATGTCTAGGTAGAAACTTAAATGTTTGATGGTACAAAGGCTGTATTTTGCCTTGAGGCTGTTTACTTCTCCACTTAAAGCCTTATCCAATTACCAGTGAAGTCAATTGAAAAACTTATATTAGCTCAGTAACATCTGGATTTTTTTCTGTAATAAATGTGGAATTCATTGTGTTAGGCTTGTCATTGTTTTAGCAATAAGGGAATATAAAGAAAATTTTCTGAAATACTGCGGTAGTGAATAGATCTTACCTGATTTTAATATACATTATGTTGCCTTTTGTGCTGACCTAAGATACAGTTGTAATATTAAATGTCAGAAAATATTTTCATGAAAAAAGTGAAGTTGATACATAACAATTTGCAACAACAGCTACCATGGGTAACTGCATGATTCAGACACTGAAGTGGACAGCTGTAACTTTAAAGTTAATAAAGGTTTTAAAAGTAGTTACCCATTTTTTTAAAGGCTGTGTCACAGTATTGTATGATTTCCTGACTCTGAGTTAGCTATATAGATAACAGTTTGGGAAGTATACATTATTGGGTACAGGCATGATAGTCACATCAGTGACTCTCAAATGTATTTGTTAAATAGTCAAAATTGTATGTGAATCTGGGACTGCAAGTTTGAGGGAATGCCGACAATTTTCATTCAACTTCTGCATTCTTAGAGGAATCTCTTTTGTATGTACTTGCTTTGTAAATTACTTATTCCTTGGTTTATTGTTACATTTCATAAGCAATTCCCATATTCTGCTATGAGGTGAGGCTTCTGTGAAATATTTAGATACAGTTTCTAAGCCATTCCAGTCCACCTTGTGAGTGGTTGAGCAAAATGTTTAAGTTCTGTGGTAGAATCATTTGTATTGGGGTAGAATGAAACTCATTTTGAAGTGGAAGAGAAATTAGGTCATTTTGTTTGGTTTTTTAACTTTGTAAGCAAAACTTGTTGGTCATAGCTATTGAGAATACAAATAGGTTGTCCCTGATACCATACTGTTTTAGCTAGTATAGAATTTACATTTAAAAGAAATCACTGGGGGGATTAATTTTTTTTAATGGGTTTATATAAATTCATCTACTACTTAGATATGATACATTTTTTTTTATATATAATGCAGCAAAAATGCCTATGAACTGTTTCAGATAAGCTATGAAATCTGGTAGATACTAATAGATAAACATGGCTAGTGTTTAGATTGGGGGGGCCACTTTTAAAGACAAATTTAGTGAGATGTCTTCCTTTGTCTCTGTAGTTATCAGAGACTGTTACAGACGATTGCTGTACTCGAGGCTCAACGTACTCAAGCAGTTCAAGACCTTGAAAGTTTAGGCAGACACCAGAGAGAAGCACTGAAAGATCCTATTGGATTTGTGGAAAGACTCCAGAAGAAGGTATTTCAATGGGCTTTTCTTAAGTGTTACTTGCAATTTTTAAAAAATAACTAGTAATTCATCGTCTGTAGAAATCAGATAATTATATATGTACTTGTATGAACATTATGCGTTTAAAATCCTTTATCTGCTGAGCTAAACTGGCCCTTTGTTATTAAATCTGTAAGACATAGGTCTTCAATGATTTTATTTGATATGCTTTCTTTCCTTTTTTTGGTATGTAGAAATGTAATCTTTAAATTTCTCATTGTAATTGTATTTTAAGACAACCTGAAATCTACAGGTGGCTGAAAGTAATTCATAGTAAGGCATCAGATCAAGAATTCATAACTTTATTCACTAGAGAAACAAAATTCTGTGCTGTGACTGAATTTGGTAGGGTACTTTTTAAAGAGCAGGAATTGTAATTCATAGCCTAAACCCAAAATGAACACTAGCAAATACACCTGAGTTCTGGATAACATCATTAGAATACTGTCAATGGAGGAGAATTAATTTTGATAAGGAAACATTTTCTTTTCAAGCTTAAAAAAAAAAATTGTAGTAACAGACATACTGAAAAAATGTTTGAAGCTTGAATATTTTATTGCTGCCACGTCTACCAGTGGCAAACACTTGACCTTCTAGTCTGGTAGGAACACGTATTTCAGTGAAGAATTAAGTAGGTATTTTATGGTGCTCTTTTCCTGGGTTTGTAGAGACCTCGGATTAGAGAGAGGTCTGGTGTAAGCCCATTGGTTTCAGTTGTTGTCTTTCCATTAAATTTTCGGATGAATTAACAGCATGCAATAGTGTTGCATTTAATAATCTTTGTATAGGGAAATACTAACGATAGTTGGAAGTATCTGATGTAATTTTGTCTCCAAACCAAGGGAATGATACTCTTAAGGTTGACCTTTAAATGAAGTGGCCAGCTTTGTAACAGTTGTGTTCTAGGTAGAGGACAGCAAAATCAGTGCAAAATATACTTTGATCTCTTTGGGAGGCGTTTAGGTTTATCAGATGATAAAACTGAATCTTTTAGTTTCCTGTGTTAAGAAAGGGTACAGATCTTGGGGAAACGGCATGTTTAAATGAAATAAGACAGATAGACAGTAACAGAGTATTGAAGTCAGAAACACCTGATTTCAGCTGCAGAGTACACGCTTTAAAGTTTTACACTCAATAAGCCATCATTGACCGTGCCGCTGCATATTTTAAATGCACTGTTGTGTATTATTCTTGAAAGATATCTTACCTTAAAAAGACTGTGTGCTGCATGGCACTTCAGAAACTCTGACTTAATTCTGCTGTTAGCTAAAAAGCAGTATCAGGTTTTCATAACTTTTTAGGATTTGTGATTTTTTTGTTTGGATATACAGTAATTGCATTAAATACTGCTTTTCACTTTTCATTCCTGTTTTTTTTCAGGTTGATATGGGTCTTCCGTATCCTCAGAGAGTTGTTCAGCTCCCTGAGATTGCCTGGGACCAATACACCACTAGCCTTGGAAACTTTGAGAGAGAATTCAAAAACCGAAAACGTAACAGTAGGAGAGTGAAGCTGATTTTTGACAAAGGTAAAAGGAAAAGTGGGCATATGTTACAAGAAAGAAGTGACCAGTGTGGAGGTTTAATAATTCCTTTTTTGCTTACAGTAGGTATACCTGCAAGACCAAAAAGTCCTTTGGATCCCAAGAAGGACGGAGAGTCTGTTTCGTACTCTGTCTTGCCTTTAAGTGATGGTCCAGAAGGTTCTACAAACAGTCGCCCACAGGTAGTTTTTACAAAAGGAAAGATCAAATTTTACAAAATAGTAATGAGGGTTTTTTCTTTATTAATATGGGTATGTGGACAATCTTAACTGTTGCTTCAGCTGTTAGTGTTGGTGATGACATGTCATTCATGTACTGAAATCAGGGAACTTATTTTTGGTTTAGGCAAATTTTACTTCAAATTTTCATGAATTTCTTTGGTTTGATTTTAGGTAGGAAAAACATTAAAAATCCTAATCCTAACTGTACTTTTTCTAAACGTGTATTCCATTTTATGTACTATGTTTGAGCAGATGATAAGAGGGCGACTTTGTGATGAGACCAAACCTGAAACTTTTAACCAGCTGTGGACTGTAGAGGAACAGGTAATGGGAAACTCTTCCATTTTGTAGCTGTGGTAAGATACATGAGAACAAAAGCAAATTGTGTGATAATGTTTAAAGCATTTAGAAGTTCAAAGTCACATGTATGTAGATACTTATCTTTTGACAGCTCATACCTCTACTAGGAAAGATGGATTTATTTTTTTTCCCCTGTTGATTTAGAAAAAACTTGAGCAATTGCTTTTGAAGTATCCACCAGAGGAAGTAGAGTCCCGACGGTGGCAGAAGATAGCTGATGAACTGGGAAATAGAACAGCAAAGCAGGTAACAAGTAAAACACATTGTGAAGTAATCCCTTTCCTTGACTTTTTTTTTTATTTTAAGCTTTTTAGGAAGCACTAATAAGAGATTGTATGCAAGTTTCCCTTCAACACTTAAGTAATTTCTTTCTAATCTGAGGAGGTTTTCTGTAAAAAAAAACCCAACCAATTCATAAACTGAGGGATTAAAAAAGAGGGTTTGTTTTCTATAATGTTCATAATTAAAGCAATAAAATTAATTTTGCTAGAAAAGAAATTTGATGGCACTGTTTGAGTGCTTATGCTGTGGTAGTAGTGACTGCATCCTAGCAGTTGATAAAGATTCACAGAAGATTTTTGTAGATGTTGAAGATTTATTTTTTGAAGGATCAATAAATAAAATCCTGTATGCTTTCAGTTATCACTTTTCCTTAAGAATGTAACAGCAGGACTTGCATTTCACTAATAACAATACAGCTGTTATTCTTGACCTCAAATATAGGATTTTAAGTGTGCCTCAGGGCCCGTGATAAAGCTGCCAGACCTAGTTGCTAATTAGATTTTGACAGCCTGCATTTAATTCTATATAGCAAGCATAGCAACACCAACAGTTCTCAGACTGGAGTGCTGAATTTCCTGCACCTCAGTACTGTAGAATGGGCAGACACTCACAGACAGAAGAACTAGTTCTATACGGGGGCTGAGATCCACAAAAGGGCAAAGATGTGGAGACACTGAGTATTTCTGCATCTGACTTGTTGGGATTTTTCCCCTAAAATGACACCATTTCTCCATTTTGACCAGAAGTAAAAATGCTGATGTTCTGTTTACAGTATTTTCTCCTATTTCAGTTGTGTGCTTTCTGGTAAAAGTATAATTAATTATTTCAATATACAAGATTACATCATCTGTGGTCATAGGTATACTTATAGGTATAGTTCTCCATACCTGAAAAAAATTAAAACATGTGCTTACTTATTTCATAAATAAAATGTATAAGTACTTTCTGTATGCTAACTATGCATAATTTATATGTCATTATTAAGAAAGAGTAAGTTTAGCTTCAGCAGGTCACAGACTACTAAAATTTTTTCCTTTCTATCACAATTTTTGCTAGATTTGCTGTGTACATTTAAACAATGGTAGTGGTTTTTATCTGAAAGCCTTTGAAGTGTCTGGAAATACTACAGTGCATCATTGCAAGATAGGTAATGGTTAGAGTAGTTGTTGCAAAATAGAAAATGAATATTTCTTGTCCTGAACCAATGTAGCAATGCTGAGAAAACTTTGAAGTGAAGGCCTGTTACATTTCATTTGACATTTAACGGTTACGTGTTGTTTTTCCTAGGTTGCCAGTAGAGTGCAAAAATATTTTATTAAACTGACTAAAGCTGGTATTCCAGTTCCAGGAAGAACTCCAAACTTATATTTATATTCCAAAAAGGTGAGACAATATTACAGGAGAAATTCTGTATTTCTGTTTGCATATATGTGTAAATTGAGTCTCAATCATTAATATTTTCAATAGATTTAAGTCTTGATTAGTGCTTTCTTACTAACTAGCTCTACCTTGCATGTATTTCTTACTTTATAATAAAGTAATATTTTTCTTTTGCCACTAGTGCTGTAGACTGAATTGAATGTTAGTTTCACATCAACATCTGTTAGTTGCATCTCTATCAGATAATCTTGGAGACATGAAGAGTCAGAAAAGAGAACATAGCAGTCAGATTGCAGGCTGAACTAACAGGGTTGAATGATTGGTCTTGGGATACTTTCTCCTCATTTGTAGGTTTACTGTAGTTGATCTAGAAGAGGATAACGAGAGCCTGGTTGGAAGAAGATAAGGAGCCTTATAATTCATATTGTACAGTCATCTTCTAATTAACAAAAAAATAGAAAAATATTTATAATTGAGCATATTGATCTAGCACGAGCATAGGCTTAGAACTGAAATGACATGTTTAATTATTTGCAACATATCTGATGATTAAAATAGAATGATCATATAAATGACCATTAAAATATGGTGCTTTTCCTGATCTTGGAATGGATGAGAAAAGAATATAATTCTGAGAAATCTTCTTAATTCGCAAAAGAAAGTTACTGCAAACGTTAAGTGCTCCTATCAGAGGCTTTCCAGTTTGCCATCCATCATGGTAATGCCATTTTACTTTCACCAGTATTTTAGTCTACTATTCTGCTCTATAAACAGAGGCAGGGAAGGTGCAGACATGACTCTGTCTGACGCCTTGTCTATTGGAAAAGTGCTTTCTGGCAGTAGAACCAAAAAAACCAGCTGGAAACATTGTTACGTCAAATACTGTGGCGAGATTCATCTGTCAGAACTCGGTTTGCCATACTGTGGGGTTGAAAATTCAGAAAATTACAATGCTTTGAGTTCTTTGTCACCTTACCATTTTAAATGACCTTAGTCACATGTGTTTTCTTTTTTTCTCATATATTTGGAAAGACTTACTACAGAATGTGATCAATGCTTCCACCAGCAGATTACTGTATTTGATAACTAGTGAGAATACTTAATCAGTATGTGTGACATTTTTAACCGTATTTTTCACTAATTTGAACAGTGCTCTGTGTACACAGTATAACCAAGAGTGAAGCGTACTTTGTTATAAAGTACTTAACATTCTCATGCTGCAGTGGTAATGCTACCATCCTACAGATTTTTCTTAAGCTCCTATGTAGAACAAATCTAATACTTAAGTCTGCTTTCACAGTATGATTGATGTGCTTATTACAAGGTCATAGGAGTAGGGTCATCGTGCCCTGGTTTGTATTAAGGTAGTGTCTCCATTTTATATTTGTGTTCCACATAAGAAATACAGCAGATGAAAAAAATCAAACAAATAGCATATGCGGGGGAATTGAGTTCTCGGTCTGTTAATATAGCTGTCTACTTAGAGTACAGATTGACAACACTGTACCAGGCTGTAGTTATTCCCAAGTCTCCCAACAGAGATAACATCATGTGGCAGAAAGGAGATGCAAGGATTATTGGAAGCCTGGGTTGTGCTTATGCTGTACTTGTTCTCATTTTGATATTGAGCATGCACATATGCTGTAAACTGCAGTATCTGCTTTATTGCCAACAATAGAAGTATGAAAATTGGATGCTGACCTAAAGCACATATCAATGGGAGAATAAAAAGCATAGATATATTTAATGTAAATGATTGTGTCAAAAGGGATGCTTCACAAGAAGATAACTGCCTTTCTCCATGGGGATTGCCCAGGATGCTTTTCTTAAATGGTTACTGGGGAGGTGAGAAGCCTATTCCATTCTTGAACATCTTGTTGAAGTTACTGTGTCCTCATATGACATAATGTCTCTTCTGATAAGAAATACAGGAAATGAAACAGGATGCATCAGTTTATTTTCCTGTATAACCATTATCTACTACTGGTGAAAATAAAACTGAATAAGAGATTTAACACTGCTTAGAATTCAGTTCTTCAATTATGGCTTATCATTTTCAATGTAATGCTTATATAATATCATTAGTGCACCTGCTTTTAAGCTTAATCTAATGGATACATTTCCCACAGGAAAAACGATTTTTTTAAGGGTATGCTTTTATGTATTGTTTTAATTCATTCTTCACCAGAAGTAGAATCATGTTAAAAAGAGAATTGAAATCCTCAGTTAAATTCCTAGGTCATAACTGTATGCACAGCAGTGCTATTATTTAAGCGTAGACATAGTTTTCCTTTCCTGGTTTCCAGATCTAATACTGAATGCGGATCTGTTTTCTGTTAACAGAAAATTTAAATCACTGTGTCAGTTCAAGATGAAATACTGTCTAACCTTATAAATGGAAGTATTTTGGGGGGTTGAAATCTTAAAGAAAATGAGAAAAGCAGCAAAACATGGGAAGTCATTGATCGTAAGGTAGAAGGTGGAAAAATTCAGTGCAGTGGATAGTACATTAGTCATAGATCAAAATGTTCATTTTTATTTTGTGCACTGTAGTTCTGCAGATCTGAGGTACCAGCTTCTAATCATTACTACAGACTTCCCTCAAGGTTGAATGAAGCTAGTCTCACTTCTTGTTATACTTCTATCTGCATAGCTGCATTCCATATAATTTCTGTGATCTTTGCCTTTACTTTTTAAACTGTGCACAACTGTAAAATAATGCTAGATCCCTCTTTAGACATTGAATCCCTCTTTAGAAATAAATGGTTATATTATTACAGGTTTGTAACCGATATAGGAATCTTTGGCATTAAGTCTTGCATAAAAAGAAACAATTATGAACTATATATGTAAATATTCCTTATGCTTTATCTGTATGGCAGAAGCTAGACACAGCGTAAGACAATCGTCTCTTACGATTATTTGAAAAACCACTTTCATACTTCTGGTTTTTGATTCACACTGTTTTCTTTAAATTGAGGAATGTAATATTTGACATTTAAGATGTCAGAATGCTGGTTTGGAAAGTAGCTAAGTAAAAAGTTGAGTCAGTTTCATTCACCCTAAATTCTTCCTTTTTGGTATTTAATATTCTTCCATGGGGAATAAGTAATAGGGGCTGAGTGCCTTTAAGTAAGTCTATTTTAAAACTGCCACGTATTCTACACCTTCAGACAGCATTAAAGTTGAAAGGTTTTAGATACATACTAATGGAGTAATTTATCTCATCTAACATTTTTTAGGTTCCTTTTCCAGTCAGTGGCAATGAAAAAGAACCTTCAGAGAGCAATTCTTTCTAATTCTTAGAAACCTCTTACGTTGTAATGAATTGCCTTTTCTCTCTCTGGACAAGGAAAGGTATCTGGACAATTAGCTTAGACTTAAATTTTCTAAGGCACAAATTAATACAAGAAGTTGATAAGCATGAAGCATGGACTGGTCTCTTGGATGTTGGACCGGTGCAAAACTACTTCTTTATTTAGCCTCACACCATTCATGACTCTTGGAAGTCTTTTAGTATCTCTGCACTTCAGTTCTCAGTCCTCAAAATTGTAACAGCTTTGTTTTCTGTTCTTCTGTTGTCAGTCTGATCTATTTAGGTGGTAGGGGTTTTATTGTAAGGGCTCTTTCTTACACATTCTTACCAAAGAAGTGTTGCACTGTTCATCTGATTCATTTGTTGTAGGGGAGAAAAACTCCCAACTGTATGAGACTGATGTAGAGATTTAAGTAAAAATAATTGGAAAGATGATAGACTCTTTAGTGCAAAAGAGCAAATTTCGGCCAAGGTTTTATTGGTGAGGATTACTTAAATAATAGCCAAGGAATGTTTTTAAAAATATATCATTTTTTCACTGTAGTCATCAAGTAGACGGCAGCATCCTTTAAATAAACATCTTTTCAAACCTTCAACTTTCATGACATCTCATGAACCTCCAGTTTATATGGATGAAGATGATGACAGATCCAGTTTTCACAGCCATATGGATACTGCAGCAGAAGAGGAAGTATCGGTATGTCATTTAAATCAGTCAGAGAATGTCTTGCTTACTGTCATTTTAACCTTGTTTAATGAATAATATGAGAATACAGTATCTTTGCCATAAAATAAGTATCATCAAGTAAATTGAATTGTGGTAAGATTCATGAGCCATTTTGAATTATAAACCATCATTAATATAAAGGCCTCTAATTGCAGAAAATTTTGACCAGATCAGGATGGTACGTATGTAAGAGAAGTAATAAACAGTTTTCTCTTGAAAAAGCATTAAAACGGTTTTAGTTGCATATTTTAAAAAAGTGATGACATGAGTTTGAAAATGATATAAACTATATAGTTATGATTCTGGTTAAAGATGTGTTTTAGAAAAGTTACATAGAACTCTGGTAAAATTTGAATGCTGTTGGCATTATTGCTTTTGTCTTCCTTCACTGGCTGAGTTAATTATGGATTTTTTGAAAATCCACTTTAAAGCATGAACAGGCTGAGTTGTCCAACAGGCAAATTTATGTGTTTTTTAGAGTCAAATTGTAGTAGACATCTTAACCCAATGTATTATTACATCAAGCAGTGTTCCACTTTCTTAACTTATTATCACATCTTATCATATGCAATAATACTGGAAGAATTTAGACATGTCTTTCCCACTCCCATATAGAATCATAGAAGGACTGTATCCTACTGCTAGGATTCTGGACAAGTTTCACAGCTGGTGTGAATCACTGTGGCTTTACTGTGCTTAGACTGAAAAACCTGACTTGTTAATTTTTTTTTTTTTTTGTGGGCCTAGTGACATCTTGTGTGTGAAAAGCTTGTTACATAACAGAAGTATTAAGGCCACATAGTATGTCTATTCATTTTCTTTATTGACTTTTTCATATGCACTGCATAATCTTCCTTAAATTACTAAATTTGCTCATCTATTACACAGTCTTAAATCCCATCTTCACTCATGTTCTGTATTCTCTCTCTGGTCTTTTGGTTCATCTACAGACATTCCTGATAACTTTGCATATTAAAATAAAAGCCTTAAAAGGCCTGGAAAGAAAAATGTGTATTAGAAGAGATGCAGATTACTGTTATTTATCTCAATGGTGGAACTGGTTTTGGGCAAACATTCTTTTGTTCTGTATTTTTTCCATATTCTTTCCATACATATTTTCTAACTGATGTGAATATTTTCCTGAAACATTTTGCTTTTGCCATGGTGTCCTAACTAATAAACGTGGGCACCATAAATTAACTGGGATTTATTAATTTGGATAGAAGTTGCTGGTTTACATTTTTGCAGTGATAATGGTGGACTTGTGCCCCCTCCCTTGGTGTTTCTTTGGGTTTTTTTTTTTAATTTGGCTTAAATCTTTTCTTTCTTCGCTAGTGCATCATTTCCAGATGGATATATTTCTGGCTTGCAGTAATGTAGAAAGACACAGGTGAGCTCAGTTACCAAGAAGATCCCCATTATCAGTGCAAAATAGAAGCAATTTGGAAGAAAAAAAAAGATCATGAACTATATTCAAAATGAATGTACAGGATTCTGTTCAAATGTTAAAAGTCAGGTGTCT
Source organism: Athene noctua (assembly GCF_965140245.1). Taxonomy (NCBI): domain Eukaryota; kingdom Metazoa; phylum Chordata; class Aves; order Strigiformes; family Strigidae; genus Athene; species Athene noctua. Next base: position 13,789,168 of record NC_134041.1, on the reverse strand, counting down.
TAGTGACACAGTCTTGGAGAAGAATGCTTTGCTCTTTGGTGAAGAGATTCAGTGTAGCAAGAAAATTATAGGAAAGGTTTCTTTGACTTCTTTACAATGCAAGGACGAGGTGCTCTTCCCTTGTAAAGACTAAAGGTTTTGCCTGGATATTATCAGTCAACTTGACTGGCATAACATTCCTGAAAAATAATTTTACTATTAATGAGTTTTTCCCAACAGAGTGAATTTACTTTTCAGTTATGATTACTTCATTTTGTGAGTAGTCTAATTATTCTAGAACACAACTACTTACTGTTCCAGAATGAAGTGTCCACAGAGGGAGCTATTATAGAATAGTTTAGTCAAGATACAGTTATTTTGTGCCAGGCACAAAATTTTTTGACATTTGCACAGAAGGTGAATCCTTTTTTTTATGTTAAGAAAATGTAGCTTTTCACCACAATTTAATCATTTAACCTTGACTTTTTGCAGTGTAGTCCTTTATGTAGATTCATAATTACAGTTAAATAATTGATAAGGCCTTTAGAAATTTAATACTGAAAAACAAGCCTCTTTCCCTCAATTGCTTTATTAAACTTACTAAATAATACAGATTCATTAATCTTCATGGGTTCATAAAAAGAAATTGAAATTATGTATGCTACCTTACAATAATTTTGAATATTATCTTGTAGTTATTTTTCATAACTGAATGTTCCTATCAGTACAGGATCTGAAAACTGCTCTGTATCAGTAAAGACATGCCATCTTTGAAAACAGCTGACATCTACCCAGTACAGCTGCTACAGTTAAATAGCCATCTTGAAACAGGCATCTGAATTAGAATGAGAGCTTCTGTCTTCTCATAACATAGAGGTCCTCAGTTTTTGTTGAAGAAAATCAGATGAGAAAAACGAGAAATGGTGTGTTTCTTTAAAAAGAGGAAAAACATTTGTTCTAAATCTCTCTTAAAGTGGTATGCACCAGCATATAGGGAGACAAACTTTTTCATAATTTAGGAAAAATAGCAATCTATTTTCTTAAGCTATTAATAGACAGCATGAAGTAAAAGGATGAAGGAGTTGGATAACTCTGAAACGTCTACTGTACCAGTCATGTAATGATGCTTCTCATTACTTTTTATTCTTACAGGTAAAGGTGAGAAGTTCATACTGTTAAGATTCACTGTCTTCAAATAAAAAATACATTTAGTGGAAGCTTGGTACTGTCTTGATTTATGGACCTTTTAAAAATCTGCATTTGTGCAAAAATTCTTAGAACTGTAAAAAGGTTTTGGATGTAATTTGTTTTTATTAATTTCACAGCTTTGGTATTACTTCAGAACAGTGATTGTAACTATCCTTAGAATAGTATTATTCCATGCCATTCCACAGAATAGTAAAGAGAAAGATCAACTAATTTGAGGAAACTGACTTGAATAGCAGTTGCCAAGTATTTAAAACAAAAATAAATGAGGTTTGCCTTAAAGAAAAGCTAAGTCTTCTACTGCAGCTGCCATTTTGGTCACAGCATATGGACAAGTGGATTATATGCAAATTGCAGTTAGGCATCTAAAATGAGACAAAACCTAGGAATTAAAGTTAGGTACTGCTTTCTGCTTTATAGTACAGCTAAGCTTTTCACCAGAAGAAACTTGTTGGTAGGTTAATGTGTTTTTTGTTTTAATGCAAATAGTAAAGTATAAATAATAGAAAATAAAATATAAGTTAGCTCTGTATGCCATTTTGTGCTGTGTTTTTAAAACCAATTTCCCAATATGTTTTATAGTTAGAATATATTGCCAGAATTTTCTCAAAGGTTATTAATCATACATTGTGATGTATGGAATATGTCTTAGTAGTTATTCTATTCCTAAAGTAAAGAATGTCTCTCTCTTTCTTTTTTTAACCATGAACAGGATGAAGAGAGTATTCCAATAACATATCGAGAGTTACCTGAATACAAAGAACTGTTAGAATTTAAAAAATTGAAGAAGCAGAAACTCCAGCAGATGCATGCAGAGAGTGGATTTGTGCAGCATGTGGGATTCAAGGTGAATTTAAGAGATCTTTTTCTGTTACTCAGTGGATTGTAGAAGTTTTCAAAGATAATATGGTTTGGATTTCCTAAAAAGGCTTTGTTTAATGTAGCAAGTTTGGTTCCATAGTTCTTGTTCACTGTGTCTGCTTTCCCTCATCTTCCTTAATGAAAACAACCCAAGTAATTCACTCTTTCCAATAGTTCGGATTTTACTGAGTACTGATCTTGTATGAAAATTAATAAGCATAGTCTTTTCCTCATTCACATTATGAAAATACAGCTCTAGAGACTTGTTAAATCCCTGTAGAATTCCATTTGACACTACACTATGTTTTGGCAGTGGTTCATTGATGATAGTTCTCTGCTTATGAATTTGGAGTCATTTGGCTTCCACCTGGGGCCAAAGAAGGCACAAAGGTTTTGAATGAGAACACAGTAATAGATTAATAATTTTTTTTGTTTAGTAGCAACTTCACAATCCTATTAAGTAATAACTTGCAGAAGTTGAAGCAAGGACACAAAACAATAGTTACATGAAATGAAGAAAATAAACATTAAGTTAAACTAATGTGTTGTCCCAGTATCATCCATTAATAGTCAACATAAAAGGCATTTTCTCAATTACATTTTCTGGTTTGCAAGGCATTTTCTGTGTAACTAGTTGCTATGTTGGAACAGTTTCTTCACCTTGTTTAGTGTTATGCGGCTAATTTATTTTCTAATACCCATTTATGTAAATGCAAAGATAGTTAGTTTTAAAGTTCAGTTCAAAATGACTGGAAAATTAAGACAGCCTTGACAGTTGACATTGACAGACTTAGTATGTTGTTAGACCACCAAGGCACTTTTTTGCTACTTTTTTAAAGTTAGCATGGTGTTTTTGGTTTGTGGTTTTTTGTTTGTTTTCTTAAGTTAGTAATTTCTTAAAACTTTGATCAGACAGTCAGACCAGACTTCTAGGTAACAAACTAGTTGCTTTTTCTACATAAAATAAAGAGTAAATTAGCATTATGCAGTGTCAAGCATCTGAAGTTTAAAAGTTTCTTTGCAATATGAATTTGATTTTATTATGCATTATAGTAAGCTATGAAATTACATGATTATATACTATTTTCTCTCAGGAGTACTGCCTCACTCAGTGCATGGGCTGGACGGAGCTCACCTAATAAGCAACCATTCAGATCCCTTTTGGTTCTGCATGGCCTTCAGCCTCATTTACTACACATTATTCAAACTGTACTTTGAATATTGAATTATTTAATCCCTTTTGGACTTTTTATGGCTTTCATTGCTATAATATCAGAGCACTTTGCAAATACTTTTTTTCTTAGGAAATGAAAGGGATGGTATTATTTCTGTTTCACAGGGGAGAGGGAAGCTGGAGCACAGAAATTAAGGTCAAGAGTTTCTACTATCTTGGTTCTCAAATTGAGATAACTGGAACCAATTTATAATTTTTAAGTATTTAGCGTTATTTTGAACTTGATCTTTTCAGAGAACAGCTCTGAGTATGCTTAGTCCCTCCTCACCAGCCCTCAAACCCTGAAAGCCATCTGTGGAAGGAAGGGATACAGCTGTGGCAAATCTGTTTGCAAAGGTGTAAGGTGTTTGTAACCCTCCAGTGGATTAGTTGTGGCCAGGAATGTGTTGCTGTGTGAGTGGGTTTCACAGATGCTGTGAGAGAACTTGAGGTTCTGAAGGAGGATGAGCTATGGGAGCATAGGCTTGTTTCCCACATTTTTTCCCTTTTCAATTTTTTCTCTGCAGTACTCTTCACAGTTTAGATTTTTGAAAAGTTCTCCTTATCTCATTTTTGAAAGTTCTCCATTTCCTAGGTTTCCTTTTTTTTACACTTCTGCCCCCCTTCTCTACCATCATCAATTTTTCACCCAGTCTTGATGTTTTCTTTGTACTTTGTTTCCTCCTCTTCATGCCACACTCTTATTGTACTTACCTGCTGTTGTGTTGTCCCTGATTCCTGTCATGGGATTAGTTCTTGTCGTCTTGCTCAGCCTGAGTTTTAGACTTCTGTTCACTTCCCTGAAATTGTTGTCCCACTTCCTTCCCAGCCAGGTGGCTTTTAGTTCCAGCCCACCTATAATCTGTTACTGTATTTCCTGAGTTTGAAAGTGCATCTGTCTGACCTGTCATGTCCTGAGCCGCAGCCCATCAACAGCCTCCCAACAAGCTCTACTGTTCTAGTCTTACTGCTTTCTTCTGCCATGGGAAGTGGATCTCTATTTAGGCATTTCACGTGGTTGGACTTAATACATGAACGTGATGTTTCTGTAGCTTGTGTCGCAGCAGTTCTTGTAGCCACGTGAGGATGAGCAGTGACTGCAGGCAGGACTAGGTATGCTTTTGTTGGGCAGGAGGATAATGTCAACATGGACCATTTGAGGAGTACGAAGCAAAGTGAGGGAAAGATTTGTCAATCCTCAGGGCTCTGGAGGGCCTCTCCTTTATGACTTCTTTATCCATGAATACATTATGGTCTGTGGTGAGAAGAATTCAGCTGTGGGCTAGCAGTAATCAACCTACATATCTGTCTTTCTATATGGGATATTGGTATATACCGTTAGTAACGTAAGTGGTTATAGTTGCTGTTTTTTCAGTGCTCTTCCATCTGCTTCACAGTGTGATAACTGCGGAATTGAACCTATCCAGGGTGTTCGGTGGCACTGCCAAGACTGCCCCCAAGAAATGTCCTTGGATTTCTGTGATTCTTGTTCTGACTGGTGAGCAGCATACGCTTCTACTTGTTACTTGTAATTAGCTTGAATCTCTATGTAGCTTAATTGCTGTGTGTGTTGGAAATCTGCTCCAGCATAGGACACGCATCCTGTGCTGGTTAAAGTGGAAGATACTTTAGTGTATATTTGTAGGAGACTTATTTTGTAAGCGTGTTCTGGATGTATAGAATTTTTCTTCTTAATACAGTGGACACATAGGTTTGGTACTGTTAAATAGCAGGGGAAATGATTAATTAATTGGTATCAAATTTGGTATGAATCTGTTAATATGATCGCTGTTTCTGAAAGTTAAAAATAAGGAAAATACTTGACTTTTAAACTGTTATCTTTTTCTTTCCCTTGCAGTCTGCATGAAACAGAGATTCATAAGGAAGATCATCAGTTAGAACCTATTTACAGAGCAGAGACATTTTTAGACAGAGACTACTGCATGTCCCAGGGCACCAGTTACAATTATCTTGACCCAAACTACTTTCCAGCAAATAGATGACATGGGAAGCAGATCTACCATCTTGGGCTTACTATCCTCTTTGAAAAATAACAATGGCACCATTGTTAATTCTGTGCACATTTTGGAAAGACTCTGCTTTCCCTGAAATGTCGCTCACAGCATGACAGCTTCCTGGGTGTACTTGTCAAACTACAGCTTTGAGCTGTCATGGTTCTAGATCACTGAACAGCAGCTGAACATTCCTAGTGTGCAGAAGGTTTCACTGTGAGACTTTTCTTTCACCACATTAGTCATTTTTAGGTGGTGAATCTAAACACAAAAGCAAAACATACAAAAGGGTGAGCCAGAAATGAGAGCACACATTAAAGATAGAGTAAATTCCAAAGGCTTTGAAGAACTTGGTTATGATGAGATCCAGAGGAGATGAAGTATTTATATAAAAACAGTTTAGTAGCTTGCAGTTTTGTTGTGAAATAGTTTTCAGCACAGTAACTGACTTCTTTAGGCAAGGTTTTAACCAATGACAGTGTTTGCTTCTAGGACATACTCTAAAAAATACTGTCTCAGCAAGGGTTGGTTACAGGCCTTTATTAAATTGGAGCTGCTTAATCACATTGACTTTCAATTTCTTTAATTTTTTTAAATTTTTTTTTAAACCACAAGGAACTCTATTTACCAACAGTGAAGCACTACAGGGGGCAACTGTGGCATTGCTTCCTTAACCAGCTCATGGTGTGTGAATGTTATAAAATTGTCACTCAGATATATTTTTTAAATGTAATGTTATATAAGATGATCATGTGATGTGTACAAAATATGGTGAAAAGTGCCAGTGGTAGTAACTGTGTAAAGTCTCTAATACTCAACATTAACTCCTTTAAAATAAAATACACAGCCTTCTGCCTCTGTATTTGGAGTTGTTAGTGCAACTCATCAAAGAAAACTGCCTAATATAAATCATATATATGGTAATAATTTTTCCTCTTTTGTAGTCTGCACAAGATCCATGAAAGATTGTATTTTTATTACTATTTAAACAGTGATTAAATTTAGCCTGAGCAGTGAGCAAGGGTTCACATGCATTCTTTTATACTGCTGGATTTTGTTGTGCATCATTTAAAACATTTTGTATGTTTCTTCTTATCTGTGTATACAGTATGTTCTTAAATAATGTTCAATTGTCAGGAGAACTGTGAGAAATAAACTATGTGGATACAGTCTGTTTATATATAGAATGCTTGCTGTGACTTCCTTTCTGTGTAGTTCTGCCTTTTTAACTGAGATGGAAAACATTAAAAGGACATTTTAATACGTCATACAGATATTCACTATGCAGACCTGCAAGATGCCCAGCGCCTTCCTCTGCTGTTCATTTCAATGGGAACTGATGGTGCTCTGCGCCTACTAAAACATGCTTTGCCTTTTGCAGGATTAGCATTTTAGTTTTCTCATATCTTACTCACAGACTGTTCTTCTCAGATTGCAGAAAATTCAGATTTTAGTAGCCTTGGTACACTGTATACCATTGTCTGAGAAATTTTGTAATTATTGTGACATATTTTAGTTAATATATTTTCTATTGAAAATGTACAGCTTGTGATTCAGAAACACTTGATTATTTTATAACTGTAACAGACTTCCAGTTGCTTTGAAACTTGAATACTCGGGATAATTAGCTAGAAAAGAAACTAATTGGCTTAAAAAGATGGCAATAAGAAGGGTAATTGGCTGGCTGCACCTAATGATTTTAATTATAAACTGATCAGTATTAAGTTTTGCAATAACTTTAGGTGTAGTTATTTTTTGCTTCAGGAAAAAAAAAGCATTTAATCTATTTAGAAGGTAATACAGTACAGTTATTAAAACACTGAGCAAGTCTCATATGTAAACATCTCACATATCTAGTATACTTAGATAAATTTATTAAACCTTAAAAAAATACAACACAAAAATTCACATTGCGTATTTTAGTTTTTAATTGGAAAAGATACTGCTCTGAGAGGCTCTCCAAGACCATAAAAAAAGTGCTTTCCACATCATTCATGCTGTTTGTAGGAAGCTAGAGTTGGTGAAGGTGTATTATCAGGGAGAGAATCTGTGGTAATATTTGTTTCCTGTTGGTATCCTGAAAAACTTCTTGGAAGAACATAACAAAAATACATTAGTGAAAATATTCAGTCATTGATTCAGGATAGCTTGGGAGGAACAAAAAGCCAAGGTATAATTTGAATGTGTTTGGAAGCAGAAGGAGAATCTCAAGTCTGAATCACCCAAGAAAGAAGTGTCTTGGATAAGTCCTCTTTTTATTGAATATGTATAAATATTATATTTCCATATGCATGCATATACAGCTCTTTCTCTTGCATACATTATGAACATACGCAAAGTGATATCTAATGCACATACACTGAATCAAGCATGGGAATTTTTTTTGTTTTGTTCCACAGAAAAGACCAGAAGAAGCAGAAAGAAAAACTGAAACTGTATGTTAAATAATTTTTGTAATTTAAAAAAAAAATCAGCAGCTGATTGTTGCCTTTGTTCCCACCTGCACAAGTATGATACTCCGTACTTTTTAACTTATATTGTAATTAGGAGTAATAAAAAATACTCCATGAAACCTACCCAGATGAATTTGCAACTTCATGGTAACTTCAGAATATTTAACTTTGGGGGGAAAATACCACACCAGACAGCTGCTAGTGCTTCAAGGCTTGGTTTAGCAAAACCTGCCTTCTCAAGCTGCTGCATTCTGAAAGTCTCTTGCTTAAAGCTGTTGTACTGCAGATGTTACTGGTCACTTAATGGCACTGGGCTGGAGCTGGAACAGCACTTCCTAGAGCATCAGAGGTAAAATATAGGCTATGAAAGGACCCAGGAAAGAAGGAACAGCCAGGATATGAAGGATAAGAACATAACTAAAACAGTCCCTTAAAGGTAACTGAATTAGCATTTATAGGGCAAATGCCAAGGAAGAAAAAGAAAACAGAAGAATCTGCCCTGAATGGAAAAAGGACATGTTCTGTAAGCATGCTGATTTAAGCTATATTTTCAAGTCATGTACTGTGCTTTAAAAAGGATTAAACCCACATATACTGTAACAGAAGTCATTACTCCTCATTTATTGTACATGTTTTATTTCTATTATGTCTTCATTACAAGAAAGGTAATTTTAAAAATCCAAATCTGACGCATAAAGTACAACTTTGACAGTAAGAGCAATCATGCAACCTTCAACTGTGAATTCATCCAGTAGTTCCAGTAAGAGGATGCAATTACATTACAGGAATGTCAAACAAGCTTTTACTTAGCTATCAGAATACCAAAGAAACTCCACAATATTTTGGTTAACCTAACAGAAATACGGTATGATTTTTACAGACTTTTCTGCAGATATTATGGATAATGGCTTACTAGAGATGAAAGCAATATGAATCAAATAATCCTTGACATTTTCCTTCTCTTCCCCCTCCCCCCCCCCCCAGTTTTGGCAATGCCGGTACAAGCCAACAGATGATGATCTGAATTTTGCATTTGAAATACTTCTGAAGTATGATTAAAAGACATCTTCATACATTCTGGCTTACAGTCAACTTTATACATAGCCTTTAATTAATACAGTAAAACTGCTGTTAATGTGGAAAATTAATGGATTGCACATTTAACTATACAATACAATCATTATTTTCACCTCAGCTCCCAAAACTGGGAAGTCATCATTTATAATATCCTACAATTCCCAGCAGAAGTCAAGGCTGTCTCAAAAACGGTGTCTGCTCCACAATAATGGATTGACAGACTTCCACAACATTCAACCGTATCTTCTCCTTCAGTTCATTTTTCTGCTTCTTGTAATAGTGTTCTGGGGACGTGTGAAAAGTTTTAACTTCTAACTTCACTAATCCCAGCTGCTTTGCAGCTGCATGTAACAGATTTTGGTCACTAAAGCCCAAGAACAATGTAAGTGATACTGCAAAAATTACTATTGTTAATTAAAATAAAATAATAACCAGTGGGGAACTTTTACACAGTAATCTTAAAGTTACTAAGCTAAATGGTGAATGGTGTGGTTGAAGAGCTCACTGCTGGCCAGGCACTGTTTGATTTCCCATCAAATGTGTGAGATCATGAAATACAAACCAGAGCTGCTGTTGACTGTGTCGCCTTTAACCTGTGAAGAGCAAACAACCAATAAACAAGATACGGTTCTTAGAGTTAGCATACAGACCACTTTCTATCGAGTGTATTGTCAGAACAGAGAAAAAAGATTGCATCTAAAATAACATACCACATGCACAAATTCCAGATACCTCTCAAGAAAGCAGTATTGCTTTGAACAGCATTTTAACCATGACTGTCAAGTGCATGTGAGGCGAGGCTCTCTACACACCGTTACTGCGTTTCTGTTGAGAAAGAAAATGCTGCCTCTTCCTTTTACAGAAAAGAGTCAATTGTCTTGCAGACTTCCAGAAATACATCCTCCTGTGTTCCTTCTGCATCAATCTGTGAAACAGGCAAAAAACATTAGTTTTGATTGTTACAAAGGTTTATCAGAATCTAAACACTGGTACAAAAAACTGGTCCAATATAAAATAGAAGTTGTTCTGTTTCATGTTATAAGCATTCTAACATAGAGGAGCAGCTTCCATAAACCAAATTATTCACTGTGTTTCCACAGATTTATATGAGAAGGTTCTGTAGGCTCCATCATCTGGAGCAAAGTACATTAATCAAAGGAGGGAGCTTATGCTCTTTCTCCTAAGTACTCATGTTTTAAAGTAAAATTACACATTTGATATACAGAACAGTTTCCAGAGATATTTATGAACTATTTTAACATGTAATACCCTCCAGAGGAAACCTAACAGAATAACTTTTAATATCATACTCATTATTTTTAATATCAAACTCATTAATATCATTTTAATGAGATGAATAACACTGACTTAATTTGTTTCTTATCATCTGAAGTGTCAGGGTATGTAATGCCGAGACTGACCTAAAACTCTTCAAACAGCAGTAACTGAGCAAGGTTGTGTGTTTCTGTGCACTGGTATGTGCAAGCTTGGTGGATTGGCTCTGGTGTTACAACAACCTTTGGGCAACACAGGTTTTATAGCGGCACTGGTTTTGTTGTACAAGAACTCACTTTCATTGAAGAATTTTTTTCTTTAACACCCCAAAGATTCTGTTCTGGCCAGAGGTTGTCCCAGCTGTTCAAGTTATTTTTCATAACTGGACTTCAAGAAAAACAAGACCAATTTATTCTCCTATGCTGAAGAAGAGAGCACGGCACTTTAGCAAAGAGGAAGGATGTTTGTAGCCAGTAATGTGTTCCCTAGAAAACATAATGTAGCACCGAGCTTTTCTGAGTGATGAGTTTCATGTCCATCCCATGCAGTGAGTGTAATGCAGGTCATTCCCTGAGGAAGGAGAGCTGTCCTTTGCCTTCACAGTAGTGACAGAGGAAGCTTTCATGACGGCTGTGTACACCACGCAGACTGCATCCGATGATTATTCAGTTCCTCTCAAATGCCTGGTGACAGCCTTGATTCTCTACTCAAAAGCAAGCTTCCTCTCTGCTTCTCCATGCTTAGTCTTTCATGCATGCATGCCACTGGAGTTTGCCCACATTTAAATGGACCCATGACAACGTTGCTAAAGCCTCTTTTCCTGAACTTTGTGCTGCATTTTCATCTCCAAGTTGCTGACCAGGATGCCAGACAACTGTAATGTTTGAGGACATTCCTGACCATCATACTTTCTGCCACCTCTTTACTTTGCAGGAGAATAAAAGGAGTTTCAAACTCCAAAAAAATGTATTTTTGAATTAGGCCATGAAATTCTCCTCAGATATGGTGCTGGCTTGCAGACAGCTCCTGTACAGTCTGACTGCACTCAATGTACATTTACGTCCCTCTGTGCTAAGTCTTGTGTGGGAGTCAGCAGCTGCTCCTTGCAGAGATCCAGCAAGGGATCGCATTCACGCTCCGCAGCTTGGTTTCGCTCTTGGTGGCGTCTCCAGATGTTGCCACGTTTGGTCCCTTGTTGCATCCTGTCAGAAGTGCTGGCACATCCAGCCGGCCCACCTCCACACACAGCAGTTCCAGCACTGGAAACAACCAGCCCGGCCAACCTTTAAGCAGCCAGCCCAGCGCCCTTGACTCACTGCCAGGGTAGCTTACAGTCTGAGCGGAACTACCCTCTCCCCTCCTGTGAAGCTCTCAGAAGCACAGTTCTCTTGCTTCCCGTGCTCTCTGTCATCTTGGTGTTTGCTGACACTGCTGTATTTATGTAATCCTGAAGCACTCATGTGCTGCAATAGTTTGCGAAGCAGCAGGTGGTGCCTTAAAAAGGTCCGTTCCCAAACAAGGGCTGCATGTCTTTCAGAAGTTTTATATGCCACAGAAACAAAAGGGTTTAGGAGGGTTTACTTAGTAGTAGCAAAGAGAAAAGGGGAATGGTGAACGATTCTGGACCAAATGCCTACCTTCCACAGTTACAATAAAGCTAGCAACGTGCATCTCAGCTGCTATAAAGCAGCTTGTTTTGTGTGTCTCAGCTGCCAAGACACCTATTTTAACATGACTATCCCCCAGGAAATACATGTCCCACAGGGTGAAGGCCACGGCCATTTTAAAGCTCTCTTGTCTTAATATGTATTTTAATTATCACTTTATTCCATAAATACCTCTGCACTGGCTAACCAATCTAACCTAATAAGCATAGCTGATTGCCACTGGCTTTTCAGCAACCTCTTCTAGAACTGGCACCGATACTCGGGTCTAGATCTAGGCACTTGTGATGATGAAGAATTAGGTTTGTGAGCATGGAAATTGCTGCCCCTTTATGAATGGCTGGAACGCTGACTTCCTAACAGTCACAGTAAAATATGGATGAGCGTGACTAATGACAGCCCCAGTGCTTCCCATGCTGGCCTCCTAAATGACAAAGGTCCAATTCATAAAACTAACTTCAAGTCGTGGCACAAAACTAACTTAATGTGACAATAATTCACAGCTAGTACCACAGTAATTCAGTGACACTCTCTGCAGCTCCAGGAGAGAAAACTGCGTATTTCTCTTTCTCAGATTATAACGAACCCCATAAATGAGGACTGTTTCCAAGGTTATTCAAGGCTACTGTCTTTTCATAAAAGCAAGACCCAGATACAGTTTTTCATAGCACTTGCAGCTTTGAAATGCCACTACGGCTTTAGGTAACTTCAAATACAGAGAAATTTAATGAGCTCATGAAAAATGACTGGAGTAATCATCTCCATAGTAAAATGTTGCTCCTTTTGGCGTTAAAATCAGCCAACTAAATTTTCTGTCATCAAATCTCCATTTGTTGTAGGTTTGGGGATTTAGAACCCTAAATGCACACTGCCACTGAGAAAAACGTGACTGTCTCTAGAGAGGATGGCTGAGGACCACCATTTTCAGAAAGACAGACAGAGACTCTGGAATAAACTCACTAGTTAGAAGCTTCATATCGAACGTCAGTTGTCACTAACATTTGTATCTTTGACATCAAAAGGAGTGTTAGAAACCTCTCTGAGACAGTGTAGTACTTGGTTCCCAGAACAATGGATCAAGCTGCCTGGAAATCTGGTGGAAACATGCTGGCTCAATACCTATTCACATTTGGCATGAATTTACTGCTGTGTTTTATCTATAATCCCCCTGCTACTGATTCTGATGTATCTTTCTAGTCTCATCTAATGGGTCACAAGCCACCAAGGGTGGTGACACAGAAACACTTGTTCCTTTGTTCCCCACCTACTTACCTACCAGGGTTAATGATTCTCTGACAACCTTTCAAAAGACAGAAGCAGATTACATACCTGCTATCACTATTACCATTGATTATCCCTTCTCTAAAGGGAAAAGCACACATTTGTCCCTCCCCAGAGGCACTTCTAACGGGGGATCAGCATGAGACATCTCAGAAGTGGAAGATCGTGAGAGGGTGGACAGTCACTTGTTCTTTCATAATGGTTATTGAAAATGTTTGTGATAAGAATCTAATAACTACTGCTTACCCATCATGTGATTTCAACTGATTTTAGAAAGAAACAGTAGAACACTGTGAAAAAAGAAGAAAAAGAAAAAGAAGAAAAATGCATTTTGGTTGAACTTTGTAGGCTAGCTTCTAAGGCATGTGATCTGAAATAGTGAAGGGTTTTGGACATCCTTGAAAATCCTCTGCTCAGGACTGCCTGCCTTATTTTTTATACTCATGCCCCTTTTCCTCAGATGACTTTGAATAGGGAACTTATATTTAAGACACCTACTAGGTGCTTTATATCACCTAGATAGGATCAGTTTTGTCTTGCTTGACTATCAATGTATTGCTCTTCTCTATTACTTATTACCCTCCTACATTCTGTCACTTGAAAAAAGCTTTAAAGGATGAGTCAGATATTAAAAACAATCGGGTTTTTTCCTCCCTTTCTTAATTGTCAGAGGGCCATATATTCAAAGGTATTTACATTTCCCCACGCTAATATACAAGTAGGTGTCTATTAAATTTTCAGATACACTTTTCTGTCCAGGTGCCTTGGAAATCACTGAGAAATTTAAAAACAACAGTATCTACCTGCTTACTACAGCTACCATAACGCATTTCATTTCATTTCATTCCATTTCATTCATGTGAAATACCCGATTCCCACAGAATCAGGCAGCTTGCAACTGCTGGCTGTGTGAGTAGCGCTTTCAGTCGTTGCATTTCCAGTATGAGGTCTTTGTTAAAAAGCACCCGCTTGCTGTCCTTAGAGGCAGGTGGGTGTTCTGTATCTGAATGTGAAAGAAATTCGGAATGTTAAACTATATCCCCAGAACACGATTTTTTAAAAATTAATTGGAAAATTTCTAACTTACTGTTACACCTACTTTACCTTCCAGAACACACTCTAGAAACTCAATGCCTTAGTAGGAAAGTGAGTGGAGGACGCTGTCATTCTTTGCCCTTCATTCTTCAGTCAGTTTAACTTCCCTTGTAAATACATCCCCTGAGTTACATCGCAGTTCTTCATCTCAGCCAGGTGGCTGGAAAGATCACTATTATTTATTCCTGTCAGGTTCACAGATGTTTCATCAGCACCCAAAGTCTCCACCTTTTGTGCATGCCTCATGCTTCCACCGCTGAGCAGAAACACTGACAGATTACTTGGTCAAAGTGAAATTTCAGAGTCCTGATCTTTTGGCAGCTTCATCAGGTCACTGTTCTTGTTTAGAAGTCAGTGGAATGGAAAAATGTTCCATTTCCAAATAGCATATTAGTTATTTATGAATGCATTTGCGCACAGTAACTCGAGGTTTAGAGAAGGTCATAAAATTCTCACTGATTAAAATGGGAATGCTGTTACAACCATACACCTTTGTCTCTTCTGTGCAAGTAAAGCAAAGAGAGAATTCCTAATGACTGCAGAGGAAGCAAGGTCAGACTTGAGTTTTTCTGTCTCTACTGTGTTTATTAGGCTCCTACCCTCCATGACGTAACACTCGTTCCAGTCCAGAGAATAAGAACGTTAATTTGACAATGTAGTCTCAAGTACACCTTGATATGGCATGACAGGTCAGTTCCTCCTCCACTGAGAGCTCATCCAACATCTAATTCCCACACCAGACTTTTTGCTGGCCTTATGCCCAGGACTGAATTTAACTTTGCATATTTAATCTGCCTGTTTCAGGACTGAAAACTTCTAGGCTTGATAGGAAAAGTTAAACACATACCACCATTGCCATGTGCGGTTCCAAATTTGTGAAAAACTTTGCCCAGCCATAGACTTAGAATGGAGAAATCAAATAATACCAACATGGCAACCCTATTTCCTTGTTGTCTATTTAACAATTCTGATTTTCTTTTCTGTGGCAAGGCAGGGACTGCGTGCTACTGCTACACTCTACAAGACATGATCACTTATACAACTAAGCACGGTTTCACCTACAATTATTAGAGGTGCTTAGTCACACCACTGTAGTAAGCTGCCTAGAAAAGGTTACTGCTCAATCTTCATGACAGGTGGGGTTTAGACTCTAATATTCCTCTTAAATTCCCAAATCCACTCCTCTGAATTCTTAAGAAAGTGCATGGCTGGAATCTCAAGGGACATAAAGTTCACATGGGCCTTCCAGTGAAGAGCTGCTTCTGTTGAAAAAACAAGCCTGGGCAGGAATAACTTTCCAGAAGGTGGCAACTAAAGATTCTTTTAGAACCTTCTCTTCATCACTTAGAACCTTCTCTTCCTCACTTAAATAGTTTCTCTTCAGATGCTTTGGCCATCGCTTATCCTGGGATCACAGACTGATCTGGATCTGTAAACAGCACCTTTGGGTAAGATATCACTTCCCTGAAGCTATTGGATCCCACCAGCTTTGACTGAGAATAAGAGTGCAAAAGCCTCTGGTCTGTAGTTACTACCTTTGGTGGCTTTGCCTAAAATGAATTAGGAAACACATAGACAGTTCTTTCAGTAAGCAGAATTATAGAGGCGGCAGCATCTTAATGGACCATTAACATCTTCAACCAGCACTGGTCAATGCTGGAGGGTAATAAAACCCACTTAGGAATGAACAGATTTCCAAAACTGAAAACATGTGGTGTTATAATTAAAATCAGGAAGAAAAATTAAACATGTTAAACTGCCTCTAGGTAAAGTCTCAGTCTTCTGTGTATATATATGATACTACAAATAACAAAAACCAACAACTATTTTAGCCTAGCCCACATGAAAAAAAATGCAGTCGGAAGTATCACTAATAAGTTTTTCTGTTTTCCATCTGAATTTCCTTTATTCATTGAGATAACATCAGAGTGGCTGCTAATGTCAATGCTTAACAGTCTGTAAAATAGGTTGCTATAAGTAAGAAACTAACCCCGCATCCTAGGAATTGCAAATTTCCCCTTTACTCTGCTTTCTTCAACACATGCAGCTTAAACACATTCACCGCTGAAATAGTTTTAAAACTGTAAACCTAAATGTCTATTTTCTCTTAATTTCCCATGTAGCTGTTACACATTTTGTGTTATCTAGTTCTCTTTGTTTCAAAACAGCTGTTGACCAAGTCTTAACCTGTTTTGTCTTTGTCTTTATTCTTCAAATTGTTGAGCCAAATAATGTGTTCGTAAGATGTGTATTTACAGGATAATAATACAGGTTGGAAGGGACCTCAATGGGTCATCTAATCCAATCTCCTGTACAAAGCAGGACTGGGCACGGGAAGGATGTCACTATGCCAGGCACTATGTTTTGGCTGTGTCATTGACCACATCAGACTGTATGATTAAACTCATTGAGGTCACTTATCCAGGAAATCTGACTATAAAAATTTCCTACACAAACATACCTTCCAGAAAATTAATTACTTTGTTTCGCAGTATTTGTTGTATTTCCAAAACAAAATGTTTTTTATTACAGAACTGTCCACTGCAGGACTGATAGGGAATATCTGGATCAGAATAGTTATTGAAGTCAATTGCCCTGTGCAAAGAAGTGTTCAGACCTACTTTTCGACTTTCACTGTAGGTGCGAAGTAAACTTTAAAATAGATTCCCACAACTGTTCAACAACGCTTGGTCAAAAAAATCACTTCTCTCACCCATGAACAATAAAACATTAACATGCTTCTTGTATGAAAACTACATTTGTTCTGCTCCTTGCTGTACAGGTAGCAGGGCTGCAGACTTGTACCCGAGGCTGGCTGAGAGCGACAAGGATAGCCTTGGGAGCATTAATTTTAAAAGCCTACCTCTGCTGAGTATTTTGGCAGCGTTCTCTAAATGCTGATAAATAAAATAACTGGACATGTACTTGTCTACATCATAAGGGTTGGGGGGGGGCATCTCCCTACTTAAATCCAGAATGGAATCACATCTTTGACAGTAGATGTGTATTTTATCAGTTTAGTAAAAAGCAGATGAGGTAGACATTTCAATACAGAGAACCTGTGTTTAGGAAAAATAGGACGCATTTTTCAACCTCAAAAGGAGATTTTAGAGGATAATGTTTATAAAGCTGATTTTACAGACCTTTCATACCCAATAGTTCCACCCAGAAGATGGAAGTACATTGAACACCTACATTCGTCAGAAGGAAGTACAATGTACAGACATTGTAAGAAAAACAGTGTAAGCACTGTTCAAGCAAGGCACGAATATTTTCTAACCTGCAAACACACAATGTCAGTTTCCCCCAAAACTAGTGATAAAAGAGTGCAAAGCACACATCCAGTTCTGATCCATAGACTAGACAAGTCCCTTAAGGAGCTAATGAGCTATAAGCTTTCAAGGGAAGACTGCATGTTTTGCCATTGCATAGATTGCATAGGAGATGGAGCAGAAACACAACAGAAGTATTAAGTGATGCCTGCAAGCAGTTGGTGCCTGCAAGTTGAGGCCTGTAACAATAAAGTGATCCATTATACCTTAAATATTAAGAAATTAATATACCAAACAATGTATAACTTTGTATTTAACAAGGCCTGAGTGATTAAAATATACAGAGAAAATATCCTAACTTTGAGAATAGATATATCCTGGCAGAAATGCTCAAACAAGGTGGCTAAGAAACAGCGTCTTGGCCAGATGACAGAGTTGGGAAATATCCACGGAGAAGAAATTGTCCTCAAAAGACTTGTGACCATAAAAGGGAATAAGGAGTAGGGGGCTAACTCCCCAAATGACCACCCGAGACCCCTGTGTATGCATAGTGTAGTTTTGCAACACCAGCATTATGTAAATGTAATAGATAGGCAGCAAGGTGGAGACTTCTTGAAAAATGTATGAATATTTATATCTTCAAGGTATATAAAGGATGAACTTTTGTTTCAGTGTGTGCACATTAGGTGGGATGATCCCCTGTGCATCCAGCACTGCAATAAAGAATGTCTGCCTTCCAAAGCTTCAAACTAAGCCTTTGAGGGTTCTTTTGTGACTGAATTTACGGTAACATAAGGAAGGGCAAGGAGACTCCATGTCAGGTGAAATAAGGTAGACCATGAACGCAAAAACTTTGTGAAATTATTTAGTATAGTTTAATTCTCCCCAGGGCTGTCACTTGCTTGATGCTTCAAAAAGGGAAACACCATGGTAGGCACAGCTCACTGGAATAAGATCTTAAGAGACACAGAATGCTCCATTTCCCTCTGCATCACACTGTGCTGGTGTATTGTACTGAATTCTTAGTTAGATGCATCTTAGATGCAGATTGCAATGTTGGCAAGGTAGGTTTTAAAAGAAAATACAAATAAAACCAGATAATCGTTCTTAAGCTTAAATAAGAAAAGTAATTGGGGATTTTTTTTTCAGCCACTCTAGAGTTTGCCTTCTGTGCACTTATTGTGGGGTTAGCAAAGGACACAAATCAGGACTCTCCCTTTGAGTATCAGTTTTCTCAGGGCTACATCTATTCTCAGGTCAGGACATGGGTGCATAAATTATCTGCATGTATCTCTTTTGGGAACTTTGCAGAGGAGACGGGTTTGAGATATGTGATTTTCATGTTTGTTACAGCCTCTAGAAAAAAGCTCCCATAATATTTCCAGCAACTATTATTGGATTATTTCCCTTTTAGGACAAGAAGGATCAGTAGGACTAGATATTTCCTGTAGCTGAACATAAGGGACAGTTTGCCATGACAGAGAAGAGAAATATATCAAAAGAAATATAAACAACCCATGTAAATGGATTTACAGATGTGCCAACACATACATCAGTTAACTGCATTGATAGAATTTTTCTTACTTCTCTGTAAAGTATTGATTAGAGAATAAAAAGAATGCTTTAAATATCACTTCCTGAGCAGGTGCAAACTGAGGTAATTCACTGAAATCCATCTAACTATGCCATTTATTCCAGCAGAAAGATCCTTCCTGTGTGCAGATCTGTTTTATTTCAGGATATATACTGTCAGTTTTGTAAATTTAACTAACGGTTTTTGGATTAACATAATCTTTCATCCTAATTCTGAAAGCCCTTATAGAGGAATAAATCCTAATACTTAAAGAAAAGCTTTCCAGCATTAACGTTTAATAAGAGATTCTATACAGATGAGGTAGTGATTCAGGATATGTTCTCAGACTCAGGATAAACCTGTGGTTCTGTTCTTTCAAATTGTACTGTGGAACTCAGAAGTTTGTAGAAGCTGCAAACAAACCAGGGAAGCGTAAGATAGGAACTGTAAAGTGCAGAAACTAATACAGTTCATAAATGGTGTTGTGTCAGTATTTTCTAAATATTGCTCATATAATGGAACTAAAAAGCAATAATTTCATTAAAAAGGTCAAGCAATTTACCTTGCATAACTGTGTCTTCCTTTCATAGTATGCAATCACAGGTCTTGATGCTTGGTAATAGCTTTCGATCCCTTCCCTGATGGTTTCAGCATTATCAGAGTGCTGACTGCTCCGATTTCTCATCAGAAGGCGACTGCTCATGGTTTCTGCAGAGCAGTCCAAGCAGAACACAAGTTTTGGTTCCCCAATCTACAGACAAAGAAAAACAGTAAGTATTCAAACCACTGGCCCAGTAAAACTGATTTGGTTTGGAAAATTTTAAAAAGAAAAGCTACCAAAAGAGTAATCAAGGAATTTATTAGCTGATTACTTTGTCTGTGCAGAATCTATGCAGCACAGACAATCCCAATATTCAGGATCATCGATTGGGCTCTACACATACAGAGAAAAAGAGATACGATCTGAAAAATACCAGCTACTTGGACTGAAGATCATCAGTTTGTTCATTATTTGCAACTGTCTGCCAAAAGCTTGATGCAAACAGCACTGGACTCATGACATGCTTTACAGTTATTTTTCTAGCTTTTGCTTTGTTCAATCTGTAAAAAGTAAATTTTCATTCAGGGAGTGGTAAACTACAGCTTAGAATTTCAAAAGGCAATAGAAGGAAATGTCAAAATTAAAGTGTGCCCACTTGAAACAGAAGTGAATAGCAACAAACAGGCTCAGGAACACCATCAAATGCTTCTTACTAGACATAGTCACAGGAATACATCCTGTGAATTACTTCACATCACACACTATTTTATGTCAATATTTTCAGTGTAGCTCTACAACATTACTACACGTGGTATAAAGGAAGGATGCGATCAATTTATTTTCAAGTTGGTAATTCCCAAATTCTATGAGAAACCCACCATTTAGTGCTTTTTGACTAGTGCCAAACTAGTCATAAGGGAGAGTCTGCCCTTTTCTATAAAGAAAATAAATATGGATTTATTTATTTTTATTCCCAGGCCTTGGAAAATATAGTAAATAATTGTCTCTATCTACATTTGACTGTAGATATTGCAGCACTTTATGGGTGAAAAAGAACTGGCAAGAAAGAGCAAAATGTTCCTTATGCTTTAGAAGAGAGACAGAAGTTTTAAACAAAAATCCCCATCGTTCTTTCCCCAAGATGCTGAAAAATATGTGTGTCATTTAGCATAAATCTTGCAATACACTCTGTCATGCACTCTGCTCAGGCACAGCTCTCTCTGACACAAGGTTTTATCTGAGCAATGACTGTTGGGCTGAGTCTAAAGGGATAAACTCCACTCTATCAAGTAAAATAAAGGTGTTAAAGGATCAGAGAAAAGTAATGTGCCAGTTTTTCCATATATTAAATCCTTCAGTGATGCTCTTGGGCTTTTTCTCATTCTTTACCTTTCCAGAAAGGATCTGGAGAACACCTTTTAGGAAAGAGTGAGAAGTCCTGAGAAAAGACAACTGTTCTTCACACTAGTGACCATTAGAAATTCACTCTTTTACCATGGCTACAGCAAAGAAAGTCTAAAGGACTGATATATGAAAATTGCCATTGCTACCTCTGTTGACAGCTCTTAAAGGAAGAAATATTCTAAAGGTAAATATTTTATGTTAAGCCTTCTGCATTTGACTGAGGTTGTCTGGATTAGGTTGACCTTTCTACTACCTTAATGACTTTCTAAGAGACAGCTGAAGCAAAGGGATTATGTCAGACAGTTCAATGACAGGCTTTTATCCATCCACCCATTTTTTCCACTCAGCTCAGAAAACACTAATGCTATTAGAAGCAGCAGTATTGGGTTTGGGGATTAAAAAGCCAACAAGGCAGTTTTAACAGACTTAGATAGAAAAGTTTAAAAAGATGTGGGCTTAATCAATGATTTAAACAATTGTCCTTTTGTATAATCAGACTAGGATGGTAAGAAGTTATTTCCTCCAAGCTCCACATGAGGAATTCTATGATCTGTTCTAAATTGCAACAGAATAAACGAGGAATGACTCCTTTCATCAGTTATAGCCATATCATCACCTTACAATGAGGATATGAAGGAGTCTACTAAGTGGTAGAATCAGATAATAGTATCCTGTTTGACAGACCAGATCTGATTTGCTTTTGAAAAATATATACGGTTCCCTTTAAAGTTTCAATGTTGCTATTCTCTGGAATTCAAAATGTTACAGAAATGTCACTTAAAAACTGCAGAAAGTAAATGTAATGCCCCTATCAGATATTCCAGCACAGCTGCAGCAAGCCAAACGACCCTAGTGTACTGGGTCTTTACTCTGTCTTATTGGGTATCTTCCACCTGGTGAAGTGGAACTTACAATTTAATATTGTTTTCTACTTCTCACATAGCAGAAAGACCAAGGAGGGAACAGAGACATGTGCTTCTTTAGAATTACAGCTAGATAAAAGTACAATTATGTAATAGAAAGGAATTGGGCAAAACTGGCTGGAGAATAAGCTGGTTTTACATAGCTGATTCTATTGAGGGCTGTCAAGCTTTCAAGTATGAGCACTATTCCTGATGTCTTCTAAACAGAACAGCTCTTTGTTAACAATTATAATGCTTTTTACACATCATGTAGATACGTAGCATTATTCATTTGCACTTTGCTGACATTAATTAATAAACCCTGATGTTCACCTCTTTTCATTCAATTATAATGTAGGAAGAACTTCTCACCACCCTTTAGAAAGAACTGCAAAGCATTATCTCAATAATGACTCATTTAAAAAAACTTCACAGACTTACCAAGTAGCTCACAGTCAGCTAAGTTCATCCTGCAAAAACTGAAGTGGATACATGGATACAACAGGGATGACAGCACATTCAAAATTATCAGCTTCCACATACTCCAAATGTGGAAGGCAGCTCAGGACTACAGGATCTTTTGCTGCTGCAGAGTTTACAGGAACTGAAAGGGGCTCTGCTTTTGCACTGTATGCATCAAGACTTGTTTGCTTGGCAATGCCTCAGTCCAGGACACTCCAATCTCCAAGTCCTACTTCATAGCATACACCAGGACAGGACAGGACATGTATGCCTGCCAGAAAAGCAGCACTGCTGAAATAGTTCTTCCTTCCACACAAAAGGAAACAAATCTCCAATGTCTTCTTAATAGTCTGTTGCACTTTAGTAAAGGAACTAACAAATCAACATTTCTGTTAATGGCTTCTATAGCAAATCCCATTGCCCACTACTTTGTCCATCTTCTGATGCCTAAATCTTGCTAGGCTTTTGTGGTAATCAACTAAATAAAGCAGCTAAAGATTCAGGGAGAAAAACAGATGATTCATTAAAGTTTTTATTGCCTTTCAAACTTGTATAGGGCATTTGTGGAGTGTAATATGATAGAATATATACTTAACTATTTCCCCTAGTTCACCACTTCTTTTCTCCTAAACCCTGGCAAATTCATTCATAGCCCTTATTATATGGAGTATTTTCTGCAGATTGAGAAATGTACAGCTGAGACTTCTCAGTAGGTCTTAGCACATGCTGCGGAAATCAATAACTCTCTGAACTGCCACGCAGTCACTTGCAAAACGCTCTTTTCATGGCAACACCACCTGTTACTCATCACAAAAATTAAATCTGTGTTTTGCTGTTTCTAACTGGCAGCAAGCTTTAGCAGAGCCAGCTCAATAGTAAGAGATATTAACTGCAAAGGTACATGTTTTCATGAACCTACATCAAATAGCGCTTGATGAGATTTCATGAGAATACAGCAGCCATCCACTAAAATTAGAAAATGGATTCTAAAAATGGTCCATTCCACTAAATGTGAATTGTTCCTGGTTTACATTAAATTTGGGTAAAATCAGCCTTTACTTCTGGTATTACAGAGTCTGTGTAGGTGAAGGCAAAACCTGGAGTTGCTACAACGATGGGGTGCCAAAGTTTCGGTGATCAACAGCACAACACTCTTGAATTGGCTCCTTACACATCCCCATTGCAATCAGCTAAAGATGAGGACGCAAGCAGCATGAGAAGTACAGTCGTATCTTAATAGGAGTTAAAACAGCATTACAGTTATATGGTCACCTTGTTCTCAAACTCTTCTGCTTCCTTCAGCTCCCGGGGATACCCATCGATCAGGAATCCTTTTGTGTCCCCTAACTTGGAAACCATGGCTTCCTTCAGTAGCTCTAGGACAATACCCTGCATTGGAAAGAAAGGGAGTTACTTGCTTAATAAGAAAGATTGATGCCTTTGTTTGTTACACTGACTTTAGTCCTATGCCCTTGAGAACTAGTTTTGCTAAAAGCAGGTCCTGTCCTGTGATTGCAGGTGTTCTTCCTGTCCTGCAGGTAGCTGGGCATTCTCTACTTTTTCTCCTCTTGGGACCAGCTATGCTACACAAATCTAGTGTTGCAACCTATCTGAAGTTCCCGAAGTGATCTCTAGATAGCTGGGAATATTTCACAGTTTCAAAATTAATGTGAATACCTGTGAAACTTTGGAGTACCGCTGCAGCATTTTCCAATCTACTGCATTTTGCTATGTCATTGATATAATTATATTACATGGAAAGTGATAAGAGACACCATCTGACCAAACACACCGAAGAACAAAGCAATCACAATCAAGCCTCCGCACAGCTTTTAGTTTCCCCTGAGCAGCACTTCCCAGTATTTTTCATTAACAAACACACCCTACGATCTAGCTGCACTTGCTGAAGACCTGCCAAGAGTTGGGGCTGCAGACCTGCCATGTAAAAGCCAAGTCCAGCTGAGAACAACAAACTCTGTCTTCATAGTCTCCATTAAACTTTAGTCCAGCTACTCTGGGATGTCAGCCAGATCTGCAGGGAACTGCTGCAGGTATTGTAAATCAGAATAGCTGCCAGGAAGATCAGCTCTGAATCTGAAATGTGAAGCTATAAAATGGACATAAAGTTTCTGTTTCCCATACTTATTCTTACACTTTGCAATGCATAACACAGCATCTGTCTCACTGGATTTCATGACTAATTTGTTGCCTATGTGAGTCTGAAATGTAAAGAAATACTGGCATAGAAAGGGAAAAGTGCCACAGATCTGGTAAGGAGGAAACTTCTCCCTCGAGCTGCAGATTGGTTTTACTTAAATGGGAATCATCAGTTCTAGGCTATTATTTTCACCCTTTTACACAATCTACCTACCACTGCCTTGTTTGACCATTAGGACCCCAAATAAAACCATTGCTTACGCCAGGCACAGGTTCACCACATTCCATGATGTCTTTGATCAATTTACTTCTCTCCGATAACGACAATAACTCATTTTGGAGAAGGTCACCAGTGGACAGGTGAGTAAATCCGTATTTCTTGGCTAACTGTTCACATTGGCTACCTTTGCCAGAGCCAGGCCCACCTTTGTGAGGGAAAAATATCTAGAATTAGAAAAGAAGAAGTATCTACCTTTTCTCAAACTATAGCAACCAAGAAAATGGGAGGAAATTGATGCGACTGCTTTTTTTTTTTATTTGCAAAGACACTCTATACAGTAGAAAAAGTTATAATTTCCCTTCTTAGACACTACACCACTGACTCAAAAATGCATACTGAAGTCGAAGGAGCCACAACAGTGTGAAATTTCTTGCAGAAGAGAACCTGTTCCTAAAACACCACTACTGTGTAAAGGAAAAACACAAAACAGACAGCCAGTGGGGAAGGGTGTTCCTTCAGTATACATTCGGCTTGATAGCTGCAACAAATATTAGCGAACTAATGTTCTCTGCATCCTTGCGAGGGAAATATTTTGCCCCTATTTACGGAATAGAAGGGAAATGCAAAGAGACAGTGAAACCTGCCTCTGTTATGTGGGATGCATGTAGGTGTACCAGTAACTAAACCCTCCTGCACTGTGGTAAATGTAAGAACAAAATTTCACTGTACTTGCACCCTTTCCCTTTGAGATGGAAAGCTCACATGATGGTATGCCTGCTGATAACTGAGAGCCAGGTGTTGAAGCTGCTGAACGCTGAGGCAGGCTCAGCCATGCTATTCCCTGCAGCTGTGGTACTGCCTTGCTCTTCACATGCGCTGCAGGGCAGTGCAAGAGGAAAGTGCTCAGCAACAAAGGGCACAGGGAGACCTTGTCACCACCCGCTCTTCTGCATCCACAACTGTACTCAGCTGGAAAAACACCTCTGAATCAGGCTGAGAGTCAAACAACCAGAAGGGTGAAGGGCAGTTTCAGCCCACAGGGTGCTCGGGTGAAGCTGTTCAAGGGATTTTTTCCCCAGGCTGAAGAGAAGGCACTGGCAGCTGGCCCCTCAGCTCACCACAGCTGGAGGCTGGGTGCCCACATTCCCTGAGTGTCTGTGGGGAGACAGAGATGGCAACTCAGGCAAGTGCTGCAGGTGTCCTCCTGTCAGAAATGGCACCTCAAGCTTCCCTCTCTCCTTTGACAGGAGAGCTGCCGCCACCTCCAGAGTCCCAAAGCTCTGCCTCTCTTGGATGCCTCTCTGGCAAGCACCCTTTTTCTGGGGTTGTCTTGGGGGTTCTGGACACCTCCTTGCTCTGCAGGTTCCCTCTCCCACCTCCTCAGTGGCGGTGGCTGCTTTCCCTTCCTCACCCTGAGGGCCGACCATGTGAAACACCAAGTGTCTCTTCAGCTCCTTGCTGAGGGGCAGCTGCCACCCCAGCCCAGATGAAGAGGTGGGCAGGCCACAGAAACTGCTGGAAGCTGCTTCTCAGGGATCCTGCTCCCATGGCTGTGACTCCTAGAGCTGCTGGCGGGGCTGAGGTGAGCACCCTGGGAGGGCTGAGGGGCCATGTTGGTGCCAGGGGTGGGCGAAACCAGGAAAGCAAAGGTTTGTTCTGACAATATCAGGGTTTGGGGAGAAATTTCAAGGTGTGTAGCAGCATTTTCACAGTCTTTGATGGATCTGTTGAGAAGATCTACTGCAGTAGGAGGTAATTACACCCCTGTAGGGAGACAGTGTTGAAAAATCAAAAGAAGAGGCAAGGCCAAGATAAAAAACCCAACCTTTTTACAATAAAGGTTTTTAAGCATGTGACTTCTGTATTTATCAATTGTTGGGATTTACACAGCTCTATTATGTGGATTTAAGATGCTAGAAAATGTGATTTTTCTTTTTGTTTACCTTTCTGAGCAAATATTGGAATAACAAGTTCACAACAGAATGAATTTGACACCATCTCCTCCTGATTTGAACTTTCTTTTAACTTCTGAATTTAATTTAAGAAATAATTGCTCAGAGCATATAACTTTCTGAAAAGTTGCTGTGCTGTAGCTGAGAATAAAAATTGGGTCATAAGGCAGTAGCATTAAAGGAATGGTTTTGTCTACTGTAACCCACAGTCTTTTATTTCAGCTTCACAAAGACAATTATCAGCCTACGGTGTGAGAATCACACTTGTGCTACAATTTTAGCTAGAAATATCTTTGCCACAGTCTCATTTTCTTGCCAATGTGGGTTGCATGTTGTTTTTCTATTGCTTTAATAAAACATTTTTCTTTTGTAAAAGCACCAATGGAAAGAAAACAAGGAATAAATAAGAGTGGCTACAGAGAAATAGATGCAGAGAAATTATAGGCAAATTATCTATAATGAGACCATTAAATATTTGTAGTGGCAATTAATTTTATTTCTGGTCTGTTTTGGTTTTTTGGATGAGTGAGTTTGTGTGTGCACGTGCTTGTTTATACATTCAGCCTCCTGGCCTTGAATATATTAGAAGTGCAGTAATTTCATCCTATTTGATGTATAGACACAGTATTAGAAAAAAAACAGCTATAAAGATTACTTTATTCTGTTTCTTATATAACTTTTTCTCTTCTGAAATTAGAGCCAAAACAGAAATTTCATAATGTCCCTTCATATGCTAAATAAAACCTTTTAGAAATAACAAGGATAATTTTTAGTTGTTTAGCAGACAAATAATCAGAAAAGTCGATGTGTTTCTATAATACCTTCATCTGCTGGTATTCTAAAAGAGAACGCTGTCAGAATGATGCAATATGGAGGGCATACACCATGAGAATTACTGTGCCTTCAAAACTTTAATGAAAATTGACCATGTTTATTTCGCATAGAAGAGTTCCAACAAAGCTGAGATTAAAATTTAAAGAGGAAAAGACATAATTAAATAAGTTATGTGTTGAGAACAGTAATTTTTCTGGCCACTGCTATTAATTTAGTATCACTTGATGGAGTAGCAAAGCATCCTCCTGCTTGACAAATGCATATGACCCACTTTATCAAGTCCTGTGGTTTCTTACAAATGAATGAGACTGCAGTTCTTGCTTGGCCTGATCTGTGAGGAGGCTGAACGACTCTGGGAAACTCAGCATTGAGGGCCAAACACATACTCAGCATTTATGCCAGTATTAATTTACATGCCTGAAGTTCAAGTATTAGTTAATGTCTTGTCTCCCTCTGAAGGCCAGTATTTAATGTGACTGAAAAAGAGCCATTTAGCTGGGAAAAAATGTGAAAGTACATTTCCTTACTAATTAGATACTTCCTTCCTGCTCAGGGTATATAGTTATAGGACTGCTATGTAAGCATTTTTAACAACAAATTAACCCTGTAGTCATGAGGCTTACTATAAATTTGTAGTGTTGCAAAACCTGTATTTATTTCTTTTAGAGTCTCATTTATGAACTCTAAAAAGATCTTTAAAAAATGAGAAATAATCTACTTGGCAAAGTTTGTAAGGTACAACAGCTGCACGTAAAAGGTAACAAAAGCTAGCACAAATACATTTTCAGTTAAGAAGCCTTCACTGCAATTTGCTATGCTGTTCTTCAAACAGAAAAAACTTGAGACATTGAGAAAGGTAGTGAAGTTTTCCCAATGGCTCAGTTGTGAAGAGGAGGAAAATATGTCCCCACTTTGGTTGTGAAGGCGTAAGATTCTTTGTGAACATTTGTCATTTTTTCTGTATGCTGTCATCGTTTATTCTGCCTACATTTATTTTGGAAAAAAAGATTGTGTTAACCAGTGACAGACTTACAGTAACCTGCTGTTGAGATTAATCGTATTGTCTTGTGATTTTCACGTATGACATGAAGGTAAAGCGTTAAAGCCTAGAAAATGGCCACAGGAATTATGAGTGTGCTGTAACCTGTAGGAGAATGTTGAACTACCAGCAGTTCTTCAATGTTAGCACGCTTTTGTATTATGCTAGTATTGCTAAGTGCAGTACATCTTCCTCTAAAGCTCATTCATTAACTTAATAACAAATTGCAGACTAAGAAATTAAGAATGTTGTATCAGTTAGTGAGATTATTCTTGGAAACTGAATCCTTTGTGTGTCCCTTTGTGCTTCCTGACACGAACAGGAAGCAAGTATCTGAAAGCATCTGGAACCAGGGTACTAAACAGAGCACAGAAATCAAATGCAGTTCTGTATATTGTGTTTCTGTAGACAAGGCTGGATTGAAAGGTCTATGCACTCCCTCAGCACATCTACCCCTCCATTACAGTGATCCAGCTGCCTGTGAAACTGTGTAAGGGGATCTTCTGGTAAATAACTTTCTGGCAGCACTGCTGACTTAGGTGCTTACCTTTCCCTCTTTAATTATTGACTGCAGAAATGCTTCACAGAGCGCTTAAAGATGAGAAAAGGGGTGGCCTCCATGGGTGGGAAAAAAGACAGCTGCCCAAGCAGCACTTCTGAATGTTTAACTGCAGCTTGACTCAGATCAGTGAAAGATCTTAGTTTAAGAAATGGAGTCTCTTACACCTGCTCTCCCTCATGCCCCTGTCCCTCCCTGACTATGAAAGACCACAAGCCTAGGCATGTGATTCAAATGTACCCATCTGGCCTAGAGCACATCATCACAAGCAGATGAATTAATGATGCTAGAGGGAGCTAGGGCTGCCGCAGCGAGCGAGCAGGGACAGGAACAAGCAATATGAGCAGTTCATGAACCAGCTTTGCTGCCAGAAATATTAATAAAGCAGAAGTGTCATACAGACAGACTGGGATGTCTCTATTTTAAACTTGCCAAATCTTATCATACACCAAAATACCATGAGCATTTACATAAAATGCCAGCAGCAGGATTTACAACAGAGTCACACCATTCATTTTAATATGTTTCAATTTCTAGACCTTATTTTCATAATGAGTATCATTCCTGTATCATGGAAAAGTGCTTGCAGGTGAAACTTAGCTGCACAATGGAACCTCAGAAGTCAGAACTGAAATCCAAATAACCCCAGTCAAGCTATTCTTATATTCAAGCTATGATTTTGGGGGCTCTGATCAATTTGGCAATCCTATCAATGCTACTTGGATGATGTATATATCTAAAAATAAGCCTTAGCTTCAGAATATGGCATTTGAACGCTTCTCAGTAGCACCTCACCATATGACTTTAGTCTGAGTGAAACCATATAGGAATGATGCTGTTATTTAAACACAACAACAAAATACCCTCAATGCTTTTTTTTTCCCTGAAACATTATTTTAGTCAGAAAACAACCTGGAACACGTGTTGGCAGAGTGATGTGATGTTCTGGGACATCACTGAGTTTTTGTCCCTCTTAAAGAAAACATGGAGTTCATTTCATAGAAAGTCAGAGAAAGCAGCCTTGTGTCAGCAATAGCGTGGCCAGCAGGGACAGGGAAGGGATCTCACCCCTGTACTCGGCACTGGTGAGGCCGCCCCTCAATTCCTGTGTTCAGTTTTGGGCCCCTCACTACAAAAAGGACATTGAATGACTCGAGCGTGTCCAGAGAAGGGCAACGAAGCTGGTGCAGGGTCTGGAGCACAGGTCGTACGAGGAGTGGCTGAGGGAACTGGGGGGGTTTAGTCTGGAGAAGAGGAGGCTGAGGGGAGACCTCATCGCCCTCTACAGCTCCCTGAAAGGAGGGTGCAGAGAGCTGGGGATGAGTCTCTTTAACCAAGGAACAAGCGACAGGACAAGAGGGAATGGCCTCAAGTTGTACCAGGGAAAGTTTAGACTGGATATCAGGAAGCATTTCATTACAGAATGGGTTGTTAGGCGTTGGAATGGGCTGCCCAGGGAGGTGGTGGAGTCCCCATCCCTGGAGGGTTTAAGAGTTGGGTTGACAGCGCTGGGGGATCTGGTGTAGTTGGGAACTGTCAGTGCGAGGTTAACAGTTGGACTGGATTATCTTCAAGGTCCTTTCCAACCTAGCTGATTCTGTGATCAGCTTTAGAGTTAGTGCTTGGACTGACTGGGTTTTTTAATATCAGCACTGCTCATCCTA
This sequence comes from Athene noctua, assembly GCF_965140245.1. Classification (NCBI taxonomy): domain Eukaryota; kingdom Metazoa; phylum Chordata; class Aves; order Strigiformes; family Strigidae; genus Athene; species Athene noctua. The sequence continues at coordinate 13,758,473 of NC_134041.1, read as the reverse complement.
GGTCTATCTGAGTGTAGAAAGAGCAATATGTAATACAGGTATTGCAGCATAATTGAAGTTGAAAGGGATCTCGTATGATAAAGCCCGCTACTTAGAGCAGGGCTAAATTCAAAGTTAGATCAAGTCGTTCAATGTCTGACATACCTTGAACAAATAAAGAGTTTGGGGTTTTGTGATGTAGTTTGGGGTGGGTTTTTTGTATGCAGAAGAAGCTAGTGTCTGTAGCTGATAATGTTTTATCTGTAAGTGTAGGTGGTAATAATATCTTCAGAGTGTCAGTTGTAAAGCTGGTCTTGTTTACATTAAGCTTAAACCATTATCAGCTTTGGTACATCAGCCAGACTAAGACAAGGATTCTGCAGAGGAAATTGGTTACACTGACTAAACTTTAAACACCACATTTAAGATTAAGTGGGGAGTTTGTCTCTGATCCAAAGTGCAGAAAGGGTCTCAAAAACTTTCTGCTTCAGTTTCAGCCTCAACAAAAGCCAAGAGTGGCTATGTTTTAGAGGATAGGGTGGAATAATGCTCCCAGTAACTTTGTTATGTATGACAATTCTCTGGATGTGATACAGAGTATTGCATTAGTTAAGAATGATAAAATCATACGTTGTGATTGAGATTTTACTTTTGTGTTGCTCTGATTAAAAAGGGGTTTTTTTGGTTGGTGGGGATTTTTTGTGGGTGTTTTTTTTTTTATAGTGACTGGCAATAATTATCTAAGTTTTGAGTATTAGAACATCCCCCAAATTTATCTTTGCACCTGTTTAATTTTTTATTTTTCTCTGTAACTTCTTAGGCCAAATTTAACTTGGTTTTGCCTCTTTTATTAACCTGCTCTTATCTCCCATATTTTTGACTTGCTGGTTCTACGTCTCCACTTTGCTGTCTGGATAGAACATTGACATTGTTGTTTAATTAATCCAAGTTGACTGTTATTCCAATTAATTCCTACATTAGCTCTAATGTAAATCTTTGCTAATTAGATTTTTTTTTTCTTTCCCTTTTTGGACAATTTTCAAGGGAAAGTAGTGGGGGAGAGGACTGTCTGCTTTTTTTCCCTTTGTTTTATAAACAGTATCTCCTCATGTATGGCAGATGGTGTATTTATTTCAATTAGTTTGTAAACTACTTCAGATGCACATCTTTAGAACTCTAGTTTTAAAATATCTTTATAAGCATCTTTTTATTTCCTCATAAATACATTTATGTAATGAATAAACATTCCTAATGACACCTGAGCCCAAGAGAGTTTTTCCTGTTCAAGTATCTACAGCAGCATGCTCCAACCCAACTTCTCTGCTTTCTGTCTAGTCAAGGTAGCATGGGCTGAACGTTTCTAGTGCTGTCCACTGCAACGGCATACTTAGCCACTGAGAATGTGTGGTGCTGCTTTTTTTTCTTCCCCCGCCACAGTTTTGTTCTGCTCCTGTGAGGCTTCTTCAAAGTTTTCTTTTGTCCTTGCACAATTCAGTGATCAGATTCAGTTCGACTGACATGTGAGACAGCCTTACTGCCTAGGCAAATGGTATGCATTTGGCTAGTGTGTATAATGTTAAACCTGGGGTGCATGTGGGTCAACAAGTGGCTCAAGCAGACTTACCTGCCTGAAAAGACCATAAGGAAAAAGAGTTTGTGGCCGCTCCAACCTAGCACCAGCAAGAAATGTGTCTCTCTGGAAAATACCATTTACCCTCACTACTTAGATGGAGTAAAATCAAGATTTTGCAGCCAACTGCGAAGATCTCATGCTGGTCACAAAAAAACCCCCCAAACAAACCAGAAGAACCCCACAGAAAAAAATATACCCTCACTCTTCACATCAGATTCAAGAAGCTTTTCAGGAGTGGGAGGATGGGGAGTGCGGATGGGGGTATTTTGGGGAAAAGTATAAATTATTCTATGTAATTTGTTGAGAAGTAACTCATTATTGGACTTAGTCAAACTTTTTCATTAGAACATTTTCACCAAAGAAAACTTAAGACTTTCGATTAAGCAGAATTTTCCTCTGTTCCTAGAAAGCATTTACTAGAAAGCCTGAGATGGATATAAGAGTAGGCATAAATAGGGAAAAGGTGTGGTTTTGGTTTTAAGCTGTAAGATGTCTAGTAGGCAGTCTATAAAAAATAATAAATGAAAAATTTAAAAACCTCTCTTTGCAAAAGAAAAAGCAGTCTAGAGGTAAATGAAAGTTATGCCTTACCATGGACAATTTCAGAAGAAAAATTCCTTGAGTGTATTCACTTTTTTAAAAAAATCTGTGTTTGTACAAGCCCAAACATAATTTTCCAATAAGATATGCGAGGCAGAGAGAATGAAAATTTGTCACTGTAGCAAGCAGCAGGAAGATATACTTCAGTAAGCATGAAATTACAGTTTTCTTAAAGACTGAAAATTGTTATGCTACTTCCCCTTAAGCAAAGTATCCAACGAACTCTTCAGTAACCTAATTTTACTTTTCAAATACATAACATTCACCATAGGCTTTCAATAAATTGACTAAACTTGTATTTGGTGTAAAATAGGGTGAGATAAAAGTACAACACACAAACATGCTATCTTTCCACCAAATCCTTTAGGTTGGAAGGAACCTCTTGGGATTATCTAGTCCAACAACAATGTTACACCAGGGTCAGCTAGAGTGGGTTGTTCAGGACTGTGTCCAGCTGGGTGTTGAGCATCTCTAGGAAAGGAGACTCTACAGTCTCTCTGGGCAACCTGTTCCAGTGTTTGACAACCTTCGTAGTAAAAAAGTTTTTTCTTGTGTTCAGATGGAATTTAATGTATTTTAAGTTGTCCCCATTTTCTCTTGTTCTGTCACTGGGCACTACTTAGAAGATTCTGGCTCCCTCATCTTCATTCCCTCCCATCAGGTATTTACACATATTGGTAAGATCCCCTGAGCCTTCTCCAGGCTGAAGAATCCCAGGTCTTTCAGCCTCCCCTCATATGAAAGATCCTTCTGTCCCTTAAACATCTTTGTGGTCCTGCACTGCACTCACTCCAGTAAGTCATTATCTTTCTTGTACTGGGGAGCCCAAACTGGACACAGTACTCCAGATGCAGCCTTGCCAGTGCTAAATAGGGAGGTTCACCTCCCTCAACCTGCTGGTATTTTTAGATGCCTCCTGAATTCTGAATGAAACTTCCACTCATTTATACCTGATTTCAGAAGTAATTTTTTTTTTCCTTTAAGAAAAAGAATACAGAGTGACTTACCCAAACATGGGTAATTTTACGTTAAAGTATCTATCATTAGGTACTTGGTACCTGAAAATGTGTTGTTCCTGCTCTGTATCATAAAGCAGTTCTGAAAAACTCTGCTTGATACAAACCCAATTATTCTTTCCAAGTTACCAGTACTGACTTTAAACTGAAGCTTGTAAATCTTCTGGTTATAATTTGTTCTAAAAGGCTGTTCAAAGTTTATGCTAATTATGTTAGTCACACTTACATAATATTGGCCATTAACATGGTGCTTTTCCTCTGTGGATTTCCAGAAAGCAAATATAAAGTAAACCTTGAACCTTCAAAACCTCAGTGCATGCTAAGTATCATGAATGGTGACTAATCCATTGACTTTTTAACTGCACATGCAGAATTGCAACCTGTATTTACAAAAGTTGTTTCACAAATGAAGAGGTGAAGAGACTTCATTTATTTTTTTTTAAATCTCAATTTCAACCTTTTTGTAAACCTTAAAATTCTGAATTATAAATCCAATCTGGTAATATTTTAACTAATGCTGGTGAGGCAGCTTTGCTGTGGGAGATCATGCAACACTACAGTAACTACACAAGAGCTAAGGTGATTTTGAATATGTTCACACCTAAATATAATGCCTGCTCTGAGCTGTACACAACTGTTGTTAGCATGACCAGGTTAATAACATGATATGGAATCCTAACTCCCTTTCAAAAGACTAAAACCACCACTGTAGTGGAAATACTCTTAACCAAACTGTTCTGCTAAATTTTAAAAGAAATCATATAATCAAAACTAAATAACATGGAGATTTACAAATGTAGCAGCTAAATTAGGAATCCTACTTACCGACAACAAAAATTATGTTTGATTTCTTCAGATCTTCTGAAAAGTCTAAAATGAAAATAAAGTCTTTAGTTTTCAAGAGCTACTAATTTTAATCTTAGCTACTTTCTACACTGAACTGTGTAATATTAATGCAAGGTGATCTCATTTTACTAGATTTACTTTCTACTATAATGCTCTGCATTCCAAAAGGAGCTATTATTCACAAACCTGTTTATCTCCCAGTTTCGTAGTTCTCACTGCAGATATGATAAAAATATTTTACCTGAAAATTAGACTTTGCACATACACATCAGTTCTTTTAAAAAAAAGAGAAAGAGGTGGGAGGGGGAAAAGAAGAGAAGCAGATGCGTCTTGATGTAATAATGTGCCTCCTGAGCCATTGCATTTTTACCTGACTACATTATTACATTATAATTGCTATGGAAGATTGTTCACATCCCATTCAGATTTTATTTGGTGCACTACTGAGATGTAGTCTTAAATTCCCCCTGAGCCTCAAATTCAGCCAAGTAATAATAATCTTAACAGAAATCCAGGTATTACTGTCACTTTAGCACCAAAACTACTCTGTGTACTACAGCTTTGCCTTTTACTGAAATTGTATGTTTTAAAAAAGCAGTTCCTTCTAGTCTGAGTCCCAGTCATTAGCCTGATTATACCAGTACCGAAGGCAACCTTGCATCATCTAAGCCTGCTGGAATTTTATTATGCTTTGACTTAATCACCTACAAGACACATTAATTTACCGCACATAATTTTGGGTTTTTTTATTGATGTGTACATCTCTTATTACCTAACGCCATTAGCCATAAAAGGTTTTGATTAATCCTTTCATTCCTCTTAGACTCTTAGCAGCCCAGACTTTCCAGCAAGCTTTTTGTAACCACTGATTTCTGAAAACACCGATGAGATTTGATGCACAGATTAACAGTAATATTTTCTCATAATTTTCAACTACTGGCTTAGAGAGCATAGAATATCTTTTGTAAGCTTTAATTTGCATTCAAACAGAATGAAGATAATAAATTATTTGAGGCATGACTTTCACAATACAAACCTGAATTCACTTTACCTTCTAAGTAACTATTTACATACAAGGGGAAATCAAAGATTTCAAAATTAAATGGAAAATGACACTGAAAAAAAGACTCACCTCCTGTGCTCTCATAACCAGAAAAGCTTGACTGATCCTCCTCCTGTGAATTAAGTAATTGACAAATTGAAATGGATATTCTGCACAGTTTGCATTTCTTCCTATATCTGCTTATGTGTATCTTAACATCTTCTCTATGTTTTAACCTCTTGATTTTTAATCTATGTTGAGAAATGGTTAACAATGTCACAGAAATGCTGGTAGCACTGATAGAACATGAGCATGAAGAACTCAAGATAACTTGAGATGATTAACTGGCCCATATTATTTTTGCAAGGAACAGCTTTTTCAGTGTCCAACTGCACCATTACAGCATGATATTTAAAACCAATGTGCGTGCTGAATTGCTTCCAAACTAAATATGGTATGATAAGCTGTTAGTAGTGGAAAGGCAATATTGGAGTAAGTTCTAGAAGTGAGCCACAGCATAAAGATTAAATTAGTCTTTGGTCTAAAACAACTTGAATGTGTTTACCTTCAGAATGCAACACAAACTACAAGTTGTTAAAAAGGCTGCTGAACCTCAAAGAGGGATTACACCAGGCAAATGCGGAACTTGGCCTGATACTTCCCTGATACTTGGGTATTTTGAATTATTTTGTCACGTGTGGTATAGTACAACCAATGAGGAATTACAAATACTGGCCAGCAAGAGTGTCAGAGTGGGAATTCTTTATTGTTCTTATAAATCAGAATTATATATATGCAGGACAGTCTGGGTTATATAGTGTCAATATACTCATACCATCAGTTCTTTAGTCTATAAAATGTCAATAATAGCACCAACAGTAACATGCTCATATTACATCACTGGTGTGTAGTATCAACACAGAATACACTATGCTAGTCCTCTCAAAATAGCACAGGGTTATCAAGCTGTAGTCTCTTAACGTTCTGCCTCAGCATGCTGTCAGAAATAGCCGCTGTTCGAAATTTGTATAGCTGCATGGATAGATGAAGCGAAACAAATAGCAAGGTGAATAGAACTGGTAAACTACTGGCCACTGTAATTTGCAAGGCTCTTGCACGACCCTTGCAGCATTCTCCTTGTGTCCCCCTTATCACTGGAACAGAAGTACTCTTCATTAGGCTGAAGTACCATTACATTGGCTACATAGAGCATTTTCTTTTTTTGATTCACAGCAATTCTCAGCCTATTACACTGCAGCAGGAGAACTGCCATCTTAAAAAAAAAAAAAAGGGGGGGCAAAATTAGAAAAAACAACTGGACACACTAAGCTTGCAGGAGAGTACTTCAGGAATTTTATTTTTTTTTAAATAAGACATTAATCTCTTTCCTACAATTCAAGTGACAGTATTAAGCCTACGTGCTTTTTTCTTTGATGTAATAATACAATAAAATCTTTTACCCTGCAAAGGTTTTATTACATATAAAAGGCCTGGTTTTAGATTCAACTTCTTATCATGCCTTTGAAGGTTTATGGATCAAAATAATTTTAGGCACAGAGTTTAGAGTTAAGTTTCTTTAAAAATCAAGATCACACAAGTTTACAATCAAATGAAAGAGGCATTACTTCTTTCAAGTACTGCTCTTTGTTCTCCCCTATAATTGCAGAACAAAACTGACTCTGTAACCCTGGTGGGATGCTCAGAGCAGCAGCTGATAATAAAGGTCAATTTAAGTCAGGAACAGCTCTGATTTTTTAGAGCTAAGATATGTAAAAACTAGACACAGAACTGAAGTTAAATAAGCTATCAGCTGCTTTTATTTGACCAACCATATCTGCTTTAATAGAACAACATGTTAGCTAACCAACAAGCCATGTTTGCACAAGGAACAACTGCTATCAAAAGCCATTAAAGTGAATTCTAATCACTACTCAGAAGCAAGTAAATAGGAAGTGTGACAGTGACATTGACCAGAACCCGGAACATCAAAATAATGAATTCTGCTTAGATCTGTAACTGCTCACTTTTCAGGTGCAGAAATACTGTTTTCAAGTGAATTGCGCTTTTTTTGGCCATATTTTCTTTTCAAAGTTTCTGTTTCATGATTCTGTAAGGCGACTCAGCGCACAGCTTGATAAGTGCGACAAACAGCCCTGCTGAACTTCCATGAAAAAAGAAGCTTCCCTGTATTTCAGAGAATAAGTTATTCCATAAAAACATTTTTTTCAGACAGAATTGAACAGCACCCAGCTGGGGTGGAAAGAGGTCCTGAAAGCCTAGTCTCTAAAGGAGCTGTAAGAAGTCAGGAGGAACAAATCAGAACTGTTGGGCTACAATTAATTTGGCTTTGATGACAAGGTATTTCTACACAGTTTTCACTATTCCATACTTCAATTCAACTTAGAACCATTTCCCTTCACCCCTTTCCTCCCAATCTCCTCAAAAGTGCAATAGGTTTTTTGCTGATCTTGGTGAGCAGCTAGACTTGCTCAAGGGACTAGGGTTTCTAGTGCCTTGAGAGAGCGGCAGAGACTGGCATGCTGGTTAATGCCAGTCCCCTCATACTTATGTTTGACAATACCTACTTCTGATTGTGTCTTTCTATCAAGTAGGTCTCTAAATGGTGAATGGCAGGTTACCAAAGTGCTTTGGAAAATAACTTGGATTTAGCAAATGATCACATAAGGAAAAGTCCCACCAACTACTAGAGATTGCTAATAGTATTTTACAAAACATTGCCATCAGGAATACAGGTTGTATTCCTGCATCAGGAATGCTAGGCTGTGAAGTAATTTCCATAATTAAAAAAACCTGACAGTAAGTCACAGCAAAGAATAAGGAAATGATACAGAATTCTCCAGATCTTTGAGTTTTGCTGCAAAGAACTAGGACTCTTAAGTCATATAACTTTAAAGAAAGCAGTATATTTTTTTAAGGATGTGACATTTTCTTCAATAGGATTTAATGACAACTGTTGTGAATGTTTGTTACCTGATGAAAAGCAAAAACTTTTCTGTTACCCATTAATAACCTCTGCTCCAGTCCTTGGTTTTGGTTTGGTTTTGTTTTGTTTTTGTAACATGGAAAAAAGTTCTCTTATCACCTTGTTGTTACATGAATGTTTCCTGAAAATAGTGGTGAAAAGTGACTGCTACATTTTATTCAGATTTCTAACAGATATAACAAGAGTTCCTCCTAGAAATTTACTGAAGAGGATAACTAATCATGGATTAAGGAGAAAAGATGCAGTAGAGCATCTTTTAAAATACAGCATGATTGCTGCCTAAAATTATGCTCAATTTTCAAGACTGAATTTGAGAATGTAAATATACAAAGGAACATGTCACAAAGGCACAAATTACTAAAATAAAAACTACATGTTTCTCTGCCTAAAAATATTGAGACTCGAACTTAATATGTAAGAAAAAAAGCAGCATAGACAAGCATAACTGTAATACAGAATGACATAATGTATACAGTAGAAAGTACAGGCAAGAACTGACTGTAGTTTTATCATGGCGATCCCATCAGCATTCCTTTGGGAATGTAGGTATATATCTACCAATTTCTCAGCACACTGTAGTTATATAATTTTCCCTTTGTTGCTAGGTATGCAAAACACTTATGTACTCCTGTAGCATTTTATTTCTTCAAAGAACACTGCAGTTCCACATAAATCTTCCCTGTACTTCCTTTGGGAATAGAAGCAAGGGCATTATTTCCATTTTAGCAGAGATATTAGGTGACTTGTCAATGTAAACAGAGTTACATATGGAAGCAAAACTAGATTTAGGACTTCGATTTCCACTTTCACATCTTTAGCCTATAGTATATTTACTTCAAATTCTAGTCCTTAATAAAGTAATAATAAATGAAATCTCAAATGTTTGCAGATGATGCTTCTACATCTAGTACCCTTAAAATCTGCTTTAGCTCTCCCTGATTAAGAATAGTTTAAGGAATCAGAAAGTAGTATGAGATGTCTGTTGAGCACTGTCTGGGTATACAATTTGTCTGCTTCAGCACAGTCCAGTCTGTCACAACTTCTGTGGTTCTGGAGTTTGACATGTCTTTGCAGCTGGATTTAATAGGCATACACCTAATCACAAAGGATAGTCTTTCAGATTATATGTATACAGCCTCTGTTTATAAAAATGTAGTTATCACTAAGTGGCGTCATTATATATTTTGCAAAATGTGAAGACCACGAGCAAGCTCTGTATAGGCAAAGTTAAGCATCGGAAGAAACTGGGGCTAGTCAGAGCTGAGCTGTGGAATTCGTCTTCTAAATTCATGTTTTCTTCCTGTAAAAGTGAATGTTTGGTTTTTATGAGATACGCTGGGTATGAGCATATGTATGGGCAATTGTTCCTTGGGAATGGATCATATGAGCCATACAGTTGCTTGCTATTAAATTCATCATTCAAATCGCTTTTTGAGGCTGAGCTGCTTTCTGCAAGCTGAGTGTTAAAGTCTGCCTCTGGAAAGCAGGGGTGGCTGTGCTCTGACCTCCTCTGGTCCACAACTAATGAATAAGATAAAACAGTAAATAAGATAAAAGTAAATAAGTAACTAAGATAAAATACATTAAAAAAGTAACTAAGATAAAATACATTCAGACTTCAAAGCTTTTTTTTTCCTAGAAGAGTTATTTGTGTCAAAAAGGACTAGCAGTAATTAATAAGAGAGAACAGTACTAATGTTATTTTGGGTGATCGTTGTTTGTTGGGAGTACATACAACTGGAAAATGCAAAAAAAATATCAGTGTTTATAATAGCATCTACAAAATGCTGACAGATTTTTAGATCACTGTGATACCCTTTTACTTCTGGGTTTCTAGCAAAGACAAGAATTTCTGACATGATTCTTTTAAAATGAACCTAATTATCAGTTCTGAAAATAAAACAAATTTATATCTATACAGAGGTAGAGATTAACTAATTTTTAACACTTGTAAACTAAGATCAAGTTATCTAGCTTTTAAAGATAGGCAAGATTTTTTTTTCAGATTTTTCATTCTTGTTCTTCTATAGCATATAGAATAATACCTATCAGTACTTTAGAGGGGGAAAATCACAGTCTGTTTGCTATAGTGTGTGAAGGTTGGGTTTTTGGTAACTTCTGTAGGTTTTTTTAATGACAAGAAATGCATGTGATGATTAAGTGTGAAAATGAAAGCAAAATTTATTTAGTTTCATACTGATTTCCAGACACTGGAAAACTGGAAAGAATTTGAAAGAAACTAACTTTTAAGGGCAAACTTACCAACCAAGGTATGCAATAAGAGCACCCCTTCCAGCAGGGTAACAGCATTTTGCATGATCGGAGCAGCCTAAGAGCGTTCTAGTAAACCAAACGCTTCATCTGCAATTTTTATATTAGGTTTAAAAGACTGAACTAGAGGGGACAACGTTGTTTCTAACTTGGAGAACAACTGGGACTTGATTTTTAAATATCTTTGAGTTTTGAAGACATTTGACACTCATATTGTCTGTGCACAGTTATTATCTATTGCTCATTTTAAAATACTTGTCACATACAGTGTTGTTACTTTTCAGTAGATCTGTATTTACAGAAAGTTCCCAGTGCCTTCAAAATTCTTCCCAGAACTTATTGCTGCTTTTCCTTTATTGTTCTTCTTTTCAGTAAATCACCATCACTCCTTAAATGATTCTTCTCTATGTATTTATGCTATTTGGTATAAATTCTCCCAGGGACTTTTTGTTGCATCAAGCTACTGCAGCAGGGAACCTCGAGTGCATTTGAACCACAAACTCAGAGCTGCTTAGCTCCTTTTCTTGGACTGCTCATGACAACCTGAATGAATGGATCCCTCAAATCATACACCATTGGCACTATATGCAGAGTCCCTCTGTCCTGAACTGTTCCTTTGCCTTCTGAGACCTGGATTTCAGTGCGGTGGGTTGTTTTTTTTGTTTGGGTGATTGGTTGTTTGGGTTTTTTAACTTTAGATGAAAAAGGCTTTTCTGCAGGCCAGTCTCAATTCAATTTCCAAAAAGAAAACAATCTTGGCACAGAGAAGGACAAGAATAGGGTGTTGTACAAATAAGACCAGCATGTGGTCTCAGATCTCATGATGTGCTGCTAATAAAAGTTGACAGCTGTGCTCAAATTTTACATCTCAAAGACCACCTCTGCTTAATGTTTGGCCAAGCATATTCTAGGTTTACTAAAACACTTATTTATGTTTTATTAGGTAGTTTTATAACTTTCAATAAGGAACTTTTACAGTATTTATAAAGAACTTCTTTATCAAGAAGGAATTTAACTGTAGGAAGAAACAGACAGCTGATCTGAGATGCACTATTGTGAAGGAATTCTAAAACTAGGCCACTGCTCACTCCTTATGACTGGTATTTAAGCCCAGATTGACTAAAGTTGACTGCACAGTCACGGGATACATAAAGAGTAAAAAGACACCAAATAGGAAACATATGGCTTCCTGAAAATACATAGAGGATTTTTTTTCCAGTGTACCCAGAGAAGCCACTCTTCTGCTTCAACACAATACAAATAAGTTATTTAAAGGGCAGTTTGTATCCCATATAGCAAAACAGCATCCTTGCAATCATTGCAGTTTTAATTACTGTGTTAGTGTGAAAATCTATAGTATTTACTTTGACAGTGATTAAGAAATATTAGTATGTTTTATAAAAAGCCGATTCTTCTTCAGTGCTTTAAAATATAGGAATTGTTGCTATAAATATTTTTAAGGAAGGGCTTTGGTAGCTGTCTTTAGGTATGCTGGGCCATGTAAAGAGAACTGGTCCATAGCTCTGAATAAGGTATCTAAATCTAGGAGGCAGGGAGGCAGGGGAGGGATTTAAAATACACCTTTGCCTTTTTTTATCAGCTTTAGGTTCAATATAAAATGTTCTGATGTGGATCCTATTTGTCTCAACTGTGTGAGATGCCTGATATTCCCCAAGAATTATGCTGTTTCTCTGGGCTGTAAAGGTAGACATGTAAAATGCAGAACTCATAAATTTAGCTGTGAAGTTATATTTTGTGCATGAAAGGATAAGTCCTCAGTTTGCCAGCTGAAGGGCAAGCTGGTGTGAGGAAAGGAGGTACATTATCCTAGTGCTATTGCCTAGAAAAATGAGGGTGAGATACTGTAAATTGTAACACTTTTTCTACAGACACCTTCCACAAGCCACAGAGAAGAGCCTCCTAAATTACTGCAAAAGTATTCAGTGAAGCATAAATGCAGCACATCTTGAAGAATTATGCTGTCACTGTTGTTTAAATCTCCAGTAACTCAGATGAGCTCACCATCCTTGTAACCAAATCCTTGCGCCCTGTACGGCAACAATTTCTGGTTCAAAATCAGAAAAGAAATGGGGTGCAAAGACTTCAACTAACATTGGCAGTTCAGCCTGCCCTACTATATGTATCACCAGAAAGTAAATCAAAATAATGTCTGTGAAAGGAGAAGCAAACAACTGTTTCTGGCATTCCAAAGAAAAAAATGCAGACTGAGTCTTTAGCAATTTTTTTTCCCATTTCACTATGGTTTGCATGGGGGAAAATAGAGCAGTAGGCTTTCTTTTGCATGCCTTTACTGCAGTGTACAATGGTGATTTTGAAAGAGAAAAATAATTCTTCAATCTTACAAAATTATATAGAAGCACCAAAATACAATTGGTTTGAGCTTATTAAGGGAGCACTTTGTAACAGGCAAACCATAGTACTTTGTTTCTAGAACTGATTTTTTTTTTTAAGCATTTAATAGGATAGTTTCCATGGCAACTTGAACTGAACAGATTGTTCATTGACTTCAGTACATTTCTATTAAACATCTTTTCTCTGTAGTTAGGCCTGCCTCTCCAGCTCTTTCATCTCTTTGGATGCTTGTTCATTATCTCTTTTTGCAGATATCCTTAAACTAGATTGGACTCCACCTTTCTGTGCTCTTTAATAAAAACAAATGTTGAGGGAACAGAGTTTTACAGTCATTCTCTGAGTTTCCCAGAGTCCATTTTCTTTTCTATGGCGTACTCCTGTTTTAATCCATTTCCCTGTAGAGTCAGAATCTGTAATTCAAATTGATACCGCAGACTATCAGTGGAAGAGAAATGGACACCGCAGAACTGTTCAGCATTAAAAGCCCAAATGGCTTCTGGATACTCTTCGTTGTTTGACTAAGACCTGTAACGATTAAAGCTGCACAGCATATATGAATAAAACTGTTATACCAGAAGTTCCTTATGTTCTCAAATAAAGAGAAAGCATACAATTAATATAGTACATTCTAGACGTGATCCCTTAAATAATTTCATTAATGTTTATCTGATTTTGAAAGGTAGCTTTAGGAGTCTAAATCAAAATTTCTCTTGCTAATGGAGATGTGCAGTTTGCTCTTTGTCGTATTATAATGTACTGGAGTACTGGGTCTTAAGGGTTAAATAAATTACTGGATTGAATCTTTGATGTAGAGAAAATGGAGTCAAAACACAGTGATAACTTATATGAAACACAGTAAATGAAGGAAAACGATCTTTGATTTAATCCACAGAGCTTTAGTTAAATCAGGCTTTCAGTCTGCTGTTGCCCAGTTTTAGGATTATTTGTGTCCTGCACTGAAAAAAACTTTCAGGGCCTTTTCATTTTCTCTCTTGAATATTTAAGATTCAAGCTATGATAATCAGTCAGGCCGAAAATGTTGTTATAGTCTCGGTAGCAATGGAGTCTGTTTTTCATCAGTTCACCTAAAGCCTTCCTCCTGCTCCCCTAAAGCCTGGGTTCATATGTGCTCAGGGTGGGAAATGACAGCAAGCTGTAAGAAGAATTGTCACTACATGGCAACAACTTTTAATCAAGAGCTTGTTTCCTCTCCTTAGAATGAGAGCAAGTCTCTTTGAGGGCTTTTTTCCTCCACTTCATTTTGGTTTTGCTTGTTGCTTTTCAAGTGATCTGTCACATTTTCTAATTATAAAACATTCTATACTTGCAGCAAAGATTGGGTTATGCAATTTTCTTAATTCAATAGATTGCCTGTCACTGCTGAACAGAAAACCTTTTATTATCTTCCAGACTTTTTTACATTTACTTTTCCTAGGTCTTTTACACACTTGAGGGGGGGGGGGAAGGCAATCTATCCTTTGCAAGTGCCATTGCATTTACCTAATTGCACAAGTAAATGCAGTCTGACACTGGAAGGACATGGAAATGCCTCAGTTATGGACTGGTAACTTCCTCTGAGGCATAAAAATGCATGTCCGTGTTTTGTGAATGTGAAATATATTTCCCCTGACCCAAATACTAGAAGATGCTAAGAATATTTTTAAGGTTTTTACTTGAAGATTACTTGATTTTCGTATTTCCCAAATTTTACAGTTATCAATTCTATAAGCACTTGTTCAGGAGTGTATTCACTCTAACAGTTGTCTGACTTTGTTTTAACTTTTTCTCTAAGTCGTCTAAATATTCCTCAGACTAACTAAGCTAAGGTTGTCTTGAAAATCTTTTTCTCCCAAGAAAATAATTGGATACTTTTTCTTCTGGAAGTCTTTGATAGGATTCACTGATGCCAATTTTTCAATACTCCCTTTTGACCTGAATGCACTTGAAATAAGCCAAATGGTAGGTTTCTAATTAAAAATCCAGTTCTTAAAGATAAACTTGTCTGATCCCTGGAAACAAGTGCCATTATATTGATAGCCTCTCCAGCAAAGTTGAGAAATTGAATCACAAGTATAAATGAACAGTGAGCAGTGAAAACCTGTATCACACCTAAGAACATTCCAGCAGCAAAAGACAATCCTTACTAAACCCGACACTAGTCACGACAGTGAGTTCTGCAAATTGAGGATTTTCTATAAAGCACAAGTCTTCCCTCATTAGAAGCTATGCTGTTGCACCCAAAAATGAGTGGCTCAAAACATATTCCTGATGTCTTAACATGGGTGACAATACCTGAACCTTATCAGTTTACTGCTTTAATGTTTTTCAATCAAGTTATGAGTAGTGTAATCCATTACTCCAGAAAAGGCTGTAGAGATTGCTACCACACAAAAATTTGACTGGTTCTTCCACAAGGCATTCCCAATGAGAGGTACTGTCTGCTTTTATTTTTTGGAAGAATAAATTTTGGGCTGTCATTCTAAAAGCCTAGATTATTCCTTCTGTAATACAGGATCTGACAGCTACAGATCTGAGAAAAGAAAAATAGTTAGTAGTGATTTGGAGAAAACAGGGTGGGGTTTTGGGGTTTGTTTCTGGGGTTTTTTTAAGAAGGTATTTCCCTCCTGTCTTTCAGTGCTGTAAGGACTTAGTGATTAGAAGTGCTCTAGTTCTTGAAACATCTATGCATAGCGAGTAGGAAACAATCACCTTGCTTTTAATTTAGTTACATGAATTTAACTGAACATTCATATATAAAATGTACAGTATAAAGCTAAAGCTTTTTCTGAGTTATTTTTTATACAATTTCTCCTGTGTACTCCTCCAGAAAATTCAGATCTTAGCTTACGTTAGTGTTGCTTTGCACTGTTTCAACAACAGGTACCAAGTGTTTCCTGAAGCACTTTGCTGTATTTTGCAGCACTCCTAGATGAGCTGATGACTATATCAGCAGTTGGAACCACACCACTCATTTTTCTTAGTCCTGCCCGCCAGTAAGAGGTTATTCTGGAAGAAGTAGTGTACATCTGAAGAACTCGGATACTTCTTTGCTGGCTTAGTTTACACTGGAGATTTTCCTGGCTCATTCCAAGACTGAGAAAATGCAAAGGTATCTGTGTACGTCCGTTTCAGTTGTGCCAAGTGATACTCATCCCCAGCTGTGGCTTTGTCTTCAGTATGTGTTGTGTTCTGCTCTAACCCCCAACTCCTCTTGTTCAGTGACTACTAAGATGTTCTGCTAAAATTCAGCCATTTTTAGCAGCTCAGCTGTGTAAGGTTGCTTAGAAACCAGCCTTCTTATCCCCCACATTCTCATGACAGATTTCCTATGCAGTAACATCACTGCATGACACATTTGTATCCAGACACGCGTTCCTTTTCCACTTGAGATTCTGTAAGTAAAGGTTGTTGGTGCTTTGTGCAATTCATAAACCCCATGTGATAAATCACTGGAGTATTAAATCACTGCCACAGTCAAAATGAGCTCAAGTTTCGAATGCAAGCAGTTTCTCACTCCTGAGTTTAGTTATTGATCATTTTTTCCTGAGAGTAATTTCTAATTTTGTTTTTCTGACTGGGTAGCTAAATGGTATTATGATTTTATGGTAATCTCCATTCCCTTCTTTGCTTCTGTATATAATACTTGCTCGCACCCTTTCAAAATTTAGATGGTAGTGGCTTTTGGTTGCAATTGCTTTCTCCTTTATATTTGTATAAGGCATCTCATATGAACTGGATATATAAAATATTTATAAGTAATAGAAATATATACATTATTTAAAATGTCGCTAATAAAGATATCAGCTTGCAGCTGAAGGGAAATCAGTGTCACCTGCTTCATATTTATATATCTCTCTTTTGACTGAAGGGTTTTTAGCGCTGTTTTTACTTCATTTCTCCACTGTTTGATAGCAGTATTGCACCCTTGCCTGAATGGCAATGTGTTGGTCTGGCAAAATAATGAGAAAAACTAACCACCACATCTAGCAGAAAGAATATTTGCTGTTGACAATCAGGTCATATCATAGTTGTCCTGTTTAGTCTCACATAAGAACCACAGGCAACTTCATTCAAAACTACAGTCAGTGCTTTTATATGGACTGTGCAATATATCATCAGTGAACCATATAGTTAGAAATTATAAATTACTATCATTTTCATATATTTTTTCCGGTAATTTTATTTTGTAACTATAAAACTTGTGCTTATTATTTGAAGAGCATTTCAAACATTATGAACCAAGAGTATAATTTATTTAGTGTTCATATTCTGCCAAAAGAACGTATTTAGAATGTCACTAAAATGCAAAATTTAACATCAACATAACCCAAACATGATTTAAATATACATTCTGCTTTGTAAGGCATAAAGGCCTAAACCCTGCAATAAAGAAGTAGTACAGTCAAGACACAGATGATGAGAAATTTAAGAGAGTTTCCTGAGGTAGACAATGTTTTAAGTAATATTTATGAAAGAATGGGATTTAAAATGGGATTTGGAGACAGAGGTGAGCTGTCTGCTTGAAAAGAGCCAAACTGAAATAACTTGGCTAAAAAGAACAGTAAAAGGATCATGAATTAACAGAAATGAGTAGGGCTGGAATATATAACATGTTGCAGGTGAGGATAAAGTGTTGCATTGAGTACTGTGAAAGAAACCCAATGAATGAACAGATGACACTGAATGAAAATTCAGTTCTGTTGGTCCTGATTTTGTCACTAGCTTTAAAATTTCACAAGAAAAGATATCTTCTGCGAATAATGAGGGAAGAGGTGAGAACATTCACAACTGCATTTAGTTGAATGATAACAGAAACACAAAATAACATTCTTTGCCAAGCTGCTGCTTACAAATCTAGAGAAGTGTTTGTGCTATTTGTGAAGAAAATGCAGAGTTGTGCAAAAGTGAAAGGCAGAAAACAAAACATACAAAAACACCACCCTTAAGTATAGCAATGTGATAGGCAGATGGCTTTAAAATGTTGGGTTTTCTAAGTCATTCTTTTAATGCTTGTCCACAGTGCAGTAACAAGAATAACAACGCTTATCCTTAGCACAGTATTCAAGCCACGGAACCTCCTGTGTTTCAGTTTGTGCCCATTGCCTCGTCTGGTCACTGGACACCACTAAAAAGACCCTGACTCCATCTTTGAACCCTCCCCTTCAGATTTCTGTAGACACTGATGAGATTCACCCCTGAGCCCTTTTCCAGGTTGAATACTCCCAGCTCTCTCAGCCTTTCCTCATAGAAGAGATGGCCCAGTCCCTTAATCACCTTAGTGGCCCTTCACTGGACTCTCTTAAGTAGCTCCATACGTTGTACCAGTGAGCCTCGAACTGGACACAGCGCTCCAGATGTTAGTCTTACCAGTGCTGAGGTGAAGATTAGAGGAAACCCTTTCTAGCCTCCTTTCTTCCTATGTACATGGAAAACATTATCAAAATTTAGTTTTTAGATGTGGATAGAATGGGATCAGTAGAAAAGCTTGTTACAACACACTGTAAGCATTTGTTGGTTTATTCTTAAAAACACTCTTCTTTTTTGAGGGGAGAATGTTTGATTTGGTTTGTTACATTTCACACTTTTTTGTACTTACATCCCTCTTCTTTGAAAACTGTTTTACTCCTCTTTCTTAAATACACAGTAGACTTACAGCGCGTTCCAACAATTCTATTTGCCACATTTGCCAGCATTTTAAAATTTGTGGAGGAAACTCAGCAATGTATAGCAATGGAAGATAGGGACTGAATACCACAGTAATAATCACTCTTTTCTCATAACCAGAAAGCAACCTCTGTGTATCACAAATTTACTTATATGGCACTTTGGCTTAGGTATCCTTAAAGTTCCACCACCTTGTTCAGACAAACTGTAAAGCACAGTATGTACATAAACTAGAAAACCGTCTACAGAGAGACCATAAATACATAAAATTACCTGGTCTTCAAAGTCAAATTCTGTATAAACAGTATCTCCAGAATCCATTATCAGACTGCAGTCAAGTTCATTTGTCCCTAAAACGGGAAAGAAAATTAGACTTCGGAAATGAATTGGAAATTTTCACTTTGTGATGGAACACTAATATTTCCAGTTGTCAGTATGTATGCAAAAACTGTGATCCAAGGAACCATTCAGATGTCCTAGAGTACCCAGGTGAATGGTATGCCACTAATAAAGCCTTGAAAGCATCCATAAAAACTACCACAAAAAATAATAAGGAATGGTTATACTAAAAGGTGAATTGTTCCAGCTAGACTGCAGACTTATTGGGCACGGTGTTTTGCATGCCATGACTTGCAATTGTAAAAATGTAACAGGGATCTTGACTCAGGAGAGAATACAAACCATGTTTAGGAAAGCAAAAAAATACTGACTAACTGGGGATTAGCAGATAAGCATCCTGGAGTGATGCTGATGGGGAAGCAAAAGCAGCCATACTTCCAGCAGCAACAGTCCCATTCCTACCCTACCCCTTTCTAAGGTGGTGGTGTGGCTCTGCCCCTTCTCCCCATCATCTTCCTGTGACAGGATCAGCAAGCCATGCAGCCTCTTGCACTTGGGGATGACAAAATTCAGTCGCTGAGAAGCCTTGACCTGGCTGAGCTTTACAGTTTAGCTTCAGCTGAACTGAAGGTACAGGCTAACAGAAACTGGGCTTGGTATTTCAACAAGTTGTGCGGGGGGGGGTAATCACTGCTAAACCAGAATGGGAGGATAAACCACTAATCACCTTTCTATATAAACAGAGGAAGGGTGCAGCATGGATATCATATTCTGACATCATCAACCCATTCAGATTATTTTACTCCTGGGCAGTGAGGAAGAAAATAGCGTCCTGTGCCCTCCAGATGATGCAGGCCTAAACCAAATCCTGCATGTATTCAACATATGTTAAAATGTCAAAGGCATCTGACTACAGGAGTATTTTTCAGAGCATTAGTAATACGAGAATAACAAAACCACTGTAATAACACAGAGATCTAAACAATATAACCAGCCAGTAGCCACAGGTGAGTCCAATCACTGTCTTCATGTGGGGAGCAACAGGTAAACCAGGGGAAGTATAAGAGATGCGGTCTGTTTTGTGCTCTCATGTCCCCAGCCAGACAAGATCACTGATGAGGAAGAATATAACTCCCTCCCTCCTGGGTTACAGGTGTCTCTACCTGGTGTGATGTTCCTGCAAGCACTGGCATTGAGGATACATAGTTTTAAGACTATTGCTGACCTGGAGTTGTTTTCTCACCATCAGAGATGTTTGTATGGGTGGCTCTTTGTAACAAGCACTATCAGCAACAGATTTTGCAGTTCAATTTCTGCCAGATGCATTTATGTATTATCTGCTTTTGTTTGCTTTTAAAGTTTACATAGTAATAATGTATGTGCGTGGTGAGCTAAACATCACTAAGAACAGAGGAGAGGAACTGAATGTCATGATGACTAAAACCATAACTGCTTGGTAGAGATGATGATTCCAGGATGTCTTAGTTTGCAATCCATATTACAATTACTGCTAAATTCATCTTCAATGCAACTCTTTGGACTACGTAAGAGATACCAGGGAAAGACCTGGGTCTACCATCTGCTGGGTATTTTTTTTCTCCCCCCTCCCCCTAATGTTTGTGTATACTTTATCAGATTGCTATAAAAAAAAAAAATCAGGGATTCTACTCTTGCTACTGTAGAATGTCATGTGTATATGCAGCATGCTCTCTGGCATATACACTTTATGGTCTTTTGAAAATACCTGTCTGTAAAAGATATACACAACCAAACAGATTTATAACTGCTGAGACAATCCTAATTTTTTGATTTATTTTACACAGCTGACATCTCACTCTTAACACTGTGTCATTGTTGGTAATATAATTTAACTGAGCCTTAGTTGTCACCAGCATTGGCCTACCTTGACACATCAATCACTTTTAAAGGCGCTTGCATGCAACTATTTGATTAACTGTCACTTAACTACCAAGAGCAGTATGTATTCTTAACTAGAAACGTTAATATGAAATATGGTGCTGCAAACTTGAATGTAAAGGTCAGGCTGAAAATGAACATTCATGCATAATGTATCTTAAGTGATAAAAGCCATAATGGTTATATTATTATAATATGGTCAAGCATCTTATGGCCTTTTTTCTTGAACTAGGGCACCAGTTTGCTTAGGGGAGCATAGCTCCTTTCTAGGGTATGTTCCAGGAAGGTCAGGAAAACTGAAAATATGTGTCTTTCTTGGTTTCATGAAAACTAACAAAACCCATAACCATCTATCACTGAACAGTATACAGACTTCTCTACCTTTCTCAAATTGCCTAAAGACAAACCTACCAGAAACTAATTGAAACAAATGACTACTCCCAGGACAAGATAAAGTAATGAGGGGACATACAAGTGTACTTGTGATATTTCTGGTGCAGTATGAATAAGCATGAGTAGTTTGCTATCCTCCAGCTTAGTTGTTGATGGAGGGAGCATATTTTGCTGAGTTTGGACCGAATCTTGCCAAAACAGGTCTTCTAGGGGAGGAGAACAGTCTTGCTAGCTAATCACTAGTAAACGTGGCAGCAGAAGCATAACAGACAGCCATGCAGCAAGGTACTGGGAGTCAGTAATCTTGGTGGTAAGCAAAGCTACTGACAGGCTAAAGCCAAGGGGAGAGTGTGAGAAAGTGGATAATTCAAAACTCAGCTCAGGTTTTCTAAGCCCAAATTTCAATGAAACATTTTATGTAAAACTTGTGGCAATGTTCAGCTATCAAAAGACAAACACAAAATGTTGGCTTAAGGAAAAGAGGAGGATTAGTTAAAGCGTTTGGAAGCAAACATGCCCTGCTGCTTTCAATGGGTCTGCAGGCTGCACATCTCATGTTCTGACAACAAAACCACTGATCATGAGTAAGTTTCATTGCCTTTTTTGAGTAAGTTATGTTGTTTATCTTTTGATAAGTTGGTACACTGAGAACTAGGGTATAAAAAAAAATTAATACTTGTTTACTATTAGGCTAAGATTTTACAGTCTGAACTGTCCTAATTTCTTTCTAAAGGATGCTCCATTCCACCAGATAATCTCAGCTCTTTATTAACTTAGACCCTTTGTGTGCTTGTAGGAACCTGTTGCAAACAATCTGAGAAACTGTTGAGCTTCCCCTTTTGAAATTAATACAGTTTAAAAAAAAAAATTAAGAAAATGCATCAAAACTCTACTGCCATGGAGAAAAAGGTACTCTCATGACTTAAAATATGCTTCCTCTATTTCAGTGCATGCATAAAGTTGAGGTAAGGGAAACCTGGTTATTTTCATGTGCCCTGTTTTCCTTAGGGAGAAAGCAGAGAGGATTTTATTAGGTACAGTACTGCACAATTAAAAAATAAATCAGTTGAAGTTTTTATTAAATCCCCGTCAACTGAATAATCAGCTCTCGGGGGGCGGGGAGCAGGCTGCTGAAAAAAGGAACAGCAGATCAGCTAGAATGCATTCCTGGTTTCGCTAGGCTTTGTATCTTGACACTAAAGGCATCATTCATAAAGATTTGTCTTGCCAGGAACCCAGGAGGATCCAATGACACAGCACTGAGGGACAAGTTGAATTAACGGGTGGTTGCAGTTGTCAGCACACCCTTGTACAAGAGCTACCACTGCCAGGTCTGACAGTCGGGGAAAATGCACAGAGGGGTGCAGGGCTGTGCTCAGCCACTTCCTTCACCATGAGGCTGTACTTTTAAATTTTATGCTGCATCTTACATATTCTCTGTTGCTCCTAAGCTGAATTGCAGAGGATTGGTCATGGAAAGCTGAGAGGGTATGGCTGTTACATGCAGGTGTATGATTCCTACCACAGAAATGCACCGCAGAACCAGGGGCATCAGGGCTGTAAATGTCTCTGGTCCTATAAAACCCTTCAGTGTTCTGAGCCTGGGTGCATGTCACTTTCTCTGCAAGTGTTTTCATGAATGTAAATGTCAAGCATTGCTTTTCCACAATTCACTAAAATAATTTATACAATAAAACTAAATTGTACTGATCTGTAGTTGATTTAACTTCCCATTACAAGGTAGCTATACCCCATCATGTGAGTTAATTAAGTCTGCTCCTTGGACCATTTGTGTTTCGGCAAATCAGCTAATATATGTCCAACACTTGCTTAAAGCCATTACTTATTTCAAATCCTGGTAGCAATTCTATTCAGTATGGTTCACTGGCTCAAATATGCCTATACTCATATTTTAACAACTATAGTATTTGCACCGTTTAACACCGACTGTCATAAAAGTAATCTCAGATTATCATGTGAAACATGGTGCTTCTTTTAATAGCGTGTTTAAGATCAGTAAAATAAAAATGTCTTTTTATGTTACGGAACATGCTCTGAAGCACTGCTGAATAACTCAATACATGTTGCATAGCATACATAAGCATTTGGGCAAAACAAATGCTTAGAAGAGAATTTTTTTATTTCATTGCAACCTTACACTGTTGAGCTTCATGACAGGTTGTTGCTCTTGGCAACAGTCTTAATACGTCGTAGAAGGCAGTGAGAAAACTGTATTTTAATCTATAAAAATACTCAGTTGTTTTCTTCAAGCACATATTGCTACACAGCTGATTACAACTGCATTTTACAGGTGTAACATATGAATTAGATTGATATGAAGGCATGAAAATATTAGAAATACTATGTTTATGTTTGCTACCAGGAACCAAAATATACTGCAATATCACTAACAGGATTAAAACACAAAAAGTGAGATCAAGGCAATGCTGGAATTGTGACCTCCAGAAATTAAATATCTGGTCTCACAGGATCTCTAGAAACCCTACTTTCAGTCTCGTTACTATTATTGGTACTCAAGCACCAATTAGATGATGGTGGCATGGCTTCTGATAAAGCTCATAGCTCTCCAATTATTTTGGTTAGGGATTTATTAAGTAGATCAGTCTTCTAAGGAACTGACTGGAAGTCATCCAGAACTGCAACCAATTTCTGCAAATTGTTCAGCTTTTGTCAATCAGTCAGCACCTTTATGTCACTTCTTTTGTCGTCTTGCTATTCAGTACTTAGCTCATTTAATTAGGGTATCCACAGGTAATTATCAATACAATGCTATGCAGTGGGAATAACATTTTAGTTTTGGAATCAATCTCTTGCCTCTAGGAATACAGCTAAGCACAAAAGAGGTAAGAGTACAACTTAACAGAGAAAGCTAGTAGTCTTTATTCTTGTGTGCATCTTACCTTGAGGCTGACCACTAGAAACCTGCTTTTTTAGCTAATGCACTTTTTATCATTCTCAAACCCCCTACCCCTGACACCAAAGACCGCCCACCCCCCCCTCACACCTTGATCATTCATCTTTATCTCATTTTGAACATTACCAAAATAGCCTTATGGGTGGGGTTTGTAGGCTAGCTAGCTTGGGAACTCCCTTTCAGATCTTCAAAATATGACCTAACCTTTCTCCCTGAAGTACTGCTCTTTGCAAATGTCGTGCTAGTAGAAAAAAGTAATATCCCCTTTGTCAAAAAGAGATAATAGATGTATAGCTACTACTAGACTTCACCGTGCTTCATCAATTTCTTCTGCCTTGGCAGCCCCCAGATGACTGAAGCTATGCTGTCTGACAATTGATGGTAGATGAGTTTTCCATAAAACAGAGGAGAGATCAGATACACGATCTTCTCTACTATATATATATATATATATATATATATAATCTTTGTTTTAATAAAACTAGTACCTTTTACAGGAAAATATTTCACCTAGAATTTTCTTTTTGTGTGCTGCTTCACAAGACATTTATGACCTCATCTACCTATATAACCCTCATGGTCTATTTGGAAGGCAGCCAGGGATGCCATCTGTAAAAAAAAAAAGTTGTGAAGTTACCAAGGAACATTTTCCTGTTTTCAAGCAAAATATTTCTGACAGATGTTATGGATTTTCAGTGCTTTAATTTTTTTAGCTTCAATTCTTTTCCAGTTCTTTGTCCCTCAAAGGCTTTTTCTTTGAAGACATTCAAGCCTCAGTAAGCACAAATAATAAATATATAAATAAATAAATCCCCCAAATGCCTGACTTATATTCACACACAGTTTCAGAATTAGTACCAATTATTAAGGAGGAACTGTGATCATTAATCTCATAGGACTGGTTTTCTGTTGAACACTGAGGTATCATCTGGAACTGAAGCAGACAGTTGACAAGTAGAATCAATCAACTTATAAAGTTTTTGTATTAATAATATAGTTGTTTAGTGGACTAGCCATAGTATTTTAAGGTGTGCTTGTAGACAAACAAGATGTTAGGTGGTTTGTATGAAGTTTCCAACTGTAAAGCAATTTTTTTGCCCTTGTTCTTGGGCAAATGTTTGAGGTTGGTCAAGACTTTGCTACAGTACATATGTCCATACTTGAGGAATATGAGAAAGGCATCCCACCAACGTCAAAGGCAGTATAAAAAATGTAGTTCTCTAAATTTCACATTAACTCACCTGCTGCGGCCTCTTTGTTTGCAAATAGTTTATTGTCAACTGCTGAACTTATGTCAAAGAACACTTCTTCTTCATCTCTGTCTGCATCAAACTAAAAAAAAAAAAAAAAAAAAGACACACTTACTGCTTGGCTGAACATCAACATGTAACATGATTTCTCACCCCAAGCCTTCTTGATAGGAATCTTTCTATTTTTCTGTGTGCTTTCCACTGCTTTAGGTATGAATCATTTTAATTTTGACTGAGAACTAAACTAATTTTGTAAATGACTTTTCCTATTTTTAATAGCTTGTCAGAAACAGAAGCTACAGTAAAATTGACCTACTCTCAGAGAATGAAGTTTCAAAGCAGAAAGTAAAACTACTAATGCATGTTACTTTTTCAACTATTGGATGGTGGAAAAAACCACAACAGCATAGACAGCAGAAATGTGATTACTTTATTGTCACTTCTTTTCAGAGATGAGCATCATTAGCCATTTAATTCGCAAGTGAAAATTTTTCAGCAATTTCTGAATTGTCTGAAACCAATTTTTGTGACACGTATGTGTGTACAATTTCTTCAAGTAGTTGAGCAAAATTCTAAGGAAAAAGGGCTTTCTGAAAGTCCCCTATTATATAGAAAAGGCAGCTTTCCTTGCTCTCGCACTAGCAGAAAATGTATTAGCTCAGTCATAAATTAATAAAATCAGGAAAGCACTGTCCTTTAAAATTCAAATAATTACTTTATTAACATTTTAAACTTTTTTCATTTAGTCTATCTTTTGCCTGAATTCTGATACTGATTCTCCCAAGTTTTTTCTCAGCTCTGACAGGTTTGTTTTATGGCCAGGTGACATGCTTGACAGTACCTTTGTGTTTTATCTCATCACGTTTATCAAGCTTCATTCATTTAGACCATCACTTATTGAGGCCTCCTTTGGAAAAAGACTGAGACATTTTATTACGGTTGCTCTGGACTTTTTCTTATTCCTTGAATTGAGGCCAGGTATGTTACTATGGAAAAAGGAAATACTGTAACCTCAAGTTACAGGAGCAAGCAAACAACGGTCACATCATATGGCTGTCGTTCAGTGCATGCCACTCTGTATAACAGTCACTATTTTCAATCATTCTGTATCTTCAGTGTAATGTTTTAAGATGCAGAATGAATCCCAGGGCAAAAAGCAATACACTAGTGATTGCAAGCTCATGAACTTCAGTGGGCTCTTTCTTCCAAGACTGTTAAGCACCTTTTCAGATGTCTCGCCAACACCTGCCTGTCTCAAGGCTTTTCCCTACCTATTATTTTTGCCGTGGAGAAAGAAGTTGAAACTCTACTAGAACATTGCTGCAGAAGCTAACATTTATAGAGATGAAATTGTTTTGGAATATCTATCTATCTCAAGACTATAGCATGACAGTGAGTTAATTTTAGAGAGATACTGAATTCCTTGTCTAATACCCATCACTGCAAAATCAGTATCACTCTCTTCATTATGCCTTATGATGACTTATGCATTATCTATATTACTTAAGCTGTTCAGTCGCTGGTAATGAAATTCACTTTCTTATGGAATTTTGTTTTATCACCTCAAGGAAAACTCAGAGGGAAATATCATCCCTAAAATAATTATTTAGAGTGGCAAATGTCAGAAATTGTTCAAAAATAGGGAAAGAACATCAAAGAGACAAAGAATGATTCTACAAACTGAGTCTGTGTGAACTATAGAAAATGGAAGCTTGTGGAAGGCCAGAGTATACTAGAGAGAGGCAACCACTGTAGAAAGTTTCTTGCCAACAAGCTCAACTCTCAACACCTGTCTGAGTGTTCAAATCCTAATTGATTTAGTCCTGATTTAATTCTCTAAGGTCTTAATATTTAGCTTTATGCTTAGCTCAGCTCTAGACTTCATTTCCATCCCAGACGAGCCTACTATAACTATCAATACACAGAGGTTTCTCACTGGTTCTTGAAATGCAGTTTCTGGCTCTGACCTGAGGACCACTCAGATTCATTCTGTGATGCAGCACCATTGTCCATCTGTCTGGGCAGAAATTTTTCTATTCTTAAGGAGTTCTTTTGCCATTCAGCGTTAACCAAAACTCAAATCATTATTTTTTATTTATAAATCAGAAATTTGTGTTTATCTATTAGAAGGATTACATTTTAACTTGTGTCAAAACTGAGGCTTGTGGAAGAACAGGTCTTAAATGAAGCTGTTGCACTACTGTTGGACAATTTATTATCCATGAAAAAAGAGCAGCTTTGGAATGTGTGTCTCTAAGGAAGTGTGGGGATATGCTTTTCTTCTGTCACTTCTCAGCAAAAAAAGTACGCGCTTCATTAGATATGCTAGGGAGGACATATCATATAATATTTGCGGGTATGTGTATGCATAAAAACCAGTAAATTGTAACCAGGACATGTCTGATTGTTACTGTGTAGGTCACACCACACTTGGAGAGATGACAGGCTTACTTTCTCATTAGTAGCATTCCTCTGAATAATCCAGTTTACCATGAAAAAACACATGATCAATCTCAAAATGTTCTGAAGGTTCCAAGGATTTGAAACATCAACTTCCTCCATTCAAAGAACACCAGCTGTGCTTCAGTACTCTGAAAAATCTGGGCTTTGTAATGAAAGCCTATGTTGTCACCCAAAGAAGACCAATTATTTGAAGCTTGCACACAGACTCAGTTTTCCACGCACTGAATGAGAATTGTAATACCCTGAGCTACAGGAAGGCAAGGTAGTTTTCACAGAGAAATTATTTTTGAAAGTAACCATGTGAGTTCTGTACCTCACTCAATTGCTAAACATTTTTAAATTAAATCCTTTGGTAATTATTGGAGGCTTGAATAAAACATAAAAGGTACTCAAAGAAACCTATTCACAGGGAACAAACAGTAAAACTCGTACTTTTAGCAGAACATGTCTCAATCAATTGGTTGCTTTCCCCACTGAAAACAAATGCCTACTTGCTTCAAAACATAGCTCTTTGCAACTAAATTATCTACTGGTATCTTTATGGATGGCTCAATTTAATTATAGTCAAGGCATATGTTTTATAGAAACATAATTTTATTAAACATGCCACTGAAAGCATCTGCAATACATAGATCAGGTTAACTGTATTGTTATCCAAATTGACATAATCTTTATCAGTGATCTAGGAAGAAGCAAAGTATTTCTTCCCTGTGAAGTCAGTAGCTTCTGAGGTCTGAACTCACTCTACAGTGTTTCCCTTAATGAGGCACTAAATGGTTTTTTTTGTACTTGGCATCTCTGTTTTGTTGGGGCAGGAAAAGATGAGGGAGGACCTCTGAGGGCAAGAGAATCACATTTCTTTAAGAAACCAGCCTAAATCTCTGAGCCAAGAAAGGTTTCACGGACCTTTCTGAAGCACTTTTGGGGGCTAC